>NC_058131.1:140262706-140315896 GCF_016433145.1 Gracilinanus agilis | reverse complement strand
AGGGAGGGAGGGAGGGAAGGAGGGAGGGAGGGAAAGAAGGAAGGAAAAAAGAGCATAACCTTGGAGAAATAATTAAAATCAGAGTTGGGTTTTTTTCCTAGTTCTGAGAGCTGTAAATTCTGAAGAAATCAGAAGCCACCTAGTGGTTGCCATGGTAACTCACGAGTAGAAACCCCCAAATCTTCTGAGAACAAGTTCCCAGGTGAGGGAATATTAGAAGGATGGAGGAAGAAGGCTTGGAGTAGAGAAAAAAAAGAGGTGTCTTCCCAAGGCTAATATGACTTCTCGAGTTTGTTTTGGGGCTTTTTTTTTACCTTTGTAAGTTCATTGAACAAACATTTATTAGACACTTGTTATATGTCAGGTATTTAGCAAAGTGCTACAAACAAAGAAAAAAGCAAAAACTTCCCCTGATTCTGAAGAGCTCATATCCCCAATTATGTCCCCCTTGAGCCCCCAAAATAAAAATAACTAAATCTATAGGAGACATATGTAACTCAAGCTTCCAACCCTGGGAGTTTTTGCATGCCACTGTGTTGATAAAGAGAATACTGACATAATGCTGCATGTCTGTTTGAACAAGGCAAGCTAATATAAGAGTTGGGTTTTTTTGTTTTTGTTTTTGTTTTTTTTGGAAAGAAGATATATTCTTCAAGAGTGAAATGCATAGTTCCAAACTCTCTTTAAGAAACTCAAGGGAGGACAAAGAAAAGGACTTTCTAAGCTTCAGACATCCAAGCCTCCTCAAGAGGTCCCTGATTTCCATCTTCTTGTCTTCCTTAAAATTTCAGGGAATCTCTCTTTAGTTGTGATTGGGACTCTTTCTTAGTTTGAGCTGAAAGATCTTACCCCAAGCTGGTGAGTTCATTCACTTTTGTTTATTTTCCCAAATATTCTAATCCTGTAGAATGTCACCAGTTTATGTTTGTTATTTTGCTTGGATATAAGGGTTCACTTACTACTTACTATTTGTAATGGTCTTTTGTGTAATCATAATTTGGTGAAAAGAGGCCCAACTGGTAGGTATAATAGCTAAGGACTACCCTTCCCATCCTTAGAGAAGAATCCTTTTTTTGAACCTCTAATACCCCTAGACCAGAAATATTTGAGGTAACATAAAATACAATTCCAAGTCCAGTATCATTCTCAGAGGCTAGAAAAAATAATGACCACACTTCTTATCCTATCCTCCTCAGGACACTTAGAGAGTGGTGGATATAATTCTGGAAATATCTGTTAAACCCACCCAGAAGTCTTATTTTCAAAAACTTCTGTGTACATACATATTTTACATGGGCACACACACATTTTGCATATATACATGGTAGGCGAAAGATCATTTCAGAAAGGAAGGAAGTAATAACTAAAGAACCATAGAAAGGCCTCCTAGGCACAGAGTCAAGATGATATATTAGCAAAAAGAAGTGCAGTGAGCTCCCCTTACCATCCCACACAACAAAACTCTTACAAATAGATCTAGAAAATTCCCCAGACCAAATGCAGATTGGAAAATCTAAGAAAAAAAAATCACAGTCAATCTTTTTTCTAACCCAGGTGAGACAGACAGAGAGGTCTCTAGAAACTGGGGATGGGGTCTGGATGACATTATACCACATGGGAGCATTCTAAGATGCTATATACTAGGGCAAGAAAAAGTTCCAGATCTAACAAGGGACCTAAAATTTATAAAGGGTACAGGAATAGGTACCAACTGGAAATTCTGTTACTTACTACCCAGTTCTGGATCAAAAATCTAGGGCAGATTGAAGTGGGTACATGAATTACAAGATGAGGAATAGTCATATGCCCTGAAATATGTACTGAGCCAAGAGCAAATTCAGAAGCAAGCAACAGTTGTGTAGCTCAGACCCCAGGAATGGAGTAAGGTCTTAGTTCTAAATTCTAGTCCAGTCTGAAGACCACAAAAGAATAACCAGGGCAAGAATCCCAAACCAAAAGGAAGCTTACAGTTCTAAAATTTGGAACCAATAAAACTTTCCAGTTGACTGATAGTGACTGAGTCAAATAGCAGTCTACTGAAACTCCAAAAGGGGCAAGTCTATAAAGCTCAGACCCAAACCCAGGTCAAGAACTTGCAGAGTCCTAGAGGAGCAGCAATAAAACTTTGCCATGGATCAGACCACTTTGGGAGCACTGAAAGCTTATAGATCCCCAGCCTGAGCTATCCCTGAGATCCTAGAATAATATAATATTTAATAATAAAAAAGTAACAGCATGACTAGCCCAGATCTTCCTTCCAAAACTATGCAGAGCCCAGCCCTTAACATAAAGTTCAAAGTTAGAAATTAGTCTGGGACAGTGAGTAAGCAAAAAAGAAATCCTGCCATTACAAAAAGCTATTATCAGGACAGGAGCACTCGACCCAAATCCAGATGAAGAGAATCACTACAAAACATCTCCAAGAAAAATCACAAAGAAAAATATAGTTTGAGCACAAGTTCAACTAGAACTCAGTTCCTGGAAGAAACAAAAAAAGAGTTTAAAAATGTTTTTGTAAATGAAAGGCAAGCGTTAGAAGAAAAAAGAGAACTAGTAAAGAAAGAATTATAAGAGAGACTAACAGCTTGGCACAAGAAGTATAAAATTTTGCCCATACAACAAACTCCCTGAAGATTATAATGGGCCAAATAGAAGCCAATGATTTCAACAAGAAATATCAAAACCATCAAAAGACTTAAAAATAGAAGAAAATATAAAGTACCTCAATCAAAGACAAGTGACCTGGGAAACAGATCAAAGAGAGAAAATGTAAGGATAATTAGACTACCTGAATGCCATGACAAAAGAATAAAAGAGCCTAGACATCATACATCAAAAAAATCATGAAAGAAATTTGCCCAAGACTTTTAGAACCAGAGGGCAAAGTGGAAATAGAAAGAATCCACTAGTCACCTCCTGAAAGATTGAAAACTCCCAGGAATATTGTAATTCAAATCCAGAATTTCCAGATCAAAAAAAAGCACTGTTAGCAGTAAGAAAGGAAATTTTGAGTATTGAGGAGACACAGTCTATTATCCATAATTTGGTATAAATAATTCCTAACATGTCTATAAAGAAATGAAGATCAGAGAGCCAGACCTAGAGGTTGGAGGTCCTGAGTTCAAATTTGGAATCAGATAGTTCCTAGCTTCATGACCATGGGAAAGTCATTTAATCTTAGTTGCTTTACCACTAGCCCTTACCACTCTTCTGCCTTGTTTTAAGGCAGATGGTAATTAAAAAAAAAAAAAAAGAAATGAGACTTTGGAATACAGCATTCCAGAAGACAAAGGATATGGGCTTATAGCCGAGAAAAATTTACTTAGCAAAACAGCCTAATCCTATAGCATTAAAAATGGATCTTTAATGAAAAATAGAGAATTTCCAAACATTCCTGATGAAAAGACCAGAACTGCATAAAAATTCCAAAGAATAAACACAGGCATACAAAGAAATTAAAGACTATAAATATGAATAAAAAAATCATGAGACTAAACAAGTATAAACTGATTACCTTCTATGGGGACATGTTAAATGTGTCTCCCACCACCACCCCTTTTATCATCAGGGGTTATAAATAGTGGCTAAATAGACAGAAAGCTTGGGACTAGTTTTATAATATCTTGATGATTCTAAAAGAAGAATGGAAAAGGAGAGAGAAATACTCTGGGTGGTGGGAAGAGAGATAAAGATAAGGAAAAAAACATCTCAGGATGACTTCATTCATGGCTGGAAGATAGGGAATTTGAGAGAACATCAACATATATGATGAAGTTCCCTAGAATAAGGCCAGGAGTTGGAACAGAGAGAAAGACTGTGACCTGAATTCATTGAGGAAGGAAGGAGAATATCCTAAGAGTTGGTAGATAATAGCCACCAGAAAGTATATTGAGCGACAAATTTGGGTTGCTCAAACCTCAAAGGAGGGGTTGCTGACTAATCATGGTAGAGAGTCTGGAAATGGTTTGGGGAAATAAATATACTTACTCTTTCACCATGACTGTCACTAAACTTGGAAAGTGGGATATGAATGTAAAGACAATACAGAAAAATGGTGGCAAGTAAGACAGGGTCATCAGGAAGAAGCCAGGTCTCAATAAGTTCCATAAGATGGAAGGAATAAGAAAGAAAGAGAATTAAAAAATAAATGTTTAATTATGGAGGAACTGGAACTTCAGAGGACACAATGGAAGGATTAAGCAGATCTAAAATGGGATATTAGACGAGAGGAATTGAATCTCATGAGAATAAAGAAGTAGGTAATTAGTCGGTGCCATGTTTGTACATTGGCCATCAGGGGTTTGGAATCCATGGAATAGGGAGAGTATAAAAGAATGGGAGCATGCCATCCAATTAGGAATGAGTCCAGGCCCATTGTTAACAGTAGGAGAGAGAGGTCCATTGAGGAGGTGATTAGACTGCCCTCAAGATACAAGTGGACTCAAAGCAGGTAGGAAGAGGTCTAGCTATTACCCAGGGAGGTAGGAAGCCCAGTGAGGAGACAGCGATGGTGAGGCAGGACTATGAATGTCCAGAGATGGGTAAGCAGGGTCCTATCCCTAGGTGATCACCCAGGCCTAGCAGGAGAAAACCCTGAAGATAAAGATGGAAATTCATAAGATCATAGTATCATGAATTTCAAGCTGGAAAGGACCTTAAAGATCATCTTCCAATCATTTTCCAATCACCTGATTTTATAAATAAGAATGATGAGGTCAAGGAAATTTAAGTGACATGTCACACAAGAAAGAGAGGCAGGATTTGAACCCAAATCCTCTAAAGCTAGTTTTTTTTACCACTATAAAGAAAATATTCCTTTAAAAAGAAGGGCCATAAAAGCAGGTTTAGAACAGAGAGTACAAGGATGTTGATAACACTGCCCTGAGGCACTTGAGAGCATTCCTAGTTAATAATGTCTCCTTATATGATGAATGTTTTATCGAAGTACAAGCCACTAAGTCTTTATTCAAGACTAAAATTGATCAATGGCACAGATAATTTCTAACATGTCTATTTTGCTTTATAATATATTGGATTTTTTTATTTGGTAGCAAATATATTTTCTGCCTGAGGTAAGCTAACATTAAATTGGATATGAGTCTTTTTGTAATCACTTGGTAGGAGTTGGTGGAGGCAGCCCAAAAGAATGCTAGAGGGACAAAGAGAACTTCCCAATTATCTCAGGCTAGTCCCTATGGGGAACAGTCTGAATGGAAGATTCAGACAGGACTTAACAGGTACATCGTGTTCAAGTATGGGGATACCTGGGTTAAACTGTGCAAAAGCTGTGTCCCAGAAGTTGTAAAGGGATAGAGCTGTCTACTGTTTCCCATACCCATCTTAGAGGCAGGGAGACATACATCTAATACCATACATCCCCAGGGGTAGAGGCTGAGTGCATTCACAAGAAAAAAAGAGAGAATAGGAAGTACAGTAGATGGGAGGCTCTGGGAGACAGAGCAAGAGAGAGCTGAGAGACAAGAAGCAGCATGAATGTGAGCCCTTCGCTAGGGGACCGCTCTTTCATTCTTTGTATTTTCATTCCCAGCACCCAGCATAGAGTATCTGGGCATAGAGCAGACACCCAGTGCATGTTGTTGAATGGTTGACTGAATGTCAGGAGTTCAGAACCCAGAAGGTTGAACGAGAGAATTAGTGGATACAAAGGCTGGAGTTTACCACTCTTGTAGGGAGGCTGGGATTGTGTGCAAGGGGAAAGGGCTGAATGGCTTCTGTCTCCCGAACTCTGGCTGGACCAGACTTGCAAGAACCAATTTCTAATTTTCAGTGTAAGCATTTACATCTCAGAAATCAGCAAGCTACAAATGAGAATTTGATTTTTTGTTTTGTTGATCATCTGGACGTTAGGAAGTGATGGATAAAATTATAATAATGCAGATTACCCTTAAAAGTGTGTTGTAGATACATTTTTTTCTTGGAGAGCCTGCCATTTAACATTTACTAATATGTCATTGCTAATAGCCACAGACATATTCTTATATTTATAAAGCGATACCAATACTTGAAAGCTGTGTTGAAAAGTCCAGTGAGATTCCATCTTGCACAGAGCATCTCAATAGGAAGTTTCTGATCTTCCTGGCTTATATACATGGAAAGAGAACCTTAGGAGGAGGAAGTGACATGGAACTGGAGCATACCCAAAGTGTGGGGCATGACAACAACTGTAAGATCACTTTGCCTGTAGTCCCTTAACACATACATGCTGGCTCATATATTGGGTAGAATGTTAGAGGTGGATGTTGAACCCATGACTTCCCAACTCCTACTCTGAGAAAGGCAATTATCTATTCACTGCCATGCTGCCTTTCTCTTAACTCTTCCTAGCTAAATGGTACTTCCTAACTTCAGAATGGCTAAAATTACTAAAGAATCTCTTTACCTGCTCCTCTCCCTCCATTCTGTGTTCCCACTAGGGTCCCCTGCAACATGATGGCTTGCATTTAAACCACTAAACAGTATAATTAGCTTTAGAGAGGAGAGAGAGAGAGAGAGAGAGAGAGAGAGAGAGAGAGAGAGAGAGAGAGAGAGAGAGAGAGAGAGATTTCCTATGGTCAAAGAGGCTAAAGTAGGAGATAAGAAAAGAAGGGAATAAGCATTTATTAAGCATCTACTATGGGCCAGATATGATGCTAAGTGCTTTACCAATATTATCTCATTTACTCTTCACAACAATCCTGTGAGATAGTTGCTAACATTTAAAGTTGAGGCAACAGAGGCAGACAGAAGTGGCTTGAAGCTGGATTTTTATCAAAATGGTTGGGATTACTTCTATAGAAAGGTCTTTGAGGGTTTCCCAATCTTGAACCTTCTCATCTAAGGATACAATACTTATATTATATACACACATACAAGTGTGTAACTTGTATGTACCTATTTATTTAAATGTTGTCTCATCCATTAGAAAGTAAACTCTTTGAAGGCAGGTGTTGTTATTGTGGTTTTACCTTTCTTTGTGTTCTCAGAATTTAGCACAACGCTTGGCATATCTTAAGTGGACAATAAATTCTTGCTGAATAAATATCTATGAATTATTATGCCGTATTTTAAGGGTTATTGATTTTCTCAGGGTTGAAAGTCACTCAGCTAATGTATGTCACACCTTAGTAGACTTTATTGTGAAAGAGAAGGGAAGAAGGGAAGGAAGGAAGGAAGGCAGGCAGGCAGGCAGGCTTTGTTAAGCAGGTGCTTAATATATGCCAGGCAAATAGCTTTAGGAAGATAAACCCAAGCAAAACCTTGCATTCAAGGAGTTTACATTCTAACCAGGACAAGACAAAGATAACACATGCTGGAAAGTATGAGGGGAAGGGGAAAGATTAAGAAGGTTATAAGGCTTCAAGCAAGGCAAAACAAAAGGCAGATGGAAAGAAGGGGGAATGGACCACAGAGCCAGAGATAGGGTCTAAGTTTCTCTACTCCAAATTGTTAAGTGGCTCATCCCAGGTCAACAACCTAATAAGTGAATTCAAACTCCTTACTACAAGTCAGCTCTCTTTCTATTGCACCAATAAAATTAATTGTCTGTGATCATGAATGAAGTGATATCAGGCTGATAGATCAGCAACCTCATTATTTCTTTCTCTAAATATGCTGATTGAATATAGCACAACCAAGTCTGAACATTCTTTCAAAACAGTGGTGTTTAGATAAGTTGCTAGTACTCTAGTATTCGATAAATTAAAAAACCTAGTTACTAGTGTAATGCAAGGTTGCTAGCAGAAGCCTTTTGCTTCTGCAATTTCAAACTGTCATAGCCTGGCAGTTGGAGGTTTTAAAATCTTCAGAAAGTCTGTTGGAGCCTGAGGCTATAAATAGGGCTGAAGTTCCAACTTCAAAGAAGGCTTTTGCCTTCTGGCTTTGGCTTTGCCTGGGGGCTTTTGCTTTTTGGGCTTTGGCTTAGCCTGGTTTTTTTTTTTGTTTGTTTGTTTGTTTGTTGTTGGTTTTTTTTTGTCTTTTTGGCTTGGCTTTGGCCTTTTGGCTTCAACATTGGCCTATGTTTATTTTGTCTTGGGGAAATTTGGACCTATCTGATTTCTCTGGACCTCTCCCTGATCTCTCCATTACTTCTCTCCTATATTCCCTGAATTTCCCTTTGGGCCCTGGGAGGAAGGGTGGGCTTGGTGGTTGGACATTGTGGGTTTAGTTTCTGTAGGCAAGTAGGGCATCCTAAAACAAGTTACCCCTAATTTAGTGATTTAATAAATACTTTACTTCAAAGGCAGTCAAACCTTCCTGACTGGGAGAGCTGAACTCTCTCAGTCTAACCCTCTCCTGCAACCCATCCCCCCACCATCAGCCCTATCCCTAACAGCAGTTAGAAAACCTAAAAACTCTTTCCCTCTGTTTATTCCGGACTTTAATAAATCCCCTTGTTACCTATACAAGTCTCTGGTGAATCATTGTATTAAAGATTAAGGCAAGGGCTAAAGAGGGAAGGAATTATTTCCTTTTTATTTCTTGAGGGAACCACAAGCATCCATCTTGGCAGGAAGTAACTACCTCGAGACTTCCTGCAGCCATCCGTTTCACTGGCAAGGAGGAGCCCTTTTGTCTCCTTCCTCAAGGGACTTAGGAATTAACAAGAGAAGTCCTCCAGGCAGATATAAAACATTTCTGACTAGCCAAATTCCTCTGGTACCTTAGAGGTACCTTCCCTGATTGAAGAACCTCAGCCTATTTCCTCTCAGTACCCTCTGTCTCTAGACTCAGTGAATAAGCCCATTTGAGCTGTCCTCTTGTATACTCTCTGTCATTCCCTTACCTTCCTATATACCACCTCATTCATCCCTTGCATGCACTCAGCTATCCCTTTCACTCCTCCTCCAATTACCTATATCCCTTTTATCCCTCCTCACTACCCAAATTGCCTGAGACCTGTTAGATTACCCACTTCTTTATAACACTAGGATAAGGAATCATTATTTGACAAAAACTTGTGAGAATATGGAATAAAGAGAACTTAGACCAACACTTCACACCATATTCAAAAATAAGCTCCAAATGAGTAAGTAACCTAGATATAAAAGGGCAAATTATTTTAAAAAATTAGGGAAACATGGCAAAACTTACCTATCAAATCTATAGGTAAAAATGTATAACCAAAGAAAGGTAGAACAAAGAAGATAAAAACAGATCATTTTCATTACATAAAATTTTTGCACAAAAACTCATTAAAACTAAAATAAAAGAAACAATTAACCAGAGAAAAATCTTGGTAGCAAGTTTTATGATAAAAGTTTCATTTCCAAGATATGAAAGGGATTGATTCAAATTTATAATATGAGAGCCATCCCCCAATTGATAAATAGTCTAAAGCAGTGAAGGGCAAACTTTTTAAAGAGGGGGCCAAAGGAAAGGAAATGCTCATCTGTCAGTCTGTTTCTAAGGCAACTCTTTCAAAGTTTCATTGTATTGTATCCTACTCCTTGTATTCATCAGATTAGGAATAATGTTGTGGGGCCAGATAGAACATTTCAGGAGGCTGCATCTGGCCATAGTTTGCCCATCGCTAGTCTAAGAATAAGCAGTCCTCAAGGGAAGAAACTAAGGTTATTTGAAGTCATAATATTTATTTAGTGTTCCAAATCACTGCTAATTAGAGAGGTTCAATTTAAAGATGTTTTGACTTTTCACCTCATACCTATCAGAATGACAAAGAAGATTTAAAAAAAGAAAATTACAATGTTGGAGGTGTTGTGAGAAGACAAGCATATTGATGCGTTGTTGGTGCATCTAAAAATGGGTACAGTGATTCTGGGAAGCACTTGTTACTAGATAGTGCCGATCCTTTAACCTAGCTATACCACTGCTAGACCTAGATACAAAAGTGATAAAAGAAAGAAGAAAAGCACAAAAATACTGAAATGAGCCCTTTTTTGTGATGACAAACAAATGAAAAATAATAGGTGAATAGCTGAATAAGTTGCATTATATAAATATAATGGAATGTTGTGTTATAAGAAATTAAGAAATAGATGATTTCTAAAAGATAAGACAAGACTTTCAAGCACTAATGCAGAGTGAAATAAGCAGAATGAGAACAATTACATTGTAACATCAATATTATAAAAATGAACAATTTTGAAGACTTTTGTTAACTGATGAAGACTAGAATGAGCAGAACCAGGAGAACAATTTGTAAAATAACAACACTGTAAAAACAAACTTTGAAAGTTGTAATAATTATGATTGATACAATGAACATTCATGGTTCCAGAGGACTAATGATGAAAGATACTATCCATGGAAAGTGATTTAGGATGCAGAATAAGATTTAGATACAGATATAGAGATACAAACATATACATTTATATAACATAATTATATAATCTTATAATTTAAAGATATGTGATCATATATAGTACACAGTCTTTATATATCTTATATATCACATATATGTAGTGTATGGCCACTGAGGGAATATATATATTAAATATACACATTTTTTAAAACCTTACCTTCTATCTTACAATTAGTACTGTGCATTAGTTCCAAGAGCAGTAAGGGTTAGGCAATGGGGGTTAAATGACTTGCAGGAGGCTTTTGCTTTTGCTTAGCCTGTTGGTTTAGGTCTTTAGGCTTGGCTTTGACCTAATTACTTTGGCCTTGGCCTGTGCTTATCTTGTCTTGGGGAAATTTAGACCTATCTCATTTCTCTGGACCTCTCCCTGATCTCCCCATCCATATCTCTGCCTTCCCCTGAATTTCCTGTGGGTCCTAGGTGGAAGGGAGGGCTTAGTGATTGAACACTGTGGGTTTTAGTTTCTATACACAAGTAGAGTATCCTCAAATAAGTTACCCCTAGTTTTAGTGATTTAATAAGGACTTTACTTAAAAGGCAGTCAAATCTCCTGACTGGGAGAACAAGCTCTCTCTGTCTAAACCTCTCCATGACCCATCCCCCACCATCATCCCTCTCCCTAGAAGCAGTTAGAAATCCTGAACCTCTTCCCTCTGACTAACCTGAGATAAATAAATCCCCTTGTTACCTATTCAAAGCCTCTGGTGAATCATTGTATCAAAGACTGAGGCAAAGGCTAAAGAGGAAAGGAATCATTTTCTTTTTATTTCTTGAAAGAACTGGGGGCATCCATCTTGGCAGGAAGTACCTACCTCAAGACTTCCTCCAGCCATCAGTTTGACTGGCAGGGAGGGGCTCTCTCAACTCCTCCCCCAAGAGACTTTAGAAACTAACAAGAAAACCCTCCAGCCAAACCTAAACATTTCTTACTGGCCCTAATTTCCTCCCTGTATCCTCTGTCTCAAGCCTCTGGGAATAAACCTGTTTGAGCTGCCCTCTCCTACATACCCCATTTCCTTTATCCCCTATATATCTTCCCGTACCTTCATTCCTCCTCCAGTCACCTTATAATCACCTAATATCCCCTTTATCCTTCCTCACACCCAAATTGCGTTCATTGACCCACTCAGATTACCTTATTTATTCTTTATAACAGGGTTAAATACTTGCAGGGTCACACAGCTGGGAAGTATCTGAGACCAGATATAAACCCACAACTCCAGTCTTTAGGCCTGGCTCTCAATCCATTGAGCCACCTAGTTGCCCGTATATATTTTATATTGGGAGTGAGGGGGATTTGGAGAGAGAGAGAAAAGTATTTGGTCATTGAGGGAATTAATTTTGCTTGACTATGTATTTTTGCCATAATGTATTTGTCTTTCTTTTTTCCCCCACAGGGATATGAAATGGGAGGAAGGAGAAAAAATATATTTCTGTTCATTGTTTTTAAAAATAGAGAGGAGGGAATGGGATGCTACATATGTGGAATGTTGCATGCACTTTCTGATGACATCACCACCTTATTAGTTTTGCCTAATTGTTTTACTTTGTCACAAAAGATCCATTGGCATAGGAGTAATTTGTAAATGTTTGTAATATAAAAACAAAACACATCAATAAAACCTGAGAGAGAGAAAACACAGCCCTGCCTAACCAACTAGAACTAGGGACTGAATACAAAACAGGCATAAATAATTCCAAAGTAAAAATTCTTTGGGCATATAAACAGGAGTTGACTGGTGAATAATTCTCTGAAGCATTAAAAACTGATTGTTTTATCTGAGCAATGGCCCTAGAAATCAGAAAAGAGCTATGTGGGTTTGTTCCTGGCACATAGTAGGCATCTAATAAATGCTTGTTGATTTAACTTGACTTCAAGCTTACATATTCCAAGGTTGAACTTGCCTTGGTCTCCTAGATCATAAAATATTCAAGCCTAAAAAAAACTTTAGAAATAATCTCCTCTAAGGCTTAGCCTGTGGTTGCTATCTTGTGTGCCACAGAAAGCTTTTTAAGTGAATACACCTGTATCTTTTAACTGAGAAATAAGTGACTCTGTACCTGTGTACTGGCTCATCTTGTTAACACATGAAATACCTTATGCAGTGTTGAACAATAAAACTCTACGTTTCAAAGTAAGAAGATTTTAGGTTTGGAGATCTAATTTACCCTGTTTGGGATTCCTCTCCCTGGTCATTCTCTCCATTGGGCAAAACCAATCATCTCTTCTACTCTCTACCCCTCACCAGGGCATCTTTATTGTGTGAGTTTTTAAATTAATATCCAATATTCTAAGTATTATATTTATATTCCAATATTCTAAGTATTATATTTAAGATTTATTAATAATTACTAACATAAAAAAGCAAGAGTAAAAAGCAACTTTTCTCAGCCCACACACTGGGGAAAAAGAGGAAAAGGAAGCACTTACCGCAAACTATGTACAAAATGTGAAAAATGTCAATGTGAGGACGCAGGGAAAGGGATGCTGGGAGATGAAAGGAATTCTAGGGAACATTGTTTCAAGGTACAGAATTCCTAATTAATACAATTCCTACCTCTCAACTTTCTCTCAACTTTCCAAAGTGACATTTAACTAAAATGGCAGACTCTTTGTACTAATGGGCTAATGTTAGAAGCTTTTATGTCCTCCTTGGGACCCTTCCTGAAATTCCTACCATACACATATGCATTATGACAATCAACTGAAAAAATAAATATACATGGATACTCACAACAAATGCAAAATGAAATTCAGCTTTTCTAAAAGTTTAATGTTAAGAAAGTTACAAATTGGGCTTTTTCTCCCATTAAAAAAGTGCCAATTCTTGAGTTGGTACCTCTAGGATTAAAAATCCAACCTGGTTTGATCCCAGGTACTGGTCTTTTCTATTGCAGGAGGATTGAGTGGAGAATTTCCCAATTCCCAAGCCTTATTGATTCTTCTCATTCTGCCCTGATCTGTCTTTACCACTTACATTTTTGCTGATGGAGGGCAAGCAATATAGACTGAGAGAAGGCTGGGGAAAGAGTGGCAGGCTGTTTTACTCCCCAAATGCAAGGAAGTCTATTTAGGAACTAGTTGATGAAAAGCAGATGGAATTAAAACACATAGTTTCCATACACAGTTACCTCCAACTTAACTATAAACATGAATTAGGAAGACCTATCACAATTGGGTCTCAATTCACTTTTGATGATAATAACCATAACTCAAATTTAAGGAATGCTTTAACATCAGCAAAGTTTCATTATCTCATTTGACCCTTGTAACAATTTTATTCAGTAAGTACAATAGGTACCACTGTCCTCTTTTAAAAGATGCCGAAACAGGTCCAAGGGACTTAAGTGATTTAAATTGAGACTCAGAGGTTAAATGACTTGCCTGTGGTCATACAGGTGGTAAATGTCAGGGGTGGGATGGAATCCAAGGCTTCCTGATTCCAAGGCTATTGGCCAAGCTGCCTCCTGAGAACAGAGGTCACTCCTCTAAATCCATGGAATCCCCAATGTCAGCAGGGCCAGCGATAATGCAGGAGGTTTGGTGGAAGGGAGGCTTTTTGAGAGTCAATATGTAACCTGGATCTCCCTGGGCAGAGGGCAGCTATAAACAATAGCTAGGACATAATTATTTTCACTCTCTGATTCACAGAAATTCCTGGATAGTATCAGACATCTCTTCTAGACTTTATAATGGGACCATAGTAGGTTCCCTGGATTGTCTGGTTTGGATTTTAAGGGATTTTTCAAAGAGAATTCATCCTTTTGACTGCATTAAAAACAGGTGTTACTCATGGGACTCAGTTGATGATCCACTCTCACTCATCCTTCATAGGGATCTTTTCCCAACCCTGGGTCCCATACAACTTGACTTCTTATTGCCTGAAACCACAAAACCATCATGTAAAACAGGGAGTAAATTTTCAGGCGTGACCATTCAACAATCTTAATCAAAATAAGCCAGTTTATAAATATTCCACCTGTCAATAGTTTGTGAATGTTAATGTTTAGTTGGAGAGTTCATGAATTGCCACAGGAGAACCCAATTTTGCAATGGTTTCTTAACCTGCTGTAAATGTCATTAGCCCCCAAGAAAAAGGTTGAAGTTGTGCTTGCCAGACAAGTCACTATCCTGATTTTCTAGGGGGGGGGGGAATTCTTTTATCCAAGGGAAGAAGATGGCTGAAGGAAGAATAAAGCACAACTGTGGCACTCTGGAAACAGAAACAAGGTTTATTCATCTGGAAATAATCACTCTGAGATCTTAAGACATTCCAGAGACCAGAACTTGTGAGTGAGGGGTAGAGATCAGTGCTAAAGCAGACAAGAATTAAGTGCCTTTAATGATCCTTGGAGCTACCTAAAGCCTTATAGGTTCACTAATAACTAAGAATACATAATATACAATGAGTACTCACTACAGCCAAATTATAGAACCATAGAGGTCCTCAGGACTTAGAGCTAAAGAGAACCTTTGAAGTCAGCAAGTCTAACCCTCCCATTTTACAGATTGAGGCTCACAGAGTAAAGTAATTTGTCCAAGAGGTGGAAAGTGATTACTCAGTGACAAGTGACAGAACTGAACTCTGAACTTTCTACTACTCTACATTAAATTCTCCAAAGAAGAGTTCCTATGGCGTAAAAAGGAAAGAGTACTGGGCCTGGAGACAGGAAATCTAAGTTCAAAACCTGCCTCATACTTTTTAGCTTTCTGACCCTGTGCAAGTCACTTAACTTCTTATTAAATTCCTCAGTTTTCTCAACTTAAAAATGGGGATAATAATAACACATACTTCATAAGATCAAATAACATTTGTAAAGTGCCTGGCATAGAGTAGGAGCTTAATAAAAAAAAAGTGAATAAACAATGAAGAATAATAACAATAAAAACAAAGAAAAATAACAATGAATAATAACTGAAAAAGTGAATAAACAATGGAGAATAATAACAATGAAAAATAATAATGTCTAATGTGTCTAATGTCTAATATTTAATGAAGAACAATAAATAAAAATACAAAATATAAATAATACAAACAAGTATGCAAGTAGCTATAGTTGTATTAATTAAGGGATACAAAACAGTAATGGGCTTTCTAGGGTAGGCGGTAGAAGTTACTAGCATTTTGTTATCTCAAGAGGTTCATATTTGAGACCTTTCTGAATATTGAGAACAATCAATGATTATGGCAGTTCCAAAAGACAGAGCCTTCTCAGCTGACCAACCTCTTCTCCATTACCTGCATCAAAATACAAAATAAATGAGATGAAATATCCATAAGAAATCCATAAGAAAAGAAAATAGGAACTCATTTCAGTATTTCAATGGATCTGTGATCTCCTCAATGGAAGAACTTCTACTATTGGGGAAGACCAAAATTCATCCATGACTTCATTTTATGCAATGTGGTGGTTCTTTTACTATTGAAAATGACATTAAATCCCTAAACACTAACAAATCTGTTCCATTTTCCACCTACTTGTTGTTTTCTTGCCAGTTTCATCACAAATGCTCTTGGCACCATGTGGCAACATTGAGTCACATGCCAAATTTTCCACAGACTTATTTTTATTTCTGTGTTTTTTTTTCATTGTTTCTGAGGTGATACTGCTCATAATAACAATAGCGATAATAGCATTTATATAGTTTAATATAAAGTAAAACTTTGAAGTTTACAAAGCAATTTAGAAATAGAGCTTTACAACAACCTTAAGAGATAGATGTTATTATCACCTGCTTTTTACAATGGAAAAATCAAGGCAGGCAGTGTGATTTGGTGATTTACCCAGGGGTACCTGGGTAGAAAGGGTATGAGTCTGGATTTGAATGACAGTCTTCCTGATGCCAGACCCAGCTCTATCTATTGTGCTCCCTAGCTGGCCTTAATCTCCTAACCATTTCCCTCCAGAATCTTTGAATTTTAAGTTTGCATTCTTAACTGGTGCCACCCTTGATGGACAACTCTCTTTGCTTGCTGAGAAGAGCAATCAGTCAATCCACAAGCATTTAATAAGCACCAAGTACCAGGTACCATGCCAAGTGCTGGAGACACAAAAGCAAAAAATGAAATAGCCTTTGTCTCAAAAGGCTTAAGTAGAAACAAGATGGGGAGTTTTCCAGCTACTATCTTTTTTGCATTCTTTTGACTTCTTCATTGTAGCTACTGCTAGACATTTCATCATCATCACCATCTAACCAGCATGGCACCTCACATATAACTCATTTTATCCACACAAATACATCATCTTATTACTAAAAAAGTATTGCGATGTACTTCCTTAAAGGGGTAAGGTTGCTATTGACATTACTGTTATTTTGGAATGAATGGGGACTATTTCTCTCATGTTTTAAGCACACAAGATTGTAATGGGACATCGTTTATATTTTTAAATCATTGCATTGGTAAGATACACATGCAGCATAATGAGATGAAATGTTTTAAGTGAGTTAACAAAGAAGACATAAAATAAAACCAACTATATCACTTCAGAATCATACAATTACAGAATTTTAAAGTTGGAAAGGACCTCTCCGAGGCATTCTATTTCAATTTATCAATGAGGGGGAAAGCCTTCCCTTTATATCAGAAGCATCAAACATATGGGGGCAACTACACTGCCAAACTAGATTCTAATGTAATTGAAAAATATTTAACCAAGTAAATAAAAATGCAGTAGAACAGAGATGATGTCCCCTTTCCAAAAGATCCTTTTTTTTCTGTATCAGATGGGAAACCCAAGTATCACCATGCATGGGGGGGGGGGACCCAGATTGCAATCTTTATTGACAGAGATTAAAGATTCTTTATTATAACTACTTTGGTAGTTGGAGTTTTTTTTGACTGAGACAAGAATGTATTTTAGATAAAATCAAGTTTGTTACCAAAGGAACAGGCATTCTAAAGGGCACAGTGGAAGATATGGATAGCTGGAGAGTGTCTACTCTGGACCAAGTAGAGACTCACTTGTTTATTTCAGCTAAATGACCCATTCTTATGTACTTAAAGAACTTCATGTAGAGTTTACAAATCACCAATAACCAATGCTGAGACTTTGTTGCTGTTTAGTAGACTCTTTGTGATTCCATTTGGGGTTTTTTTGGCAAAGTACTAGAGTGGTTTACCATCTCCTTCTCCAGCTCATTTTACAGATGAGGAAACTGAAGCAATAAGAGGTTAAGTGACTTGCCCAGGGTCACACACAGCAAGGAAGTGAATGAAACCAGATTTGAACTCAGGTCACCCTGGCTTCAGGTTAAGTAATCTGACCACTATGCCACTTCAGACTAGATGATTTCTAAAGCCAGTTTTAGCAGTTATGATCTATGAGATCAAAGGAAGCTTATTGTTGGAGTGTCTAAGCTTAAACAAACAAACCCATCTCTTTCTCTACTTCTATGACTTAAATTCATAAAAAAAAATCAGTGTTTTTGGAAGACTTGAATTCAAGTCCCTCCTCTGACACAAGCAGGCTGTATTATCCTGGAAAAATTATTTAGCCTCATTGAGCTCTGGGAATATCTTTAAGATTATAAATTATAGAGAAGAAGCTGGTCTGTATTAATAGAGATAGTTTCCTCACCTGTGGGCTCAGGTCTTCCAGACTCTAAGAACAGGGTTTTAGCCACTAAACCAACAGTGTCACATTCAAATAGAAATGGATCCCACTAAACTATACATAAGGATTCCTGACAGCATCATCTTAACTTAGAAGGTCACATATTCACTTAAAAATATTAACATATTAATTTGGAAAATCACATATTGAATTAAATTCCACCATCATCATCACACCCTTGCGCTACATGCCTATCATACAACCCATCTGTCTGGTCTCTTTTTTCAGCTTCCATTTGTATTCCATTAGATTGTAATATTAGATTATGATATTAATCACATGTTACCTGTATTCTATTGTATTCTTATTTTTTTTAATATTTCCCAATTACATTTTAATGTGGTTCTGGTGCACTGTTGGCAGCAATATTTTGACCCCTTGGCAGTACATAATCTGGCTTGCCTCTGTGATTATCTAGTCCTATCTTCTCATTCTACAAAGACATAAGGAAACTGGTTCAAGAAACATTGTGTCTTACATTTGAACCTACCTCCAAATCCAGCCTTCTTTCATATGCCCACAGTGGCTCTGTCATAGATTATATACAATCCCTCATCAGCATCACTTATGTATAAGTAATTATACCTTCAGCCCATTGGCATCATTGCTTCCATTTCCATATCCAAAGAGTGAATTCTTTTCTCCATACAACTAATTCCTTACCTGCTCTGCACATCCAAGGGATGCATACATTTCTGTGAGGTCAGCTCTTGCCCAATCAGCGCTTTTGGGGGAAGCGTCTTCTCTTCTCTAAACAAGATGATGACAGCTTAATCCTGCACAATCCACTCAATTCTATTCTCCCTCATAGAAGAGAGTAATAACTGCCCCTCAAGTGTATCAGCTTAATGGAAAACTGACCAAGCAACCCTCTTCAAAGCTTGGAGAATAGAATACAATCTACAGAATAAGCAGGTTATCACAGTGCAGGACTGGGAGAGGCAGAGAAGTGTGAGGAGTCCTAAAGAAGTAAAATATCATCAGGAATTTACTGAGTCAGAGCTCAAGAAATTCAATCCAAGCAGAGCAGAATCCTTATAAGATGAAGGATCTAGAATGAGAAGAAACCTCAGAGGCTATGTAGTATCACTTTCTCATTTTACAGATGGGGAAACTGAGACTCAAGGAGATAAGTGACCAGGGTTTGATCAGTATGAACCAGAATTCCAAGAGATTATCTCACATCCATCTTTTTACTCTGATCCTTAAAATCACCTTACACAGACTAGGAGCTGGTGGAGTTTACTTCTGGTGAAACATTTCAAAAGCAGAAAGAACTCTCCCAAGCTCCAGAAATGGGTCAAAATTCAGTTGTTTGAAGGATCACCCTTTGATATTTCAGGTTTTATCCTGAAATAATGAAAATTTGAGAGTCTCCTTGGGAGAGAGAATATTTTCTGACTTCAATAGTATTTTCTCACATTCTCCTCTTTTACTGTCCCTTACCTAGTTGTTGATGGATCAGAGACGAAATGAGAATATGTTTTATGTGAAGTCATGCAGAACCCCAAGGACAAACACCAAAGTTAAGGAGAATTCTAAAGGCCAGGGAGGCATACTATACAACTGAGTAAAGACTAAGAACAGGAACAACCTCATGAGTAGGTTAAGTATATAACCAACTTGCCAGGTGTGATTTTAAAGGGGTTTCAGGCAACACTTTTTGTTCTAAACCACTAATCTCACTGCCTACTATTCTATCACTCCTACTATATGTAGATATAGAAAAATATGATTTTATTATATGATATTTATTGATTATTTATAATATATTATTAATACATTTATTATATTTATATTATATCATTATATATTATGTGTAATACATAATATGTATACTAAAAGTATATACTCTATATACTTTTGTTCCCCTAGATCTTAAAGGTTTAAAGGCTGAGACCCCATTTAAATGCACATATCCCTGTCGGGAGTCTTGCTCTAAGCCCTTATCGACTAATTCCCAAGTTATGTTATCGTCTGAGCAGCATCACATGGATGGTGTGCAGAGCCAGGACTTTGGCTGCCTTATGATGCCCGCATTATTTCAGTCTTCCTCTAAAAAATGTTTTCTCTGTCCATGCTTTTTGTGACCACCAGATGGCAGTAATAGCTGCTGGCCGGGTGGTCCTGTGCTCACTTTGGCACTTTGCTCCTGCCCTGTTAGGGGCAGAAGTACCTTCTCTTAGATTTACCAGGGAGAGACAAAGATCTGTTATTCCTCCACTCAATTTCTCACTATGGAGCAATAACACTCTCTCATAAGGTTGTGTGGATTTGCAGATCTAGCAATAAAAGCTTCACTCCAAGATCCCACCCACTGACTCATGCCTTGGTCTATTTGAAGGTATTATATTTCAGTAAGTGGTCATCAGATGAACTTGCCATAATAAAGTTGGCGTCCCACAAGAGGGGCTAGGTAAAGTGCTGGGCTTGGGGTCTGAAAGACTTTCATTCAAATCCAGCCTTAGACAATTACTAGCCGAGTGACTCTAGGTAAATCATTTAACTACTCTCTGCCTCACTTTCCTCATTTTTAAAATGGAAATAATAATAGCAATGGGGTTGTTGTAAAGTTAAAATAAAATATTTGTAAAATGCTTTGCAAATCTTAAAGCACTAGCTTTTATCAAAAACAGCCACATGCTGGAATGCTGCATGTAGCATTTTACTTTGCTTTGTCAAAAAATATTTTTTTAATAATGCTACTGTACTATCTGATATAAGCTCAGATCAATCAGAAATGATTTTATTTAATTTAAAATTAATATCTATACAAGCCGTTTTTAGCTTGGAAAGAGGACAATGTCCCAAATGGTATCGTTTTCCCCTTCCCTCCCCATCATATCCTCTGACATGACACTAATTCCAGAAGTTTTCAAGTAACAGTTATGGAAATCTTGAACAAGGAAAAAATAATTTGAAAGTCAAGCCCAAGTTATGAGCAAACAAGTCACTATCCCATTCCTCCTAGAACTTTTCCCTCACTCTTAAAGAGATTCTTCCCTTCCATTGATATCTCAATCCCTTCTCAATGAAAAAGGGTGGATGCTAGCTCACCCATCACCTCAGGTTGGCAGGAAAAGAGAAGATAACCCTTATTAGGGGTCAATAACCAAATCTTTTTAGAGGTAGAAGAGGCAACGATGTAAATTAGACAAGAGTTATTAAATACTTGGTTTAAAAGTTTGGTATCACTCATAATGAAAAATCTTTATTTTCTTTTGTCTTGACCTATCATTTAATCTTTCTGAGTGGTTTTCCCAAATATTTTGGAAATTTAAAAAAAAAACATTTTTAGTATTTTCAGTTTTATTTAAATGAAGTTTCCTCTATGTTTCCACAGTGTAGAATCAAAATAAGTGCAGTGTTT
Organism: Gracilinanus agilis; assembly: GCF_016433145.1. Classification (NCBI taxonomy): domain Eukaryota; kingdom Metazoa; phylum Chordata; class Mammalia; order Didelphimorphia; family Didelphidae; genus Gracilinanus; species Gracilinanus agilis. Next base: position 140,294,588 of record NC_058131.1, on the reverse strand, counting down.
AACAATTAGGAGACAATGCATAATAACACAATAATAAGCAGCTGTAAGCAGCTGGAAATCTATTGATCTTTTAGAATTCAAGTCACAGGGCTGACCTAGACCAGTGGTTCCCAAACTTTTTTGGCCTACCACCCCCCCTTTCCAGAAAAAATGTTACTTAGCCCCCTAGAAATTAATTTTTTTATTTTAATAGCAATTAATATGAAAGATAAATGTACCTGTGGCCATCACCACCTCTCTGGATCACTGCAGCACCCACCAGGGGGTGGTGGCACCCACTTTGGGAATCACTGACCTAGACTCAGGAGTTTTAGGTAATGTCTAATTTTAGTACTTTAAGCAGGAAAAGGAACAACAACACAGAAACACACACACATATTCCCCCCACCAAGAAATTATATTCAAATCATATTTCCCTTGGGATGGTCATCAGGTATAAATTCAGATACTATAGAGTCAGGTTTAAGATCACTTATGGCACAGCGGCTAGAATATAAGAGCTAGTGTAAAGTGGAGATTGGTGATTTGTCTAGAGTCTAGACACTGGTAGAGACCCCTGATGTCAGCCATAGCTGGCCCATCCTAGAGTGGCATTACTGGAATTGACCACCAGCCTGGGCAAGGAGAAATGCTACCATATTAATATCCCTAGTTCTCTTTCATTCATCTCTTCACCACCACCATCTGGTGAATTTCTGCATTTCTTCTCCATTTGCTGGAAAACTCTGAGTCTTTCCACACATCTTCAGAAAGTAAGGAGGAAGACAAAATGAAAGACAAAGGAGTTTACTTTGGCCTTGCTTATGTTTCATCTCCTGTTTCATCTTCTCTCCCAACAGAATATCATTTCTACAGGGGTTTTTTGTCTTTGTGTCTCTAGTGACTAACACAATATAACGTATATAATAGACACTTAATAATGCTCATTGAAGAATGAGACACAGAACAGACAGATACGCAGATGAGAATCGAGAAATGATGAGAGAAATGGGATGGAAATTTTACCATCGTGGAGACTGCTTCAGCTTTGATATTCATATCTCATCAGTACTCTCAGTTGCTTCTGCTCCCCTGGTTGGAAAAATGGAGGGTGGAGCAAAAAATGCCTCCCTTTTATAGAGAATTTAAAATCCCAACTACCTCTTCATTTGCTGCCAGTTGCTCTACTCTTTCAATTCCACCATGATCATCATAACCCTGTACTGCATGCCCATCACACTCCACACCTCTCTGCCCCCATCTCTTCAGCTTCCACTTGAGTATTGCCTTCCCACTTTAGATTATAAGCTTTTTGAGAGGAGGAACTCTGTTTCTTTGACTTATTTGTATCCTCCATGCTTAGCATAGTGCCTGGCATATAGCTGGTGCTTAAGTAATACATGTAACCTCATCATCATTATCTTCATCACCCTGAAGAGAAGATTCACAAGCCTTATTAGTTTATGTAAGCATATTATGTAAGCATGGCCCTTAATTTCTTCATCTGTAAAATGAGGATAATAATTACATTAATCAAATGAGATAACATATATAACCAGTTTGCCAAAATTGTTTGTTCTTTATTTCAAAGAGGACCAATGGCATCATGGGGTAATGACTTGTGCATGAATTAGATTTAAGTGAGCCAAAATTACACAAAGTTGTCAGCCTTCTTCTCTCTTACAGAGTCATTGGCATCCAATAGCAAGACAAAAGTCAGACCACTGGTGATGGCCCGAAAGCAGTAGATGACCTCGGCATCTTCAATGTCTGACCAAGTTCTAAGCACTCCACACTGCCTGCTTCAGCCACCTTCATGGCCATTGGAACAGATTGTTCTCATCTGCCTATTCTGACAGGGGAAGAATTCACATGCTAGGGGTAGACATTCTCCTAACTCACTAATGGCTTGTGATCCACCAGTTACCCTTAACCTGGTTTAGCCCTTCTGCCAAGATAGTTTACTGTAGTGTGGCTGCTGCGCATACTACAGCTTCTTAGAATCTTAGGTGAGAGTTGGGTGAATGATGAACACCAAAGGTAGATGAGCACCCCTTGAAAAGGGCTCAATAAACCCTCATACCAGAGGGACTACTCCTCCTAGAACACCCATAAACCCCTTAAAACTTAAAGGACTACATAAATCCTTACTATTATTAGCACCTGTTATTTTAGTTTCCTAGTTTGCCCAAAATCTGGCTCTAAACATAGATAAACTAACTCAGATCTCCACATTCTAAGTGGTGGGGTCCTGCTAGAAAATCAGACCTAAAATGGACCTTATTTCAATATTGATCAGTTTATCCATATATGGCATTCACTTGATTGACTGATGGGGAAAAGCTATCTGCCTTCATTATAGCTAACAGCAGTAAATGAGGGATTGGTAAATGGAAATAAAGAATTATCTACCCAAAATAAATTCATCTTACTGTTCTCTATCAGTTTTAATCCAGAGCGGAGACAGAAAAGGACAGCAAATAAAAACTGAAAAGAGTGGAGATCAAACAATGCTCTGTCATTGGCTCAGCATTCAACTTCAAGCCTAGTTAGGAGAGTTGTCAAGTGGAAGACAGTGGTTGGAGGTCAGAAAATGCCCACAAGAACAACCATGTCAGCTTCAAATGCCATCACCTACATGTGGTAAATAGATGAAATTCTCCAGAGTCATCACTCTATTGGGTAATTAATTATAAAGAGAACTAATGAAAGAAATATTTAGTGATGATCTGAGTCAAATTTAACTTTGGAAGTCAGGTTTTCACCCTAATAACATTCCAGCTGCTAGGATATTGTAAAGCAAGAATTCTAATCTCAAATCAGAAGGGAGTCAGTCCTTTCTCAACTCTTCCAGACCATATGGGAAGTGTGAATCAGAGGAACTCTGGAATGCACAAGCCCAGCTTTGCAACAATTCCTAATTTAATTGTGTTCATTAATGATTGGGGGTTGTCCTTACAGAACAAATATTCAAGTGCCCACACCCTTGCCACTGGGTCAGTTAAGAAGGTAGGCAAGGGTTGTACAAACCCTACTGCTCTCTAGTTTGATTTATGAGAGGCAGGATTTACTGAATCACCGTTTAATCTGTATGATTATAACCATTTTAATAGCAGAGTAAATCCTCTTAAGACCCTGGAAATTTTATTCTCCTGCATAAGTAGAAGCAGATTACTACTTTAATTGGCACTACTCTCTATTGGTAAGGGGATATGGAGATTTCCAGATAATAAGGAACAGTTCATTTGTATTTAGAAATCAATCCTGACCTTTGGTCCCTACTGCCAAGGGGATCTGATTGCTCCACAATCCAATTCAACCCAGCATTCCCTTTCTCTTCCTTTTCTGTCTCCACTCTCGATTAAAACTGATAGAGAACAGTAAGATGTATTTGTTCTGGGTAGATTATTCTTTATTTCCATTTACCAATCCCTCAATTACACTTTGGAGCCCATCTCAGGGATGCATATTATTGGTACAGCTTGTTATGAGAAGAGCTCATGGGTTTTCATTCATCTTCCGCAACTGTGATTGGGTTTTTTGTGACAGTTTTTAATTTATGGGAATGTACCCTATACATAGAGACAAAAATAAAAGTATAAATCCAAGACTATGGGAAAGAGCACTCATCTTCAAACAAAATTAAATCAAATAGGTATTGAGAACAAGGAAGGAACTAATTTAGGCATTGTGATTTACTTTGCCTTCTATCTCCCTCTCCTACATGGATACTTTTGAATTTTGTCATTATCTTGAATCTTAAATCATAGCTAGTAATCATCCAACCTCCTGTTGAACTGGGGTTTTCCTGAATTAGAAGTTGTGATGATTTACATAATGTCATTCACAAAGTGTCAATCACCTTAGATTCATAGACTTCCTAGGAAAGGCCTTGAACCTCTAGTCAAATTTTATTTTTATTTTTATCCATCTATTTTAAAATTTTTTAATTTATTTTTAACTTTCCAAAGGAGAAACAAAGCTAAAGAGATTCTATGATTTTTTTTTCATCAAAGATGTACAGGTAATTAATGGCAGATCTAGCAACCCAGGTGTCTAGACACCTAGTCTAGTCATAGGATAAGAGGCATAGACCTGGAAGGGGCCTTCGGGCCTTCTACTTAAACCTCTTTTTATAGATAAAGAAAAGGAGGCTGAGAGAGATTAAGTGGCTTGTCGCCTGAAGTAACAAAACTTGAACACATAGCCTATGACTTCAGATTTTTATGTGTGTGATACCATGGAGATCAAAAAATAAGGAACAAAAGGCATTGGCCTAAAAGGGATAGAAAACACTATGATGAAATTGCTTTCCTGAATAATAAAGGAGTCTGAAAGGACATCAAGGAATTTTCCCCAACTTCTGTGTTTCCCATTCAAATGAAACATTATTCATTCACTGCTCAATGTCTTTTTTTTTATCTTTACTATCCATCAATCAATACTGTATATTGGTTCCAGGGCAGAAGAGCAATAAGGCTAGGCAATGGGGGTTAAGTGACTTGCCCAGGATCACACAGCTAGGAAATATCTAAGATTGGCTTTAAACCCAGGACCTCCCATCTCTCTAAGCCTGGCTCTCTATCCACTGAGCCACCCAGCCGCCCCTCAATAAGTCTTTATTAAATTTCCACTTCATCTTTAGCCCTATTCTAGGACTATAGGGAATACCAAAGAAGACATCATGGTCATTATCCCTTTTGAACATTCTCTATTCCTCTCTCAGCCTCCTAACAAATGGAGTTCTTTCATTCCCCATCTTGGGTTGGGGTTCTCTTTCTGGAGATGCCTTAAAGGCAAGCTCTAACCTGTTCTATTAGAACTGCAAAGACTTTGTGAATGGCCTCTGGTGATGAGGGTGCATCTGTTGTTGTCAAAAGAGGAAGAATTATGAGTGGCTCCTAAAATGTCCTTCCCACCTCTATTCAATGATCCTCAAAGGTTCTAATCAATAGGTTGATCTCAGGGTGATAAATTCCTTAGCCACAACAACTCTCTGAAACCATCTATGCTCTAGGAAGGCTTTGACCCTCAGGACACTGATGAAATGCCCTGATTCTTAAAGTATCAAGGCAGCACAGTTTGGTAGAAAAATGCATTTGGCCCTGGAGTCAAACAGAACCTAGGTTCGAATTCTGCATCTGACATTCACCATCTTCATGACCTTGGGCAAGTCATGTAACTTTTCCTGGCCCCAGTATCCTCATATGTAAAAAATAATAATAATAAGGCTTTGGACTAGATCACCTCTGCAGTTCCTTCCAGTTCTAAAACTATGATGACCTTATCCTATAATATACCGATTGTATCCATTCTCTTTTCTAACAATATTAATCTGGCACTTGAACCTCCAGAGAATGCAGGCACAGGTAAGGTTAAAGCAGTTTAATTCTTTAATATGTGAGAGATTGGTTCCAAGTTCCCAAATTCTAGCTTAAAGGTAAATGAGACTTAGAATGAATCCTCCACATGATCAAATTTCATTAAAAAGACAGGAAAAGAGAATTTCTTACCGGCCTGGGGCCAATCTAAAAAGCTATAAAACTTTGCCTGAAGCAAGTCAAGGCCTAAATCCTTTGGAGAAATTACCTGTCTATTAACATTAAGATGTAGCATTAAAATGGGAGAGAATCCTGGCCTGGAAGTCAGAAGACTTGGGTTTGATGGACTTTTTGATTCAGTAAGACAAGCCATCTCTTGGCTCTAGGCCTTTCCTCTGGCTGTCCGCCATGCGTCCAATGCTCTCTCTTCATCTCCACCTCTTGACTTCCCTGGTTTCCTTCAAGTGCCAACTGAAATCCTACTTTCTACAGTAGACTTTTCAAAATCCTGAATTCTAATGCCTTTCCTCAGTTAATTATATCCTGCTTATCCTGTATTTGCTTGTTTTTGTTTGTTTGCTTTTTGTGTCCCTCCCCCACTAGACTATAAGCTTCTTGAGGGCAAGGAACTATTTTTTGCCTTTTTAAGTATCCCAGGCTCTTAGCACAGTTCCTGCCACATAGTATACATTTCTAAATGTTTATTTGCTTAGAGATTGACTGGTTGAGAAAAGAAAGGGATGCAGGAGCCATTGGTAGTAACTGTTTCATGAAAACAGCCTAAAGTGCTGTTACTGAAAGTTTAAGAGAAATCAGTGTCATCCCCTTGAATTTGAATTGCCCTTCTTTGGCCCTTTTCCATCCTCTGCTCTATCTCTCCATCTCTCTCAATATTGACATAGGTATATAGCATAGCAGTCAAAATTCCACTTCAATGTATAATCATCTAGTCCCAGGAACAAGATAACAGATCTAGAAGCTAAAAAGGACCTCAGAGGCTATCTAGACCAATTTGTTCATTCTGCAGAAAAGGAAACTGAGGCCAAAAGAGGAAAAGGCAAGGCTTGTTGGGGTCACAGAGTGAGTCAATGACAGGTTAAGGATGGTAGAACACAAGTCTCTCTATCCTCAGTCCACAGAGCATCTGCATAGGATTTGTTCACTAACTCTGGATGATAATAGAGACATCTGGGACTTGTTCTTCTGATTGCTGAGTCCCCTCCACCATAGTCACTCCCCTCCCAGTTGAGCTCATTCTTTGTCCTTCTCTACCTCATCAGCAAAGCAGTCCTGGATCCCTATTTGTGCCCTCTCCCTTTTCCCTCCCCCTCCCCAGATCCCGTTTTGGTGTTATCTTCTCCTATTAGAATGTCAGCTCCTTGAGGGTAGGGATCATCTTGTTTATTTGTATTTATAGCCACAGCATTTAGCACTGTACCTAGAACATAGTAAGAGCTTAATAAATGCATTTAATTATCTAGTCGGGGATAGACTCTTGAAGACAGAATATCCTTAAAGCTTTACACTGAGTAAGAATTAAACATTTATTAAATATATTCCTATTGTGCTAAGTGCTGGAAATATAAATAAAAGGAAAAAGAATAATAGTCCCTGCCTTCAATATGTTTATGTAACTTTACCCATCTGGGCTCAGTGGACATCTCCATTTCAAACTCCTGGTCTTGAATTCAAATTACACAGGACATCCCAGGTTCTCTGGGGTTCAAGTTTATTTTATTATTTTAACATATTTTTACTGATTAAGAAAATTTTTCCATGGTTAAATGATTCATGTTCCCTCCTTCCCCTCTTATCGACCCCCCTTCCCATGCGCAATTCCACTGAGCCCTACATGTCCCATTGATCAAGACCTATTTCCATATCATTGATATTTGCACTAAGGTGATTGCCCAGAGTCTACATCCCCATTCATATCCCCCTCGACCCATGTGATCAAGCAGTTGTTTTTCCCTCTGTGTTTCTACTCCTACAGTTCTTTCTCTGGATATGGATAGTGTTCTTTCTCATATGTCCCTCAGAAATGTCTTGGATCACTGCATTGCTGTTAGTAGAGAAGTCCATTACATTCAATTGTGCCACAGTGTATCCATCTCTATGTATAAGGTTCTGCTGGTTCTGCTCCTTTCACTCTGCATCAATTCCAGTTCACATGGAATTCCTACAGTTCATTATTCCTTTTGGCACAATAGTACTCCATCACCAACAGATACCATAATTTGTTTATTCATTCCCCAATTGAAGGACATGCCCTCATTTTCCAATTTTTCCATGCGATTCAAATTTAACAATATCCTTCCCAGAAAATGAGGAGACCAATCACTTCCACCTAAATGTTTGTCCCATAATGGGATGATGTATTATATGAATGACAGGATAAAGAACAGATTTTTTTTTAAATCCTTTCTTTCTATCTTAGAATTGATACTAAGTATTGTTACAAGATAGAAGAACAATAAGGGCTAGGGAATGGGGGTTAAGTGACTTGCCCAGGGTCATAAAACTAGAAAGTATCTAAGGTCATATTTGAACCCAGGACCTCCTGTCCTGATGTTTGATCCACTGAGCCACCTAGCTTCCCAAGAAGAATGTTTTAGAGACTGATAGAGACCAACACTACCCAGACAGAGAAGGAAATAATGACATAACAACAGCCTATGGTGGAAGGTTGAGAACTAGCTTTCAAATCAGGAAGACTTAGATCCAAGTCTTACTTCTGATAATGGCCATGTGATCCTGGGGCAGGTCTCTTAATTGCTCAGGGTCCCAGATCTCTCTCTAAGGCCACAATTTGTAGAGCAAATGTTAATCTATGTTGATAAAGGGAGTTTCCTTACTAAGCATTCCAGATAGACTTCCAGAGAGATCAACAAAACCCCATGTCTAATCTTAAAAAAAATAGCCTGCAATTTAAATAGTACCTTAAAAGCACGTTATATATTTTCATTTCATCTTCACAAGAAATAATTAGTGATTGCAAATATTGTTATCCCCATTCGACAATTAAAGAAACTGAGACTTAGAGGTTAATTGACATAAACAGCATCACACAGGGAGTAAATTGTAGAGCTAGGGTTGGAACTCAAGTCTTCTGACTCCAAGTCCAATGGATTTTTACACTATGAAACGCAATTCATATTGCCTGGATCCTTTTGTAGCCATGGTAACGAGATATGCACTAATGATACTTGGCTTCCCCACTAAGGGGGATCCTGTAGAATCACAGTTCACATGTGAGATGGGGAGACTTTCCACTGAATTCAATCGAGTCCCTTTGGTTGTCTATTGTAATGAGGAAAGAGACTAAAGGAAGCCTCTTGAGCTCTGAAGCTACACAATGAAAAGGGCTCAGATTTTTTACAGAATCAGGAATCCCCTTTTCTCATACAACAAATGAAAAGCACAGCCATTTCATTTCTTGAGACCTGTATTTCATTAAGCAGCCTATGACTAGTATAAACCAACTTCAAAAACTACACACAGTAGAGTTAATACTGTGACATTTTCTTCCAACAAAGAAGCTGGCTCCTCAGTGTAAAGAAGTTGAAAAGATATGGTAGAAGTCTTCAAGATTACCTTGCCTGAAACCAGGTGTTATGTTTTTGGTCTTATTTCACATTACTCCCTTTGACACACAACACTCCCTTCAAGTCAAATTGGCCCGCCAACTATTCCCTAAATGTGACATTCTTCCTCTTGCTTTCATATGTATCATACATGCTTTGGATTTGCTCTTCCCAAACCCCATTCACACTATCAATCTGGGTCCCCTAAGGGTAGCCCTAAGGGGTTGTGGGAGATATTTCTAATGCCATAGATCACAAGCCCCAATCAATATGTTTCTCCTCATGATTAATTATGCAACTGATTCAGATTAGTGAATCACGTTTAATTAGCTTTTACAAAAGAGAATTTGGAGGAAAAACAATTGGTACAAAACACTGTCTTTAAAAGTCTATGACACTCTCTCAAAAGCACATACAGAGGAAAGTGAGATCAAGTTTGGAGAACTCGTGGCAAATGGTATACTATAATTGCTAAAGGGCCTTTTGTTTGAATCCTCAAATTGTAGTAGTAGTTTTCTGCTAAGCTTTTTGTAGCACCTCAAAGCTGTCTTTTCTCATTGAGTTCAATCTGTCCTAGGACTCCAATACAAACTCTACCCTCAGCTGTACTGATGATAATGCTAGAATGTAGATGGGACTTTCAAAATCTTCTGTACCCTTTGAGGTCCTTCTCACAGGTACTTTTGCGGCCTTCTCACAAAGAAGAGTCAAATCAAGGGAGAAGAGAGAAACAAAAGTCAAGGGCTCTTCTCTGCCCTCTTCCATAAGTTCTTACTAATAACTATTTTTATTGCATTATGATCCATAAGTGACTCCTCAGTGGATTGGTTGGAAGGCTTTCATCCTAAATTGCCAGACACTGGAATCTTCAGTTCCAAACTAACTGGTTGATTTCATGCCTTGGATGAACAGGAGTGATGTTCAATACAGGAAATATATTATTATTGGTTGAGAATACTTGGTTATACTTCCTAATGCAATATTACTCCTCTCTGTCATTTCCTTCTCCAGGGCCATCACTGCAGCTCATTGATCCTCTTCACTTCTAGCTGGTCTCTGAATAGTTATTTTGATCTTCCTATAGTCCTCAATGCCCTGCTATGCTTTCTTTCACTTTGCTACCAAATGAGAAATGGGAATGGCACATCAACCCAAAGCTTCCAAAGACTCTATCTCAAGACCCAGAGTTCCATGTCCTACTTTTCTGTGACATATCATCTCACCTCCATTTTACCATGATGTTGAAGGTCTTAAATCAAAGGAATAAACAAATAAAAGACCAAGTGCTTCATCTAGTATATTTCAAGGACCTTTTAAAGTATTAAGGACTTTTCACACCTTTGATTGATTGATTAAATGGATTAATGGATTAAACCTTTTGCCAAGTTAACTTAATTGCCCAGAAGAAGGGTCTTAAATTCACACATTCTTTACTTCTGCCTAAAATCCCAAAATTCCATCATAACATTACTCAGATTCCAACTCTTACAAGAATCTTTTCCTGTTCTCCCCAATTATTAGTGCTTTATATATGTATATATATTGAAACTACTTGATATAGGGGGCAGCTAGGCAGCACAATGGATTGAGAGCCAGGCCCAGAGACAAGAGGTCCTAGGTTCAAATCAGGGTTTAGACATTTCCTAGCTGTGTGATCCTTGTTATGAGTAAGATTAGATTAGCTGGTTATTAGTATTGATTATGTATTGATAAGGATGTACCTAGCAGGAAGGAGCTGGAGCTGGGAATTCCAGGTTGAAATGAAGGAGGAGGAAGTCTGTCTGTGCCCTGTATGTGGACTCCATTAGTGGTGGGCAAAACTGTTGCCAACCTGGGAGACCTCAGAGCAAAGGACACCCTGCTTCCTGTTTTCCTCTGGGATCCTGTGTGGTGTGGCATCTAAGAAAAGGACAAATCTACAGAGCCAAGAGAGGAGGAGAAGTTTGAAAACTGGAGGACAGTGCTTCAAGCACAGGCTAGAGAGGGGAAAACAGGAAGCAGGGTGTCCTTTGCTCTGAGGTCTCCCAGGTTGGCAACAGTTTTGCCCACCACTAATGGAGTCCACACACAGGGCACAGACAGACTTCCTCCTCCTTCATTCCAACCTGGAATTCCCAGCTCCAGCTCCTTCCTGCTAGGTACATCCTAATCAATACATAATCAATACCTAATAACCAGCTAATCTAATCTTACTCATAACACTCTGGGCAAGTCACTTCATCCAATTGCCTAGCCTTTACTGCTCTTCTGCCTTGGAACCAGTACCCAATGTTGATTCTAAGATGGAAGGTATGGGTTTGTTTTTTAAAAATAAAAAATTACTTGACATTTTTCATATAATTTGATTAAAACTATATAGTTAGATCTACACCAATGTCAGTGTTGATGTAGATGTTGATATAGATATACATAAATCTATATCTAGATATAAATACATATATCATTATAAGTATTTGGTATATAAATATTGATGTATTATTCCGTACATATATCTATGCTGTGACAACCACCACAGCACCTAGGTTTCTATAGTACTTTACTTACAAACCTCTCACATTATACAATGTGGTAAAGTCAGTAACTAGTATAATATTCCTATTCTATAGATGAGGAAGCTAACCTCAGAGAAAGAAGTTAAATGAAAGAATACTAGAGAGGGCATCAGAAGATGTAATCTCATATACTAGGTAACAGCTTCAAGCAAATTATTTCAGCACACTAAGCCTCGATGTCCTCATCTCCAAAAATAAGGGTTTGGGGCTTATGATATCTAAAGACTCTCCTGACTCTCAATCTCAGATCCTGAGGTTTGCCTGGCAGAGCCAGAAGTCTAGCCCACATTTCCTGACCCTGGTTCAATGTTCTTTATATTATAGTAGGCCACTTCCCATACCAGATGCTCTCCTCAGCAGAGTTGAGCAGCTTAGCAGTAGGAAAGACTGATGCTTACTGAAAGAGCAGCAATAATCTTATGTGTTGGCTAGAGAAGCAAAACCCTAAGAGGTTACTAATTTGAGTTTTCACAAAGTATGAAAAGGGAACACTTCAAGCATATCCACAAAGGTATTTCTTGACCTAGACCAGGAAGAACTTGGGATAAATCAAAGTTTTCACCCAAAGTCTTAGCACTCATTTCACCTCTTCTAAGGGCAGAATACATTCTATGTCTTTGGAGAGCTTCCTCCAGTGGCATTTTGGGAAACAAGACCAACCACCCTGAATACCTATGATGTCCACAGCTCTGTCCCAGCCCTCATCCATACACATGACCATGTCAATGCAGTAATAAATATTTATTCAGGAATTATGTGCAAAGTCATAGAGAGGACATGAAGATGTGCAAGACCTTGTCCATCATCTACATTTTGTTTGAACATTGATGGAGGAAATAAGACGAAGGAAATGTCTGCAGGGAAAGTTTAAGTTATTCAGGACTACCTGACCAAAGGTTGTCTCCATAGTTTAAGGATACTCCCTTATAGATCAGAGAGTTCTATAAAGGTATTTTAATAAATCTGAATGTCTTCCTCTGGGAAGATCACCATAGATAAATTAAAAACATGGAAAATAGTTGGCATTTCAAACCATCTGAAAGAATATAGAACCCAAGAGGTAATCTGCCTACTGCCTCAAGATTTCTTCTGGGATGCCATATTGATCAAGAAATGTCCAGCTCTAACAACCTCAATTGAATTTCTGATATGGACTATTTGTCCTAATTCATTTTCTCTGCTTCTCCCTTTCTTTCAAAGTAAAGAAAGATGGCTCCTTGGACAGGTCATGAACTAGCAAATGAGACAAGAAAATCGTTTCAAAAAATATTGGTTATCTGATGAGGGTGCTGGAAGTTGATGTGCATGTTCTACTCAGAATGAGCCTTCATTAAGTAAATTTTCATTAATGAGGTCTGATACTAATAAACTCATAATGGGAAGATCATGGTGACATGCAGGCCTTTCAAAGGTCTACTCCCCCTGGAAATCATAGATCAGATTTCTATAATAGAAATGAAGCTCAATGCATTGGCTCTCCTTGAATTCAATTCAGAGGTCAGGAAATAGAGGAACCCTAGGGCAACAAACCTAACCTACGTTAAATGCCTCTGACCCCAAGCTTATTCACCCATAGCCCCAAAAAAAAAACAAATAAGGACTTAAATCTGAGGAGAAAAAATGGCAACTATATCACATAGCAGTCATTTGTAATAATGCCCAAACAGGTACCTCTGTAATTTTGAAAGAATTTTGAGAGAAAAGGAAAGGAAAAAAAAAGATTGATGGATGAAGTAGCTAGATAGCTTAGGAGATTAGGAGCCAGCACCAGAGATGGGAGGTCCTGTGTTAAAATCTGGCCTCAGACATTTCTGTGGACAAATCACTTAAACCCCATTCTCTAGCTCTTAGCCCTCTTCTGCCTTAGAACCAGTATATAGTATTGATTCTAAGACAGAAGGTGAAAGAAAAGAAAGAAACAAAGAACAAAGAAACATGATATATAATGCTGTTTTTCTTCAGTAATGACATGGACTCTCTTCAAGTGCCTTTGGGATTTTACAGTGACCTAAAAGGTCTTGATTATCCATGGCATAGTTGAAGAACCAAGTAGAGTCAGGGACAGGTAGCCATGCATTAGCTCTGGATTTGAGGTTTAGGGTTTAGTAGTAACATGCCTTTTTTCATAGTAGGTAGTATGGCGTAATGGCAATGAAGAGCTTGCAGGCCACTGAAAACTGCCCTAAGTATCATGTTTGTTGTGGGCATCATGAGTCACTAATCTTTATCATAAAGAAGCAGCAAGATCTTGATTGTGTCTCTTCCAGCCTAGGGCAGCATCAGTAATATGCTAATGCTAAATTCTGATTAGGAAAGAACACCAATTCATATACTTCCCCTTTTGTGAGATAAGTAAGTAATGGAGGAGATAGAGCTGGCCTTGGAATCGGGAAATCCTGGGTTCAAATCCCTCCTCAGATACTGTAGAAAATATAGGTAATGAAGGGCACCAGGGATGTTGCAATAAATCTAATAGTTGTGGGTACACACACTGGGTGTAGGAGAGACTGGACCGGGATAAGGAGTTCACTGGATTTATCACAGGAATGGCAGTTGGTCTTAACTGTCACCCTGCTCTCCCTAGGCCAGAGTCTAGAAACAAGCAGGGAAGGTAAAAGGGATTTAACAGCTTTAATTATGTTTAACTAAAAGGTGGAAAGGGATTTCTATACTTAAAATCTAAAGGGCAAAACCACAGGGCAAGGGGAGGACTTATTCTACTCTAAGTAATCCAGCAGGCAGGGCCCAAGGAGCAGTGCAGTCTCTGGGAAGCTGATTCAAGCCTGGAACCAGCCAGTCTTGAACAGCACAGCTATGGATCAGAGGGGTGGCTTTGAGGGTTCTCACAGTTTTCCAAAGAGGTTCACAGGATGCCAAAATCCTAGGTGGTCCAAGATACCAAGAAGAGTGAGTGAACTTGAGGTACTGTCCACCAGGTCTCAAACTCCTCCTCTGCTTGGTTCTGCCCTGTAGATCTTCTCCTCTTGCTGGAAATCCACCTCCACTCAGGATCCCAAGGAAATCAGGAAGCAGGGTCTGAGATCTCCCTGGACTGGCAACAGTTTGCCCACCACTAATGGAGTCTCTCTCTCAGGGCACAGGCACCTACTTCCTCCTCCTTCATTCCATCATAGAATTCTCCAGCTCCAGCCTGCTAGATGAACCTTAATTCTTAATTAATTACTACCTAATCTTCCTCACAACAATACCTCCTACCTGTTCTGCTGCATAAGTCACTTAACCTCCCTCAGGCTTAGTTCCCTTAACTATAAAATAAGGGAGTTGGACTTGATGGCCTCTTTAGAATGAAGGGGAAAAATTATAAAATCTCAGAGCAGGAAGGGACCTCAAGGACTAGACCAACCCACACTTAAACCAAGGATCCTGGCTAGGATCTCCTGAGCAATCAGTTACCTAATCTTCGTTTAATGATCTCTCCTGAGCTGGGACCCCATACTTCTTCAAGCATCCCATGGACACTAATTTTTAGGAAATGTTCCCTTATGTTGAAATGAAATCTATTTATAATTCCTACCCATGATTCCTAGTTCTAACATTTTCAGTTGAGCAAAACAGTTCTAATACTTCTTATACAAGACAGCTTTCCATGTATTTCACACTTTGCATGAGGGATGGCACTGAACCTGTCGGCAGTGTAACCTTGTAGGATCGGGTCTGATATGGCACCTGCACCCCCACCCCCTTCTCTCTCTCTAAGCTGGTTCATTAATCACAACCTGCACTCACACTGTCAGGTATTTTTTAAACCCTTACCTCTCATCTTAGAATCAATACTAAATACCAATTCCAAGGCAGAATAGCAGTATGGGCAGGGCAAATGCATAGCTAGGAAATATCTGAGGTCACATTTGAATACAGGACCGCCCAGACTCTTAATCCCCTGAGCCACCTCACTGCCCCTAGCTGGTATTTTTCTAGGTAATGAATAGAATATGTAAGATTAAAAATTAATATCCAAATACTCCAAGTATTATATTTAATAAATTTATTAATAATAACGACACAAGAGGAAAGTAAAAAAGGAGCTAACTCAGCCACACACGTGGGAAAAGAGATATATACTATATACAAATATATACTATATACAAAACGTGAACATGCATCTTGGGGACAAAAAGGAAAGGCATGTAGTCCAAGGATTTAAGATTTTCTAATTATATAAATACCAAGCCTAGGAAAAATCACTCATCTTCTGGAATTCAAATATGACCTTAGATACTAGTTGTGTGACCCACTTAACCCTGTTTGCCTCAGTTTCCTCATCTGTAAAATGAGAGGAAGAAGAAAATGGTAAACTACTCCATTATCTTTGCCAAGAAACCCACAGACTCACAAAAAGTCAGATACAAATGGAACAACTGAACGATAACTTAATTAGCCTAAGGTGAAAAAAATCAAAATATGTCTTTTCTTACATCAGTAGAATTAGTATTCAGAGGAAACTCCATTGCTCTATCTAAAATCTATAATGCTAAAGAGAGGAAGATCCGGTCAAGGCGGGTAGTTGGCTATTGCCTCCATCACCAATAAAGAAATCAAGGGTGACATGCAGGATGCCCTGCACTCTTTCTTTCAGTGGTCATCTATAGGGTAAAAGAATCACAGAGCTGGAAAGGCCCTCAGAGGCCATCTAGTCCAACTTGTCTATGAACAAGAATTCTATAAAGTCCCCAAGATGAGATCATTAAGTGAATAAGGATTCTACTCTTTCCTGAGGCAGCTCATTCCATTTGCAATAGTTTTAATTGTTAAGAAGCATTTTTACTTCATTTAGATTGAATTTTCCTCTCTTGAACTTAGTACTTTCCTTTAAAGCCAAACAGAACAAGTCCAATCTCTTTTCTTTGTGTACCCTTCAGATACTTAGATAGTTGTGTCTCTCCCAAGACTTCTATTTTACAAGCTAAATATCCTCTTCTCCAAACTAAATAGTTTCATTTCTTTCAACTGATCCTTATATGGCAAGAATCTCAATAATGTGCTAAAGCTAGCTCATGCTGGCTCCTGAAAGCCAGCTCTTAAATTTTCATCTTGGAAATTGGCAAGTACTACAAACCAAATCTTGATTTATTGTTTTGTTGATTGACTAGACTTCAGGAAGATCTGAGTTCAAATTCGGCCTCTGATACTGTGTGACTCTGGGCAAGTCATTTAACCTCTATTTCCCTCAGTTTCATCAATTGTAAAATGTGGATAATAATAGCACCTATTTCACAGGGTTGTTGTAAGGAGATAATTATAATTATTGTAGTAATAATCATTGTTCAGTTATTTCAGTTGTGTTTGACTCTTCATGATTCCATTTGGAATTTTCTTGGCAAAGGTACTGAAGTGGTTTGCTGTTTTCTTCTTCAGTTCATTTTATAGATGAGAGAGCTGTGTCTAACAGGGTTAAGTGACTTGTCCAGAGTTACACAGCTAAGTGAGTATCCAAGGCTGGGATTTAAACTCAGGTCTTCCTGACTCCAGGTCCAGTATTCTATCCAATTATTTTATTATTATAAAATTATGAGGAGACAATTACAATTATGAAGTACTTAATGCGGTGCCTGGAACACACTAAGCACTATATAAATGTTAGCTATTATTATTATTAAGAGAATGGTGTGGAAATGTTAATAATGTAGATCAAACTTAAAAGTGTGTCCTGCATACATTTTCCCCCTCAGAAAGATGGTTTTTAAAGCATTTACTAGCACATCCTAGGATGGGATCCTCAAGCCCTTCACCATTCTGGTTTCCCTTCTCTAAACCCTCTCCAGCTTTACCAATGTCCTTCCTAAGATGCATGAAGTAGACCCAAACACAAAACCCCATGTGTGTTCTGAGCAGGGCAGCTGTGCAACAAGATATCGTTTCTCTTGTTCTGTTTAGAAGGAGAAAGTACAATGTGGCAGAAGTGCTACTCTTGGTGTTAGAAGACTTATGCTCACATCCTGACAATGGTTTTAACCAGGATGTTTAACCTCAGCATTAGATATATTTATATCTTGTCCTGCCTGCTAACTGTAAGCTCCATGTGGGAAAAGACTGGTTCTTACCTGAAGATGTTTGAATTAAGGATGTCAGAATTGAAAGGGATGTTGGAGGTTATCCAGTCCAACCACCTGCCAAATTCACAGCCTGTTCTCGACCCTGCTATCCCATCCAGCAACCTTCTTTTTTTGTCTCAGTGCCAGACTTCCTGAAAAAAACTACACCCAAAAGCCCTCTCACATCACCATCCAGCATCTCTTCAACATCTTGTAATTTGGCTTTCATCTTGACTACCCTACTGAAATTGTTCTCTCAAGGGCTTCTAAATAATTACTAATCACAACAGCTAATGGGATTTATTTTTATTCCTCATTCTCCTTGATCTCTACTACACTTAATACTGTTGACTCACTAGCGTTAATAGTATTGATCAAACTCTTTTCTAATCAGACTTACATTTTCTGATTAATGACTGATTTTCCTCTCCAAGTGGGTCTTCACACAGGAACCATATGCACTGTCTTCTTTCTTTTCCAAAGAGAAACATGCATCAGAAATCTGCAGGGTTTTTATTTTCCTTTTTTTAACATCCTCAATATTTACTACATATAGTTCCTTGCACATAGTAGCAACTTAATAAATGTTACTTGGTTTATTGACTTATCTCTCTAGAAAGTAAAGATCTAAACTCTTTAACTCAAGAACTTTTGAATTTGGAGGCAGTTCTCAAAACTGGTGCTGCTCAGGAAATCTTCCTTCTCTAATAGAAGGTTAGATTCTAAAATTGTGCTTCCTTGAGAATTCAAGGTCCCCTTCCTTTACATAGGACTTTGGGCCTTGAATTCCTTTTTCAGTCTACATACAAACTCCCATTCCCATGTCCTTCTGATACATTCCCATGTTGCAGGGTGGAGGAGGAGAGATTTCTTTAATCTTTTCCATGTACTTGATGTACTCTGTAAGGATGCTCAATGGAAAAGAGAACAAGTCTTCAAGAAATGAGAATTTCAAAGAGTATGAGCAGCCTTCTCTTATGGGCCATAGAAGGGGTGTCACTTTTTTCAGTTAGCCAAATTTCTAGTATGTAATCAGATTGATTTGGAGACTCTTCAGTTTGAAAATGGCCAAGGCCTCATAAATTCTGTTCCCTTCTTTTTAATCAAGTTGTCTGAAGGTTTGTCCATTTTACTGGTCTTTTCGAAGAATAAACTTTTACTTTTGGTTACTATTTCCATAGTCTTTTTGGTTTCCAATTTATCTATTTTTAATTTTTAGTACCTCTTCTTTTATGCTTATCTTGGAGGTTTTTGTTGGTATTTTATTTTATATATATTCAGCTCATTAATTCTCTCATTTTGTACATAGTTAAATATGTTTTTAGAGAAATAACTTTTCCTCAAGGACTGTTTTGGCTTTAATCCCAGAAATTTTGCTATGTTGTTTCTTCTTTTTTTTAATATGACTATTGCTTCTGTGATTTGTTAGTTAACCCTGTAGTTATGGATTTGCTATTTTTGTCTTTGCATTTATATGCAATATCTGTGCCCTAATATTCAATCAATTTATTTTTATTAAAGTTCCATGAAATGCTTAGAAATATGGATATTCTTTAACAGTCCCACTTAGAACATGCCATAACTTTCTTTGCTCTGTTTTCTCTAGCTATTTGTTCAATTCTAAATTTTCCTTTTCGTTTATTTTTTTTGTTAGATTTGACCAAATTGACAGAGGGACATTATAGTTCCCTACTATTATTATATTGCTATCTATCTCTTCTCATAATTCCATTAAATTTTCCCTTATGAATTTAGATGCTGACATTTGTAGTGCATAAATTTAAAATTAATAGTGGTTTGTTGTCTATGGTTCCTATTAGCATAATATAATTTCTTGTTTATCTTTATTTATGTTATCAGTTTTTGTTTTAGCTTTGTCTGATAGCTGACTGTGCAACTCTTGCTTTTTTAGATTCATATGATGTATAGTATATTTTGGACCAAGCTTTCATTTTTTTATTATGTGAATATCTTGGTTCCTTAGGTATATTTCTGTAAACAATAGATTGTGAGGTTTAATTTTCTTATTAAATGCATCACCATCTTTTTATTGGATTGTTTCATTCATTCACATTTAAAGGTACAAAGGTTAGGTTTTTATTTTCATTCATTTGATTCTGATTGCTTTAGTATTTTATATCCTCACTTTTTTTTGTACAATATAATTTAGCACAACCTAGTTCCCAGAGGCTCTCTTCCCCTCACCTTCAAGCCCCACCCTCTCATTTCTCACCACTTTTCCTAGTCTTTAGAGTTTTACTTAAGAATTCTTTCTTCCTTTTACCTAGTTATATAATTCTTTCTCAATTTCTTTCTCTCAACTAGGCAAGCTAAAAATCTCCTTCCACTCTTGTCTTTCAATTCTTTTTTTTTTTTTTTGCTTGTTAGGATTTTTTTTTAATTTTCAGCACATTTTATTATTCTCTTTGTTAATTTCCCACCCCCACACCCATCTATTCCAAGTATTTATACTTTGATTTGTCCTTATATTTATTTTATTACTTCTATGGTCTCTGTCTTCAACATGGAATTAAAACTCCTAGAATATTTTATTTAAGTTCTCTCTTCTAAACAATTTCTATATTACTGTTTTTGTTGATCTTTGTTTCTTTATCCTTTATTTCTTTTGTGCTTCACTCTGGAAAAAATTGATTCCTGCAAGATATAGAGTATAGAAAGAAATATTTCCTTGTAGTAGAAATATTACTCTGTCCCTGATCATGCAGTTTATTTTCACCCCTTACTCTTTGTCATGATTATTTTCTTTTCCATTTGCCATAAAATTTCCTCCCTCAGTCCATAGCCTCCAACCTTTCTGGACATCAGTTACGCCCCCAGAAGCTCTGATTCCCACCCCTCTTTTTTTTTTAAGAAAATTTTTCCATGGTTACATGATTCATGTTCTTTCTCTATCCCTATCAGCCATATGATCAAGCAGTTGTTTTTCTTCTGTGTTTCTACTCCCATAGTTCTTCCTCTGAATGTGGGAAGTGTTCTTTTCCATAAATCCCTCAGGGCTGTCCTGGATCATTGCATCACTGCTAATAGAGAAGTCTATTATATTCTATTGTGCCACAGTGTATCAGTCTCTGTGTATAAGGTTGTCCTGTTTCTGCTCTTTTCACTCTGCATCAATTCTTGGAGGTCTTTCCAGTTCACATGGAATTTCTCCAGTTCATTATTTCTTTTAGCACAATAGTATTCTATCATCAACAGATACCACAATTTGTTTAGCCGTTCCCCAGTCAAAGGGCATACCCTCATTTTCCAATTTTTTGCCACCACAAAGAGCGCAGTTATAAATATTTTTGTACAAGTCTTTTTCCTTATGATTTCTTTGGAGTATAAACCCAGCAGTGGTATGACTGGATCAAAGGGCAGGAAGTCTTTTAGCACCCTTTGGGTATAGTTCCAAATTGCCATCCATAATAGTTGGATCAATTCACAACTCCACCAGCAATGCATTAATGTCCCAATTTTGCCACATCCTCTCCAACATTTATTACTTTTCTACCACCTCTCTTAAGGTGAGATGCTTTCCATGGAGACACAACATTTTCAGATATTTCTCTCTGAGTACCAAATCCTTGAAGGTTATAACCATTATAAGGTCTTTATCTTATATTATAAAATATCTCTCTCTGCTATGGAATATTATTCAATGTAACCATACTATCATCACCCATGAGTTATGATCCCTCTCCTTTCTTTGCCATCTTAATCATTCTCTCAGAGTCTCTCTTCTCCCTAAGGGACTACAGAAACTTTTCCATTTGTTATTTCTTGTTAACTTGATTAGGATGCTTTCCTTTCCTCTCCCTTTTTATGTACCCTTTTATTCCAAGTTTGATCCCATCAAAAAAATGAGTCACCTATTAGTAGAGAGTTATGAAACTTAATTTGCATTTTAAGAAACCTACTCCTCCACCCTCACTTTTAAGTGCCACTTTATTTCCATGTGTACTTTTAGAGATAAACTTTATGAATAGTACTTCTGTTGTCATTTTTGGTTTTCTTTTCAATTTTTTTTGTAAGGTAATGTGACTTTTTATTTCTTTGGAATCTATGCTTATTTACCTTTCTTATATTTCTTATATATGGGATATTTACAGAAAGAATAATCTATTCACATCTATTTGTTTTTGTTTTTATTTTTAGGTAGGAATGCTTGATGTTCCTTCTTTTTTTCATTGATGATCAGGCTTAAGTTTTCTGAGCATGTTACCTTGGATTACATCTTAAGCAGCTTTGCTCTTTAAAATTCATTATTCCATTCGCTTCTGTAATTTCTGCTACAGGCAGGAAGTCTTGTGTTTCCCATTCTTTTGTGTTTGAGGATCTTTTTTAAGGTAATTTGTTGAACTGCTTATTTGTCATTGATTTACCTTGGAGTTTACAGCATAAATTGTTTTCTTGTTTGTTTTGTTTTTTCATTTTTTTGGAGGTGATCTATAGATTCTTTAAATAGGCACTTTTGTTTCATATATTCAGAAGTTCCAGGAAGTTTTCTTGTATTATTTCTCTTCAGATTTTGTTGGCTTGTCCAATTCTTCAAAAACTATGGTCTTTAAATTGTATCAACTCATCCTATATCGAAGATCAATATTTTCTACTTATGTAGTGATCATATTGGGTTTTTTAAGTGTTGTTGCTTTTTTTCCTTCTCTTATTCCTGTCCTTCACTTCTTCTGTATATTTGTCATTTCAAACAGATGTTCTCTCTTTTGCTTCTGTGGAGAAACTTGCCACTATGGAGTCATGTATTTCTATTCTGTAAATTGCTTCCACTATGCCTGTGATAAATTCTGCTTTCATGATTCTTATTTCTCTCTTGAAACATTCAGGCATATCTCAAATATGGCTCAATGCTCTCAAGAGAAACCAGAGTCTTCTGCCTCATCAAAAGTTTCTTCAAAAATCCTTTGTCTTGAAATATAATATTCAGAGATGTTTGGATTCATTTAGTTCTCCTGGTGGCAATCTTCTCTTCTGTTTTAATGTCTTCCTCACCAATTTATTTACTTGGGCTCAGAGTTTTCACTGAATTTTCTACCCCTCTCAGACCTATGTTAGCTTTAGTCTTTCTTCTTTATATTCCCCTATCATTTACTTTCACATTTTTTCTTCCTTTTGATGGTAGCTTTTCCCAGAACTGAATCTTAAAACTATTTTCAGTCTTTTCTCAAACCAGGAGATTTACTTTTCACCAGCTTCAGTTCCTACTCCAGTAACTACTTGGGGAATAAAACTGACTCTGGGAAGATGCCAATATCATTTCCTTCAGGTCTGGGGAAGCTCCATGCATACTGGTGGCCTGCCTCAGTTCTCTTTATTCTTTATTTCAGTATTTGAGTGTTGCTATAGCAGCATACTACTGTCCCAGACAAGCTAACCTTATTCCTATCCCCCTAGCCTCTGCTGTAGTACAGGAGTGAAGAGGAAGATTAATGGAACAGAATCATGTTCTGCCACTTGTTGACACAAAATGATCAGGTTATGTAAGTTCAGGGTCAAGGTGTGCTGTCAGAGATTATAGGCACAGCAAGGAAATTGCTGAGTGGATCTCAGAGCACAAAGTGTGGGTCACACTGTGCCACCCTTCTAGAGCACTAACCTAGTGGCAGAGGGAGTATTGAATATCTGCATTGGGAATTATCTCTAGAGAATAGAGACTTATCTGCTCTGCTGTTAACTCATCAGGCTATTTCCCTCCTTAAACTTGGTGTCTTGGCATGCAGAGACAACTATAATTACTTTTCCTCTTGCACATAATCTTTATTTTGGGGAGTTTTGCAAGTCCAGGAGGATAGGGGAAAATGTCTAGTCTATCTCGTCAGTCATTTCCCACTCTCTGTAATTTCACTTGATTGATTGAGAACCTCCTCACTTAGATCAAGGACTACTCCAATTCATTCCCTTTTGCTAAACAGTGTTTATTCCCTTGGTTTAAATTATTTAGCACATTCTTTTGGTTCATTGTTCTAACCATTCCTTCTTTGTCTCCTTTTCTTGCTCCTTGTCCTCATCCTAACTACTTAAGAAGAGCCAGTCTAATGAAAATATAATAAAGTCACCAGTAAAGTACTCATTGAAAATTTTGATAGTCTCTTCTCAGTCTTCATTCCCTCTGATCTTCCAACAATGGTTGAAATTGCTGAGTATGCATTCCTATAGAGGCCCAGCTCTATATACCAGGAGTTTTTGAGTGGCCTAAGGTGGTGTCAGATATTAAGGCAAAAAGAAATTGGGAGCAATGGCCAATGGTTAGCTCTGAGTTACTCCAAATTGTCATGCAGTCACAAGTTTAATATATACAGATTTCAAGACTCATTTCACACAAAGAACACAAAGAAGCTTCACAGTTGCGCAGAAATTACAAATTAGGTCATGTCAAAGTACAAAGGAGCCTCAGTGGCTTCAAGGTAAAGATAAGTCCAGAATATAACGAAGTCCAAGGCTGAATTTTAGCTGCCTTATTATCAGGAAGCTAATTCTGGGAATAGTTAAAAATATCCTTATGAATTGAATCTTATATTTTCTTGGTAAGAAAGCACCTGCTTGGATAGAGTCTTGTCTAACTTTGTCTAGTTCTGACCTTGGCTGTCTAGAAACAGTTTCAGAGGCCAGGCAGTTTAATTTTCTACTTTTATGTCCTGGAGAGAAACTGTTAACCTCTTAACTGTTGGTTTGCTAAGAACTTAAAGTTTTCCAATAAGACTATAATGCTTTCCAATAAGAAAAGATGTGGATCATAAAAGGAGTCAAAAGAGGAGTCAAGATTTTTATCTTAGATAACCCATTCTGTCTGCATCCTGACAGGCAATGCAGATAAAAAAAACGCATAGTTTTACTTGCCATTGATTTTATGATGGGATCCAGATAAAATATCTATTACAGACTATTTCTCTCAATAACTTACAATTATAAAATGAGCCTCAGGGAGGGGTCAAATTGGATTAACCAGCTGGTACCACAACTTTTCAGGGCTTAGGTTACCAGGACCAAACACAAAGGCTGTCTCAACCTGGATTGGTCACGTAGGAAATGCAGAAAATAGGCCCTATACATGATCCTATTTCTCTGATTGGCCTTCCACACACTTCCTTAAAACTTGTTTTGCTTTGTTTCTGATGTTTCTTTTTTATCATCTACCTATCCAACTGTTTCTTCTATCTCCTTTATTGTTTTTTCTCTTTCTTTTTCTACCCCTTAAGTGTGACTACTACTCAAGGTTTTGTCCTTGGCACTCACCTTCTCTTTAGCTGGTCTTCCTTGGCAATGTCACCCATTACCAGAATTTCAATTATCAACTGTCTTCAGATGACTCTAAAAACTACTATCTCTAACCCAACTTTTCTCCTGAACTCCAATCCCACATTTCCAATAGTCCATGATATATCTCCACCTGTATTTCCTAACAATATATGACTCAATCTATTCCAAACTGACTTTGCCTTCCTTCAAATACCCGCCCATCTTTCTAACCTTGTTATCAATGTTGAGGGCATTACCATTCTCCCAATCATCTTCACCTTCATCTAAGTTTTACAGTCATCTTTGACTCTTTCCTCTCCCTTATCCCCCATGATTAGTTACAAAGGTTTATCATTTCTTTCTCTGAATTATTTCTCATGTCCATACCCACTTTCCTCTCCAATAACTATCACCCTAATCCAGTCCCTCATTACCTCTCATCTAGCTATTATTAGCCTTAAAAAATCTCTTGTTTCTATTCTCCTCACTCCAATCTATCCTTCATACTGCTAAATGAATATTATTCTAATATATTAGGGCTTCTAGATGGTATAATGGATAGTGTTGTGTACTTGAAGTCAGAAAGACCTAAGTTCAAATCCAGCTTCAGACCCTGGTTAATATGTAACCCTGGGCAAGTCAGTCACTTAACTTTTGTCTGCCTCAGTTTCTATTAAATAGGGATAATAAAAGTACCTACCTCTCAGAGTGATTATGGGGATAAAATTAGTTAATATTTATAAATCATTTTGTAAGAGCTATTTTTTTTCACTGATTTTACCAGATTCTCCTACTTAGTATCCTCCTTTGCTTCCTTATTTGCTGGTGAAACTCCTTTACCTGGCATAAGGTTTGCCATAATAGAGCTCTGGTCAAATTATTTAAAATTGTCTCTTTCCAGAATTATTTCATATTCTTCTTCTCATATTTTGTATTTCATTTAAAGTAGATGGTTGGTTGTTTTGCTGTCCCCCACTCTCTACCCTCCTGCCACCAGACACTTGTGAGTGCTATACTAAATATCAGAATGGATTTACTCTATATCACCGCTTTTTGGAATTTCTCTCTTTTTTCAAGACTCTTCTAAAAAGCTTTCCCTGAGTTTTATAGCTAGACTCCGTCATCTTTTCCCATGCATTTAATCATAATCTAACTTGTATTTTAGTCACATGTCTCACCCCCTCTACTGAAGTATTAGCTGATAAGAATAAGAGCCATCCTTTTTCATCTTTGTATTCCCTGCACCTAATAGAGTACCTCATATAATATAATAAAAATTTGTTAAATTCAAATAAAAGAGGTTCTGTAAATTATGTCTATGCTTACATAATTTATGAATATGCACATTTATGAATCTCATAAAAATACAGATTTCCTCGATGGGAAGCAAGGAGAATGAATTACTATCATGTATAATTTCCCAATTCCAGTTAATCAGAAAAGGAGTAGGTAACTCGTTCCTATCTTATAAAGGGCAAAACTGAGGCCCACAGAGATTCTGTGATTTGTTCAGGTCAGTGAAAGAGCCAGCACTAGAACCCATGTCCCCAGACCTTCAAACCCAAGCCCCTGCCCACAGGACTATATTCTTCTTCATCCAGCCTCTAAGACTGTTTCTTGGTGGCCTTTTCTGCCTTGAAAGAGTATTTCTGAGGGTCCTAATCCATGTAGGGAAGAGGAATTTGCTAGGGCATTCCCCTGAGCCCTACTCGTGATGGATGAGTAAAGACAACTGTAAAATTCTCCCTGACACTGCTATATATAACAACCTCCCACATTTTAACTCTCTGGAGAGTGAGGTTATACAGAAGCAGGAGAGGCTCTCCAAATCCAAAACTAGCATTCTGAAAACTTCCTTGGATGCTTTCTACTAAGAGTAACAGTTAAGTTTTTCTGGATGTCTGCATGGCCCTTAATCTGAATACTTCTATTCAGCTCCTTTCTTCTCTGGGTCTTTATGGATCTTATTTTTACTTACATTTTTCTTCCCCCTTTTTAATCTTCCTTTGACTCATCTACCATTCATGAAAGAGACTCTTTTTCATAAACAATCTCCTGATCTCTTGCTACATGATACAGAATGGATTATCTCTCCCTCCACCAATATTTCCATCAGCATCCTGAAAACATTTGATTTTCTGAAGCTGACAGGACCAGGTTGAGACCTAGCTCTTCCAGGAAAGGAAAACAAAAACATTGCTACATATCTAATGTAGTCTATTGCTCTAGGAGAAAAGGTCCATTACCATTCTGTGGTACAATTTGGGGAATAGATGATTCTGAAATGTTTGCCTCTGAAATTGTCAAAATAAATTTCTGTTTTCTAATTGGTTCCAGCTTGAGCATTTGAAGAAACAAGATCCCTCCACCTTGCAGAAATTTTTATTTATTCTGGTAAAGCTCAAATTATTTTTAAGCTACCCTAATAAAGCTGTTGACTTTCAAAGGAGTGAGTTGCTCTCAAAATTAAAGTACACCTCTGTTTTCAGAGCCAAACCCCTCCCTACTTTACCTTCACTTCCATTTATCAGACATTGCTAATCCCTTCTCCTCTTCAATGATCAAACATAATTGAGAGATGTATAGGCTACTCAACATGAATATGGTACACTCTCTAAACTCCCCTGAAGCAAAAATGGAAGAGAAAAGCATAACCACCTTGCTGATCTTTAATCCTAAAGAACACATAAACTATAGTATTGGATGAAATGCCTTTTTTGTCCAGTTTGGCTCCTGCAATAGCTCCTGTTGCAGTAGTAGAAGGTGGAGGGAGATGAGGCATGGAGGGAAAATATTTTGTGCTAATATCTAACTTTTAAAAATTTGCAATGACCAATCTTTATCCTGAAGAACAGATAATGAAACATAACTCCTCTCAGAAGAATCACATCTGTAAAATATTATATGCACTGACAGATGTAGTCACTATATTACTTTATTCAGTAATGTGTGGCCGTTCATGACCTCCTTTGGGGTTTTCTTGGCAAAGATCCTGGAGTGGTTTGCCATTTCCTTCTCCCGCTCATTTAACAGATAAGGAAACTGAGTCAAACAGGGTTAAATGACTTGACCAGAGTCATATAACTAGTAAGTGTCAGAGGCCAGATTTGAACTCACAAAGATGAATCTTCCTGACTTTAGACCTAGGCACTCTATCCTCTGTGCCACCTAGCTGCCCTATACTATATTGTCAGATTTGTTTAATTGTATTTCTCGTAACAAGGAGTCAATGCTTGTAGGGGAGGAAGATTTACAA
This sequence comes from Gracilinanus agilis, assembly GCF_016433145.1. Classification (NCBI taxonomy): domain Eukaryota; kingdom Metazoa; phylum Chordata; class Mammalia; order Didelphimorphia; family Didelphidae; genus Gracilinanus; species Gracilinanus agilis. The sequence continues at coordinate 140,266,589 of NC_058131.1, read as the reverse complement.
CTGAAAATGACTATAATATACAAACAAATAGGCACAAATAATCATTTAATTGTTTCTCTGAAACTTGGAAATAGATCGAGCAGCAGAGGGTTACAGCCTGGCATTTTTCAGAATCATCAAAGTGATCAACTGGACATGGAAGACAGCAGAGTGAGTGGCAATCCTTCATGTTCTAATACCACAAGAAGGCCAGATATATTGGAAGAAATCAGAAATAGTAAACCCCACACAGTAGAAATATTTCTGTACAGATGATTCTACCTACTAAAGCAAGCAAAACATGACTGCATATGAAATAGCCTAAAGATATAGATGATTTTACCATCTGTCAGTATTATAACAAAATTAGAAGCAGATCTCAGCAGTAATAGGCTGTCATATTAATTTTTATCAGTAGTTTCCTCTCCAAGACATTCTCTGGACTTCCACCATACCACATCTCTCTTTTTGAAAGCACACTCCAGCCTTCACATTTGCATTTTGGAAGTACTCTTGCAGCCTCTCCTTCTAATTGAATATCTCTTCTTGGAGCCTCCATTTAAAGAGGCACCTGGGACATGTGTCTCATCTTAACCTGTTCTCATAATGTACAATAATTAGATTTAAAATTAAGAGTAATGCTTTGGGAACAAACAGGCCCCACTTCACAAAACAAAAGTAAAAGGTGACTAAAGACATATGCTTCCAGATTTGTCAGATGTAGTTAAAACTAGCTTATTTTTAGAAGGAGAGTATGTTAAGGGAGACAGTAGTCAGATTCAAAGGCAGCTTGCAAGAAGGGAAAAAGGTAAAGAAGAAAAGGATAAATAGATGATAATAGGATAGAGGGAAATATACAGTTTGCAATCATAACTGTGACTATGAATGGGATAAACTCACCCATAAAATAGAAGAGGATAGTAAACTGAATTAGAAACCAGAAGACAATATTATTATAGGAAATATCAAAACAGAAGGACACGGAGTTAAAATAAGAGGCTGGCGCAGAATCTACTATCTTTCATTTGAAAAATTTTTTTAAAAAAGGCAGGGGGAGGGGCAGCTGGGTAGCTCAGTGGATTGAGAGCCAGGCCTAGAGACAGGAGGTCCTAGGTTCAAATCCGGCCTCAGACACTTCCCAGCTGTGTGACCCTGGGCAAGTCACTTGACCCCCATTGCCTACCCTTACCAATCTTCCACCTATAAGTCAATACACAGAAGTTAAGGGTTTAAAATTTAAAAAAAAAAATTACCTTAAAAAAGGCAGGGGGTGCAATCTTGATCTCAGAAAGCAAAAGAAAAACAGACTAAATTAAAAGGCAAAAATCTGGGAAATGATATTTTGCTAAAAGTTACCATAGACAAAGAAGTAATATCAATATTTAACATATATACACCAAATGGCATAACACTCAAATTCTTAAAGGAACAGTTAAATTAGTTACAGGATGAAATAAATAGTAAAACTATACTAGTAGAGGACCTCAATTTACTTTTCTCAGACGTAGATAAACCTAACCATAAAATAAACAAGAAAGAAGTTAAGTATATAGGTAAGATTTTAGAAAAATTAGATGATAGTCTCTAGAAAATGTAATGGGCATAGAAGGACTAATTCTTTTTCTCAGCTGTTCCTGTAACCTTCAAAAAAATTGACAATGTATTAGGGCATAGAAAGCTCACAAAAAAGGTAAAGAATCAGAAATATTATGTTCTCCTTGTCGGACTATAATGAAATTAAAATTACATTCAATAAAGGTCTGTGGAAACATAAATTAAAATTAATTGGAAAATAAATAATCTAATTTTAAAGAATAAGTAGGTCAAAGAACTAATAATAGAGTCAATCAATAAATTAACCAGTTAGAGGGGGCAACTGGGTAGCTCAGTGGATTGAGAGTCAGGCCTAGAGACAAGACGGGAGGTCCTAGGTCAAATCTGGCCTCAGATACTTCCCAGCTATGTGACCCTGAGCAAGTCACTTGACCCCCATTGCCCACCCTTACCACTCTTCCACCTAGGAGCCAATACACAGAAGTTAAGGGTTTAAAAAAAATAAAAATAAATTTTAAAAAAAGTGACAAGGGCTGGGCAATGGGGGTTAAGTGTCTTTCCCAGGGTCACACTGCTAGGAAGTATCTGGGGCCAGATTTGAACCTAGGACCTCCCATCTCTAGGTCTGGCTCTCAATCCACTGAGCCACCCAGCTGCCCCCCAAAGCAGTACTTAAGGGAAATGTTATGTCTCTAAAACTTACATCATTAAAAAGAGAAAGAGGTTCCGGGTTAAGATGGCGGCAGAGTAAGAAGCAGCTCTTAACCTCTCCTGACCGAAACACACAAAACTCCTCAAGGGGACATAAAAACAAGTCCAGACGAATGGAGGAACCCCACAACAGGGCACAGCGTGGAAGGTACGTGGAATCGAGACATTTCCAGGCTATAAAGGGCTCTCACTAAATCGTGGGCTGAGCAACCACCTCACCCCCACCTCCTCCACACACAAAATCTATAGCTCTGAAGCCAGCTAAAAAGAAATAGAGCAAGTTTGGGGCACCCATCGAGTCATTGGCAGCTCCGGGGCCTGTTCCTGAGAGCAGCAAGATTTAGGACCCCAATAAGCCAGAGAACGCAAGCGAAATCTGAGCGCGAGGGCAGAGAGTGGACCCCCAGCGCAGAGCGCACAGGCACAGGCGGAGGCGTGGGTGGAGGCAGACACAGCCAGGAACTAAAGCTCTGAAAACCTGAGTGGGGAACCAGTGCAGACCGGTATACGACTGTGGAAGCAGCACCCTGAGACTTGTAAAGGAACCTCCTGCAGAGGATCAAGCAAGGGGGTCCACTAGGGGGCTTGACCTTGGAAAAAACCAGAACTCAGACCTCAGGTACCAATAGACCGTGGACAGACACTGAGCGCGAGGATAAACCTGAGAAGCTGCTGGGCTAATGATGGCTACCCAACCTCAGGAAACTCAGAAGAGAAAGAATAACAACAAGAAAAAGAAGCCCTTAACACTCGACAACTTTTACACAGAGAAAATCCAGACAACCAAGCAAACAGAGGAGGAGAACAAACAATCATCCGGACCCTCCTCAAATAAGGAAAACTCCTCACAAGCTATGGAAGAGTTCAAAACTGAGATTTTGAGGAAAATGGAAGAGATCTGGCAAGAAAATAACTGTTTAAAAGGTAAAATCTTGCAATTGAACACCAGAAATGACCAGATTAAAAAGGAATTCCAGAAGATTATGGCCGAAAACCGAAAGATTATAGCCGAAAATCAATCCCTAAGGGCTAGAATCGAGCAATTGGAAGCTAATGATCTCTCAAGATAACAAGAACAAATACAACAAAGTCAAAAGACTGAAAAAATAGAAGGAAACATGAAATATCTCAATGAGAGAGTGACAGACCAAGAAAACCGGTCTAGAAGAGACAATTTGAGAATAATTGGTCTTCCAGAAAAACCAGAAATTAATAGAAACCTGGACTCCGTACTAAAAGAAATTATTCAGCAAAATTGCCCTGAAGTCCTACAACAAGAGGGCAATATAGACATCAAAAGGATTCATAGAACACCCACTACATTCGACCCAGAGAAGAAATCGGTTAGAAATATTATTGCCAAATTCAAAAGCTTTCAAGCAAAAGAAAAAATCTTACAAGAAGCCAGAAAGAGACAATTCAAATATCAAGGAGCACCAATCAGGATCACACAGGATCTGGCAGCCTCCACACTAAAAGACCGTAAGGCTTGGAATACAATATTCAGAAAGGCAAGAGAGCTGGGCCTGCAACCACGGATCAACTACCCATCAAAATTGACTATATATTTCCAGGGGAAAGTATGGGCATTCAACAAAATTGAAGAATTCCAGGTATTTGCACAGAAAAGACCAGGGCT
>NC_058131.1:140250148-140259706 GCF_016433145.1 Gracilinanus agilis | reverse complement strand
GGCTGAACAAACTGTGGTATATGCGGGTGATGGAATACTATTGTGCTAAAAGGAATAATAAACTGGAGGAGTTCCAGGTGAACTGGAGAGACCTCCGGGAACTGATGCAGAGCGAAAGGAGCAGAGCCAGAAGAACACTGTACACAGAGACTGATATACTGTGGTAAAATTGAATGTAATGGACCTCTGTACCAGCAGCAATACAATGACCCAGGACAATTCCGAGGGATTTATGGTAAAGATGCTACCCACATTCAGAGGAAGGACTGCAGGAGAGGAAACATATAAGAAAAACAACTGCTTGAACGCATGGGTCGGGGTGGACGTGATTGAGGGTGTGGATTCGAAACTACCACACCAATGCAACTACCAACAATTTGGAAATTGGTCTTGATCAAGGACACATGATAAAACTAGTGGAAATGCGCATTGGCCATGGGTGAGGGGAGTGCGAGGGGGGGGGGTGAAGGGGATAAGAGGAGTATGAATCAGGTAACCATGTTAAAAATGTATATTAATAAATGTTAAAAAAAATAGAAAGAACATATCAATGCATTAGGCATGCAACAACAAAAATATTAGAAAAAGAACAAATTAAAAATCTCTCAATTAAATGCCAAAATAGAAATCCTGAAAATCAATGAAGAGATTAATAAAACTGAAAATAATAAAATATAATTAAACTAATAAATAAAAGTAGGAGCTGATTTTGTGAGAGGGGAAAAAAATAAACCACTGGCTAATTTGATTTAAAAAAGAAAGAAAACCAAATTGTCAGTATCAAAAATGAACAGGAAAAATGCAAAATCAATGAATGGGAAATGAAAGCAATTAGTAGGACCCATTTTATCCAAATATATGCCAATAAAACTGACAATCAAAATGAAATTGATGAATATTTACTGAAATATATATTGCTCAGATTCACAGAAGTAGAAATAGAATACTTAAGTAACTCTATCATAGAAAAAGAAACTGAACAAGCTATAAATGAGTTTCCTAAGGGTAAAAAAACTTCAGCACCAGATGGATTTACTAGCAAATTTTATAAAAAATTTAAAGAAAAATTAATCTCAATACTATACAAACTATTTGAAAAAATTGAAAATAAAGAGTCCTACTAAATTTCTTCTATGGCACAAATATGATTTTGATACCCAAACTAAGGAATGCAAAAACAGTTGAATGTTATTGACCAATTTCCCTAATAATTATTAATAAAATTTTTAAATAAAATACTAGCAAGGTTATTATAGTGTCACACTATGTATGGAAAGACACAGAACTATGAAAGTAGTCAGAAAAACTAAGTCTTTAATCAGGAAAGAAATAGATTCAATATAATTGGCCCCTAACACAGAGCCAAGTGCCAAAATACTACACAGAGTCAAAACCCTGAGGCTCTGAGGACAGTATCTCTGAGAGAATGTACCACTTGAGATGATTCTCCAAAGAATAATAGAACCCAGTGATCTTTTATGCTCTTTGGAGAACTCAAGACATCAAACCTACGCTGACAAGTTGTAAGCAGACTTGGGAAAGAGACTGTAGCCAGAGACTGTAGTATCAGGGGAGTGGTCTACTACTATGGATATGAAAAGGATGGTTCTTGCACAAGTGTTAGTCTTTTGAGAATGGATCTCTGATACAATGGGGGAAAACTTCTAGGACAAAAGGGTAATTTTCGTACCCTTTTTTAAAAATTTATTTAATTTGATTTGATTAGGTCTACTATCCCCACCTGAGCTTGGATCATCAAGTACTTTAAGGTCTATTGCTCAGTCTGAAATGGGTGAGACTTCCCTCAGGATGAGTTCTCAGGAGAAAACTCGGGGCTCCCAAAAATCCAGTTAACAATAGAAATATATCATAATAATCATACACTATCACCAGGTGAGATTTATACTAGAAATTTAAGACTAGTTTATTCTTAGGGAAACTATAAGGATAATTGACCATATCAATAACAAAAATCACATTATGGCAATAGATGCAGAAAAATGTCTTTAACAAAATGTAGTATTAAAAACATTAGAAAGCAGAGAAATAAAGATTTTCTTATAATGATAAGTAGTATCTATCCAAAACCAAGAACAAGTATTATCTGTAATGAGGATAAATAAAAAGCATTTCAAGTAAGATCAGAGGTAAAGCAAAGATGCCCATTATCAATATTATTATTCAATACTGTGCTAGAAATGCTACCTATAATAAGAAAATAAGAAAAAGAAATAAAACAAATAAGCATAGGTATTGTGTAAACTAAATTATCAATTTTTTCAGATACAACAGTATACTTAGAAAACCCAGGAGAATCAAATAAAAAACTGATTAAAACAACTAAAGTTATATACTAGATGCTCACTATAATTTATAGATGAACAGACAACAAATCCCCATGCTGCAAATACCAACTCTCAAATATATGTGAGATTTTAGCAAATAAAATCAGGTACAAACAGGTCAATATGTGTCATCTCTGCCATCTTCTATGCAACTGGAGTTATCCTTAGGATGCTTTCAATGAGTCTACAGAAGATGACCTGGCATCCTAAGATTCTCATCAAAAAGTAGCAATTTTACACATTTTTCAACAGTCCATAAAAATTAAATATAAAAGAACAGCAGGATGTCAACTATTCTGAAACTATTTTTATCTGTACTCTAGCAAAAGAAAAGGGATCAATGACATAACAGTAATTTGCATATTGTCTGCATATTTTTTCATATATTCATATTTTCTCCTCCATTCAAATGTAAGCTCTGTGAGGACAGTTAGAGTTCAGCTTTGTCTTTGTATCTCCAGAGCATACAGAAAGATGTTGTGACACATAGTACATGGAGAATTGACCTCAAAACCAGAAAAAAAAATGGTTTTAAATTCCACCTCTGATATAGACTAGTTGTATGAGTCTGGATAAGTCACTGAAACTTTTATTACTCTAGGAAATTCTCAGTAATGACAAGTTGTAGAGAAGGTGTCAGCCTACATTGGTAGAAAAAGAAGCTTCCTCACCTAGAAGTTCCCTTATTAACAAGATCTTAGGGCTGGGGTCAATCCCTGTCTCCAGTCTTAGCACACTATTGGCTCATATTAGATGCTTAATAAATTCATTCTAAATAAGTAAATTAATTTGGGTAGAATGGTCATTTTTATTATGTTAGCTCGTCATACCCATGAGCAATCAATGTTTTTCCAATTGTTTAGATCTAGTTTTAATTGTTTGGAAAGTGTTTCATAGTTATGTTTGTATAATTCCTGTGTTTGTTTTGGTAGATAGATTCCTAAGTACTTTATATTGTCTAGGGTGATTTTAAATGGTGTTTCTCTTTCTACCTCTTGCTGCTGTGACGTGTTGGAAATATATAGAAATGCTGATGATTTATGTGCATTTATTTTGTATCCTGCAACTTTGCTAAAATTGTTGATTATTTCTACAAGCTTTTTAGTTGATTCTCTAGGATTTTTTAAGTAGACCATCATATCATCTGCAAAGAGTGATAGCTTAGCCTCCTCATTGCCTATTTTAATATCTTCAATTTCTTTTTCTTCTCTAATTGCTACTGCTAGTGTTTCTAGTACAATGTTAAATAATAGAGGTGATAATGGGCATCCTTGTTTCACACCTGATCTTATTGGAAAGGCTCCTAATTTATCCCCATTGCATATAATGCTTGTTGATGGTTTAAGATATATACTGTTTATTATTTTTAGAAAAGGACCTTCTATTCCTATACTTTCTAGTGTTTTCAGTAGGAATGAGTGTTGTATTTTGTCAAAGGCTTTTTCAGCATCTATTGAGATAATCATGTGGTTTCTGTTGGTTTGCTTGTTGATATGGTCAATTATGTGGATGGTTTTACTAATATTGAATCATCCTTGCATTCCTGGTATAAATCCCACCTGATCGGGTTGGATAACCCTCTTGATCACTTGCTGGAGTCTTTTTGCTAGTATTCTATTTAAGATTTTTGCATCTATGTTCATTAAGAAGATTGGTCTATAATTTTCTTTCTCTGTTTTTGATCTACCTGACTTTGGAATCAGTACCATATTTGTATTATAAAAGGATTTTGGTAGGACTCCTTCTTTGCTTATTATATCAAATAATTTGTATAGTATTGGGATTAATTGTTCTTTGAATGTTTGATAGGATTCACTTGTGAATCCATTAGGCCCTAGCGATTTTTTTCTTAGGGAGTTCTTTGATGGTTTGTTCAATTTCTTTTTCTGATATTGTATTATTTAAGTATTCTATTTCTTCTGTTGTTAACCTAGGGAATTTATACTTTTGTAAATATTCATCCATATCACCTAGATTGCTATATTTATTGCCATACAATTGGGCAAAATAGTTTTAATGATTGCCTTAATTTCCTCTTCATTAGAGGTGAGGTCTCCCTTTTCATCTTTGATACTGTTAATTTGGTTTTCTTCTTTCCTTTTTTTATTAGATTTACCAGTACTTTGTCTATTTTATCTGTTTTTTCAAAATACTAGCTTCTAGTCTTATTTATTAATTCAATAGTTCTTTTACTTTTGATTTTATTAATTTATCCTTTGATTTTTAGTGTTTCTAATTTAGTTTTCATCTGAGGATTTTTAATTTGTTCGTTTTCTAGTTTTTTAAGTTGCATGCCCAATTCATTAACCTCTGCCCTCCCTAATTTGTTAATATATGCACTCAGTGATATAAATTTTCCCCTTAGAACTGCTTTGGCTGCATCCTATAGGTTTGGGTAAGATGTCTCATCTTTGTCATTGTCTTCAAGGAAATTATTAGTTATTTCTATGTTTGTTCTTTCACTAAATTATTTTGGATAATCATATTATTTAATTTCCAATTAGTTTTTGGTTTGCCTCTCCATGTATTCTTACTAATAACTATTTTTATTGCATTATGATCTAAGAAGGTTACATTTGTTATTTTTGCTTTTTTTTGCATTTGTTTGCCATGTTTCTATGCCCTATTACATGGTCTATCTTTGTGAATGTTCCATGTACTGCTGAAAAGAAGGTGTATTCCTTTTTGTTCCTATTTATTTTTCTCCATATATCTATTAACTCTAATTTTTCTAGAGCTTCATTCACCTCTCATCTCTTTCTTATTTATTTTTTGGTTTGATTTATCTAGATCTGATAGGGGAAGGCTGAGGTCCCCCACTAGTATGGCTTTGCTATCTATTTCATCCTTGAGCTCCACTAGCTTCTCCTTTAGAAATTTGGAAGCTATACCACTTGGTGCATACATATTGAGTATTGATATTTCTTCATTGTTTATACTGCCTTTTATTAGGATGTAGTTACCTTCCCTATCTCTTTTAACCTTATCTATTTTTACTTTGGCTTTGTTTTACTTTTTGTTTGTTTTCCTATTTTTTCTTATTATTACCTTCTTCCCCCACCCCCAGTTTTACATATTAGTGCCATACCTATCAAACTACCAAAAAACTTTTTTTACTGAATTAGAAAAAACTATATCAAAGTTTATTTGAAAGAACAAAAGATCAAGAATATCAAGGGAAATAATGAAAAAACCGTGAAGGAAGGTGGCTTGGCAGTACCAGATATTAAGCTATACTATAAAGCAGCAGTCATCAAAACAATATGGTACTGGCTAAGAGAGAGAAGGGAGGATCAGTGGAATGGACTTGGGGTAAGTGACGTCAGCAAAACAGTGTATGATAAACCCAAGAGCCCAACTTTTGGGACAAAAATCCACTATTTGACAAAAACTGCTGAGAAATTTGGAAAACAATATGGGAGAGACTAGGTTTAGATCAACATCTCACACCCTACACCAAGATAAATTCAGAATGGGTGAAAGACTTGAATATAAAGAGGGAAAGTATAAATAATTTAAATGAACACAGAATAGTATACTTGTCAGATCTCTGGGAAAGGAAAGATTTTAAAACCAAGCAAGAGTTAGAGAAAATTACAAAATGTAAAATAAATTATTTTGATTATACCAAACTAAAAAGCTTTTGTACAAACAAAAACAACATAGCCAAAATCAGAAGGGAAACAACAAATTGGGAAGAAATCTTTATAACAAAAAACTCTGACAGGGGTCTAATTACTCAATTATACAAGGAACTAAATCAGTTGCATAAAAAATCAAGCCATTCCCCAATTGATAAATGGGCAAGGGACATGAATAGGCAATTTTCAGATAAATAAATCAAAAGTATCAATAAGCACATGAGAAAGTGTTCTAAATCTCTAATAATTAGAGAAATGCAAATCAAAACAACTCTGAGGTATCACCTCACACCTAGCAGATTGGCTAAAATGATAGCAGGGGAGAGTAATGAATGTTGGAGGGGATGTGGCAAAATTGGGACATTAATGCACTGCTGGTAGAGTTATGAACTGATCCAAACATTCTGGATGGCAATTTGGAACTATCCCCAAAGACCTCTAAAAGAATGACTGCCCTTTGATCCAGCCATACCATTGCTGGGTTTATAACCCAAAGAGATCATAGATAAATAGACTTGTACAAAAATATTTATAGCTGTGCTCTTTGTGGTGGCAAAAAACTAGAAATTGAAGGGATGCCCTTCAATTTGGGAATGGCTGAACAAATTGTGGTATCTGTTGGTGATGGAATATTATTGTGCTCAAAGGAATAATAAACTGGAGGAATCCCATGTGAAGTGGAAAGACCTCCAGGAATTGATGCAGAGTGAAAGGAGCAGAGCCAGAAGAACGTTGTATACAGAGACTGATACACTGTGGTAAAATTGAATGTAATGGACTTCTGTACTAGCAGCAATGCAATGACCCAAGACAATTCTGAGGGATTTATGGAAAAAGAATGCTACCCACATTCAGAGGAAGAACTACAGGAGAGGAAACACAGAAGAAAAACAAGTGCTTGAACACTTGGGTTGATGAGGACATGATTGGGGATGTAGACCGGAAAGGACCACACCAATGCAACTATCAATAATATGTAAATAAATCTTGACTGACCACACATGTCAAAACCAATGGAAATGCACATTGGATATGGGGCTTGGGGGAGTTTGAAGGGGTGAAGGAGAAAGTAAAAACATGAATCATGTAACCATGGAAATTTTTTCTAAAAATAAAAAAATTAATTAAAAAATAAAAAATAAATTTAAAAAAATAAAAAAATTCTTTCTAATTGAAAAAAATTAATATTTAAGTAGCATATTTAATTTGGCAAATCGCTTAACATACATTATTTCATTGGATTCTTAGAACAGCTCTGTGAAATAGATGCTATTGTTATCCCCATTTTATTAATAGACAATATAGAAACAAACTCAGAGAGATCATGTGTCTTACTGAGAGTCACATAGCTAATTAGAATCTGTGGTGTAATCTGAGTCCAGATTTTCCTCACTCTAAATCCAGGGCTTGATCCATTATAATACATTGGTTTAAAATTAATAAATCTTCTTTGTAAAAATGAATACATGAATGAATGGATGGATAGATAGGTGGATGAATAATAGATGGAGCAAATGGGGAAGGAAAGCAGGAAGGAAGGAAGGAAGGACAGAAGGAAAGAAGGAAAAAAGGAAGGAAAGAAAAAAGGAAGGAAGGAAAGAAGAAAGGAAGGAAAGAAGAAAGGAAGGAAAGAAGAAATGAAGGAAAGAAGAAAGGAAGGAAGGAAGGAAGGAAGGAAAGAAGGAAGGAAGGAAGCAAGAAAGGAAGCAAGGAAGCAAGGAAGCAAGGAAGCAAGGAAGCAAGGAAGGAAGAGCTGATTAGGCTCTCCCTTGGTAAGACTCATTTTTGTCCTGGGAAATTATTATCTTTCTTAACCAATATGGCATAATAATAGCTAGCATTTATATAGCACTTCAAGGTTTGCAAAATATTGTATATGTTACCTCATCTGACTTGATATGAAAATTAATCCATCAAAATGCTTGTCACAGTAAGTCACATACAATCAACCCTGGGGCAACACGACCTTCAAAAGGCAACACATTTTTCCATATCCCTGTCCACAGGGAATGGTATCCAAGTCCAACCAAGCATTCATTTCACTAAACAGATGCTATGTCACCTTCCAATCTATCTTGTTCCTTCCTGCGTCCTCTTCAGAGAGGGCATGCCTACCTGTCAGAGATTCTTTGGTCATGCAGTTGTCTGCCTGTCTGGAAGCTCTAATTCTAATAGTATTAGCTACCAATAGACAACCCCCAGCTTCTACCCTCACCCCCATTGTATCAGCAATATCCATCTTGAATTCTTAGAGTAGGAGAAATTCCTTGTTGCTTTCTATTATGGTTGCAGCCTGATGAAGTAGATCCAAGAAGATCACATGGGGGGTCAACATACAATCAGCTAATGACAATAAAAATTCTCTGAGCCACAAATCATGATCCCTTCACTTAGATGCCACCATTCCATTCATGCAGGCCACTTTCAAATAAAACTCATTCTACATCATTCCATGATGCTTATAAGTGCCAGCCTTTTCATGACCCTACACCTCTGCTTTTTATTCTGGGAACTGTTCAGAACTTTGGAAAGCTTCCTGGCTATTTGACATTATTTTCTAACTAAATTTACTTAGTCATCTCCCTATGAGAAGCTGATCATGGGGAATGGAAATGGGCATAGTATTTCTCAGGAAAAATATGGATATTGCAAAGATGTTCTCAGGATGAAGAAACAAAAAGAGGCATTTGAAGGGCAGCTAGGTGGCTCAGTGGATGGAGAGCCAGGCCTGAAAACAAGAGGTCCCAGGTTCAAATCTAAATTCAGGCATTTCCTAACTGGGTATTCCTGGATAAGTTACAATTGCCTAGCCCTTACTGCTTGTCAGCCTTGGAGCCAATAGATATCAATTCTAGATGGAGGGTAAGAGTTTAAAAAAATAGCATTTTGAGGAATTCTCACCTGTGAAATTGGTTGAGGAGCTCCATTTGCATCACTAACTAGGAAGAGAGAGACTCTGATCTCCACACATACCTTAATTACAGAAGATCAAATGTCTCTAAGAAGGAGGAAAAAAAACTAGCATTTATTAAGTATTTACTATATTCCAGGCATTGTGTCAATTGCTGAGGTTACAACTACAATTTTAAAAAAAGTGCCTGCCTGCAAAGATCTTACATTCTAATAGGATAAGATAATAGACAAAACGGAGATGAAAGGGAAAGGAGGCACATACAAGGAACATGGTTTTGAAATCCAAAAGCCAGGAACAGTTCTGAGAAATAAACAAATACTGACTAGGCTCCTCCATAAAATGGAAGCCCCAGGAGGAACTCACCAATGGGAGAAAAGGCCAGGCCTTCCATAGGGATGTTCCAAATTAAGAATGGTGGTTAAATGTTGTTATAAGGTGACAAGACCTCAGGTAGAGAGGGAAGTCCCAGAAAGTGACAGAACAAATTGGAAGTTTGAGAGCTAGGTACAAAGAAAAGGTATATCTCTACAGGATAGTTCCATTGTTCTCTTAGCAGAGATGTCCTTTCAGCTGAATAAAGGCCAAGGTAAGACTTGTTAAGGTTTTTCATTGGGATGCATAATGGTAATATATATGTATATATATATATATATATATA
>NC_058131.1:140164102-140249108 GCF_016433145.1 Gracilinanus agilis | reverse complement strand
AAGGAAAGAAGAAATGAAGGAAAGAAGAAAGGAAGGAAGGAAGGAAGGAAGGAAGGAAAGAAGGAAGGAAGGAAGCAAGAAAGGAAGCAAGGAAGCAAGGAAGCAAGGAAGCAAGGAAGCAAGGAAGGAAGAGCTGATTAGGCTCTCCCTTGGTAAGACTCATTTTTGTCCTGGGAAATTATTATCTTTCTTAACCAATATGGCATAATAATAGCTAGCATTTATATAGCACTTCAAGGTTTGCAAAATATTGTATATGTTACCTCATCTGACTTGATATGAAAATTAATCCATCAAAATGCTTGTCACAGTAAGTCACATACAATCAACCCTGGGGCAACACGACCTTCAAAAGGCAACACATTTTTCCATATCCCTGTCCACAGGGAATGGTATCCAAGTCCAACCAAGCATTCATTTCACTAAACAGATGCTATGTCACCTTCCAATCTATCTTGTTCCTTCCTGCGTCCTCTTCAGAGAGGGCATGCCTACCTGTCAGAGATTCTTTGGTCATGCAGTTGTCTGCCTGTCTGGAAGCTCTAATTCTAATAGTATTAGCTACCAATAGACAACCCCCAGCTTCTACCCTCACCCCCATTGTATCAGCAATATCCATCTTGAATTCTTAGAGTAGGAGAAATTCCTTGTTGCTTTCTATTATGGTTGCAGCCTGATGAAGTAGATCCAAGAAGATCACATGGGGGGTCAACATACAATCAGCTAATGACAATAAAAATTCTCTGAGCCACAAATCATGATCCCTTCACTTAGATGCCACCATTCCATTCATGCAGGCCACTTTCAAATAAAACTCATTCTACATCATTCCATGATGCTTATAAGTGCCAGCCTTTTCATGACCCTACACCTCTGCTTTTTATTCTGGGAACTGTTCAGAACTTTGGAAAGCTTCCTGGCTATTTGACATTATTTTCTAACTAAATTTACTTAGTCATCTCCCTATGAGAAGCTGATCATGGGGAATGGAAATGGGCATAGTATTTCTCAGGAAAAATATGGATATTGCAAAGATGTTCTCAGGATGAAGAAACAAAAAGAGGCATTTGAAGGGCAGCTAGGTGGCTCAGTGGATGGAGAGCCAGGCCTGAAAACAAGAGGTCCCAGGTTCAAATCTAAATTCAGGCATTTCCTAACTGGGTATTCCTGGATAAGTTACAATTGCCTAGCCCTTACTGCTTGTCAGCCTTGGAGCCAATAGATATCAATTCTAGATGGAGGGTAAGAGTTTTAAAAAATAGCATTTTGAGGAATTCTCACCTGTGAAATTGGTTGAGGAGCTCCATTTGCATCACTAACTAGGAAGAGAGAGACTCTGATCTCCACACATACCTTAATTACAGAAGATCAAATGTCTCTAAGAAGGAGGAAAAAAAACTAGCATTTATTAAGTATTTACTATATTCCAGGCATTGTGTCAATTGCTGAGGTTACAACTACAATTTTAAAAAAAGTGCCTGCCTGCAAAGATCTTACATTCTAATAGGATAAGATAATAGACAAAACGGAGATGAAAGGGAAAGGAGGCACATACAAGGAACATGGTTTTGAAATCCAAAAGCCAGGAACAGTTCTGAGAAATAAACAAATACTGACTAGGCTCCTCCATAAAATGGAAGCCCCAGGAGGAACTCACCAATGGGAGAAAAGGCCAGGCCTTCCATAGGGATGTTCCAAATTAAGAATGGTGGTTAAATGTTGTTATAAGGTGACAAGACCTCAGGTAGAGAGGGAAGTCCCAGAAAGTGACAGAACAAATTGGAAGTTTGAGAGCTAGGTACAAAGAAAAGGTATATCTCTACAGGATAGTTCCATTGTTCTCTTAGCAGAGATGTCCTTTCAGCTGAATAAAGGCCAAGGTAAGACTTGTTAAGGTTTTTCATTGGGATGCATAATGGTAATATATATGTATATATATATATATATATATATATATATACACATGTACATGTGTGTATATATATGTGTGTGTATTTATATATATATGTGTGTGTGTGTATATATATATATATATATTTATAACTTTAGAGAACTTTTCTGAAACTTGTAGGGCTCATTTGTGTCAGGCTGCCTCTACTTTGGACCTGTTCCCTCCTCTCACTTCATAGACCTACTCTGATCTTTGTTGGAAAAACCTATATCCGAAGCTTATACAGTTCGAGTCTTTGCTAGCCAAAAAGAACCTTTCTGTAACATCAACAATAAGGAACCAGTTAAACACCTCTGAATGATATGGAGATATAGATATAACTGCCTCCTCCCTATAAAGCTTATGACCTTTGTCAAGCTAGCTTGTTGTAAAAATAATGGGACTCCAGTCATCTCACAGAGTATAGGAATAACAAGGAAATGGTAAACCTAAATGTGCCAAGTCTGAAAGAATATAAAAATTAAATTAGGTTTGAGAGTTATAAAAGTAATTGCTGTTTATAAAATATTAGCCCCTAAGTCAAAATAATTGTTAGCAACTTTTATTTACAACCAAGTAGAGATAGTGAAAGTGGGAAATGTAGGAAGGAGAGACAAAGCATGGTCTAGCCTACCAGCCCTAAGTGCTACTCTGGTGAAGTCCAGCTCAGCCCCCAGCCAGGGCTTCCCCAAAGTGCCAATCTCCACATGGATTTCCTGGTAGTCCTCAGCCAGAAGTCCCGGTGGTGTCTTCAGCCAGAGTTCCACCAATGCAGAATGACTCCAAGGAAAAGCATGTCTCTTCTTTTCTACTCACCACATGGAATCCAAGGGAAGAGTCTCTCCAAGGAACCAGCCTCTCCAAAACCAAGGAAGCAGAGTCCTCCTCTAGTCCTGCTCACTGGCCTTTTATCCCATTTTTCCACATCACTTCCTATCTCTCCCCCTCTTTACAGGAACCAATTGCAGTCTCCCAATTTGTCTAGCACTGCCCAAGAGGGAGGCAGTGCTTGTGGCTTTTGGGGGTGTGAACAGGTAAGTGACTTGTGAGCTCTCTTACCTAATGGTTAGCTAGCTACTAAGTAGGGGTACTTTAAGTTCTTGTTTTGATTAACTAGAAATAGACAAAGGGAGAGTTAATTCTATCTTCACAAGAAGATTCTCCCAGTGGCCACTGCCTGCTGTCATTCTTCCTCCAGTCATGGCTTAAAAGATCAACAGCACACCCAAAGTTCTACCAACCTCTCTGATTATATTCTTTCTTTATAATCTGATTCTATTATCATAGAGTGTCTCATTTTGGGGTTTGGAAACTTCCCTTATGTGATAGCCTTTCTTGATTCTACTTTGCATCTTCTGCTCTGCCTGGTTTCAACTCCATGGAATAAGATGCCCTTCCCAAGATAAATTCATTATTTCTAAACTCCCTACCATGCTGCTAAAATAATCTTTAACTGATACTACTCTCCTTCAACCTCCTTTCCCCTGATTAGAAAGCTGAAGGGCAAGGTATCAAACTCTTCCCAATGTTTTCCTTCATAGAGGGCAAGAAATGGACTTCATCTCGCTTCATTTTGCTTCTGCTGCTCAACCTAGTTTCAATTCCATGGAATAAGATGCTCTGGGTACCTATCGATGTCCTCCCTAGCATCCCCCCCGCCTTTCTTGGCTCCTTTCAAATGTTATCAACTCTTTAAAATATAAACTCCTAGAGGGAAAAATTGTACTTTTATTAGTTATAACTCCACAGATTAGCCTAGTGCCTGGCACATAGTAGGAACATAGTAGCACAATATTTAACAAATATTGACTGGATTGAATTGGATTGGAATTAAATAAACCATATTCAAGACTACTGATTATATACCTTAAAAAACCAGAGAAAAGAAGGATTATGCCCAGATTGAATTGCTCACCAGTTCTGGAAGGGAGGAGAGAAAGAAGGGAGATAATTTGGATCACATAACTTTAGAAAACTTATGTGGAAATTTATTACATGTAATTGGTAAAACGTAATAAATTTAAAAAAATTTAAAAGGAAAGGTTGTGAAGTTAAAGGGTAGATTGAAGTGGAAGAAAGGCTACTAACTTTCTTTTTTTAATATTATTTTATTTTTTCCCCATGTAGAGAACAGACATGCTAATCACAGAGTAGCAGATAACTCTAAAGATAACATGTTAGTTGAAGACTATACTTGAGGCATAGTGGGAGGCTAAAAGAACTGTAGCCCTTCCTTGCAGGAGAAATTCTTAACCACATCTGCTTTCTACTTCTAGTCAAAAGTGAAAATGATTAAAAGAGAGAGTTAATGTAATCTCCTCTACAAGAGAGGCTCACTAACCACAGCATCCCTGATGGATGTCAGATAAAACATTGTCACCATGATGAAAGCTGTATAGCTGAGATCTGGCAAAGAGCTGGACAGAGAGTTGGAAGTAGAGGTGACAACCAGTGGAGAAAGGATGAGACACAACATTAAATTGGGATCAGGTTTAACACAGAGTAGCCTAATGGCCACACTATATGACATTGGCAGCTCTGCAGCATTTCAGGCATGACAGATCACCCTCCACATGTGTTTGCTAGAGATGTGCCCAACCACATGAATGCCCTAGTCATCTATATTTCTTGCATACAGAAGCCTCATGTGTGACCCTTATTCGTATTCATTTTTCTTGAAAGGGGCTTGTACTTATAGGAAATAAGGCCTATGGGGACTGTTAAGTTGTCATTCTATGCTATTTTATTAAATTACTTTACTTAGAGCTGGCTTCTGGATGACTAGTAAAAGTACAGATATTGGCGAGAATTCATAAACTATGGTTTTGAGAGGTTTCTAATTCACAAAGTACCTGGTGTAACTGGCTGAAGATTTATGGGTGGAAAAGACTCTAGGTATACTGCATGTGACTGGACAATCTGACTTTTGTGAAGGTCAGAGGTTTGAGAATTAACTGTTAAATTTTCAGTGTGATCATTTACAATTTTGAAATCCATAAATGCTATAAATCAGGGCTTGACTTATTGTTTTGTGAATTATCTGGATATAAAGCGATGGATAAAATGTTTATGCATATTAGACTTAACAGTGTGTTATTCATACAAGTTGAAGGGGGGGTCAGTTGTTAAATATTTATTACAAGAGCAACTAGGTGGCTCAAAGGATTGAGAGCCAAGCCTAGACACAGGAGATCCTGAGTTCAAATTTGACCCCAGACACTTCCTAGCTGTGTGACCCTGGGCAAGTCACTTACCCCTCATTGCCTAGCCCTCACCCCTCTTCTGCCTTGGAAACAATACCCAGTATAGATTCTAAGACAGGTGGTGAGGATTTTTTTTTCATTTAAATTTTTTAAAAATTTTAACACTTATCAACACATTTCTGGCAAGAAAAAAAAATCTCCTCTACATCCCAAAACTGTTGGCAAGGGCTAGGACAGCTGAAGTGTTTACATTTCTATGGTAGCTTTTAGGTTAAATGCAATTGATCAAAGTCCTCCAAATGATCTCAGCATGAGATACACTAAGGACAGAGTAGGCTAATAGTCCACAAGGGAGACTCCTTTTGGAATTCCAGCAGCAATGAGAGATGACAGGATGCCTAATTTTTATGAAAACCAATTCTAAAAAGGAATCACACCAGGTGATTCCTCTCAGTTCTCATGCCCTTTTCCAATTTGAGAAATTACTAATTGTGTATCATAGATTGCCTCACAGCTGTGTTCCTTACTTATTAAGAGGAATAGCGAAGGCTAGAAATCTTCATTGGACTTATTCCTTCCTAGTACAGTTTTGTAGTCTTGTAAATGTCTAATTGTTTCAAATGATCAACTAACTTCTATAAGAGATGAGAGCTAAATGGTGCCAATATAAATGAGGATAGGTCAATATTCATATCTTTAAGGAAGAAACTTGTTTTATCTGACTCTTTGTGACCCCACTTGGGGTTTTCTTAGCAAAGATACTTTAGTTGTGTGTCATTTCCTTCTCCAGCTCCTTTTACAGGTGAAGAAACTGAGGCAAACAGGGTTACGTGACTTTTCCAGAATCACACAAGTATTGAGTGTCTAAGGCCAGATTTGAACTCATGAAGGTGAGTCTTCTGACTTCAAGCCTGGCACTCTACCCACTGAACTGTCTAAATCAGTGATGGGCAAACTACGGCCTGTGGGCCAGATTGGGGGGGGGGGGCTGAAATGTTCTATCTGGCTGCCCGACATTATTCCTAATCTGATGAATACAATGAGTAGGATACAATACAATGAAACTTTGAAAGAGTTGCCTTAGAAACAGACTGACAGATGAGCATTTCCTTTCCTTTGGCCCCCTCTTTAAAAAGTTTGCCCATCACTGGTCTAAATGATCTAAAGTCAAAACAGAAGTCACAGAGACCCTATACTAAAGTTTATGAGTTTTGTTCATAGGTAAGACTCTTTCAAGTCTGTTTGAAGAAACCAGGAATGGATTCCTCAATGAATCAGAAGATTCTTCACTCTGGAAGAAATTGTAAAATGGAAAAGACCATTTGTCTAGCATGATTTTAGCAGGACAGTGGTAGACCACAAAATTCAGCTGTAATTCCATTATTCTACCTAGGTTCATACAATCAGCTCTAGATCACAGAGACGAACAACTACTTCCCAGTCACAATGTCATGTATCTTGGTGCTCTCATTAGTGTGTGAAGAAGAATTGAAGTAACAGAACAATTCAGAGGCTATGGGTTCATGCTTCTTTTTGAAAGGGGTACTGGAAACAGTAGCATTTATGATGAAGTAGACCAGACAAATCACTAGAGAAGGAGGAAAAGGTACCTAGCAGGATAGACCAACTAACTAGATTATTTGAAAGGCAACCCTCAGACAAGCAAGGGAATACAGATCAAGAACCTGTGAGAAATAAAGCTGTAGACATCTAGGGATTTAAAGCAAGAATTTTAGAAAAGACAGTCTTTAAGAAACGACTTCTAATAACCAATGCTCCCAGCCATTCCATAACACCAAGAAGTGTGGGCAGGGCTGGTAGGGAGATGCAGTTTAGAAACGCTAGGTGATGCAGTGGACAGAATGCCAGTCTTGAAGTCAGAAGACACCTTCATGAGTTCAAATTTGGACTCAGATCCTAAATAGCTGTGGCCCTGGCAAGTCACTTAGCTCTATCTCAGTTTCCTCATCTGTAAAAGGAGCTGAAGAAGGAATGAGAAACTACTATAATATCTTTGCCAATAAAACCTCAAATGGGGCCACAAAGAGTCAGACACCACTGAAAAATGACTAACAAAAAGTCTATCCAGAAGAAGGGGGTACAGCAGATTCAGAAGTTTCTGTTAAGGTCTTTTCCACATTGATTTTCCATTTGCATCTATTACTTCTCCTTCTCCTTGGGATATGCCTCAGTCCTTACTTTGTCAACTCCTCAAAAATTGGCATTAGAAATTAGAAAGTTAGGTGAAAAGCACAAAAGCTGAGCTAGGTAAGAAAAGAAGAATATATCTTACCACTATGGGTCTGATTCATTGAGGACAGGTAAACCCAGACTCAGGACTAACATGTGTGTCATTTATCAAGAAATCACTTTATCCAATAAGTTCATTTAATTGGGACAAAGCCAAGAACCAGGAGGGGAATAAAAAATCCTCTCAAAAATCAAAAAAGATATCTATGAGTTTTCACAGAAAAGATTTTGGGCCCTCATTCAGGGCTTATATATTCTCATTTTACCTTGACTTACTCTTTACTCCAAGACCCTACTTCAATACACACCTCCCTTTAAATCTCAACCTTACTATTGACTTTTTCCTCTTTTCTTACAAATATGTTTATATTTCTCTTATCTTTAAAAGCAATAGCAACCCAGAAAAATACCTTCCCCAGATCCCTTTGCCATTATCTCTGGCCTTCTTAAAAGATGAGCATTTACCTGCATTTCTTCCATTTTCCTACTCCCTTGCTTCTTACCCTCCTACAGTTTGGTATCTTATCCTACCATTAAACTGAATTACTCTCTTCAAGGCCAAATGGCTTTCTAGTCACCAAACCCAATGTGGCCTTTGACTAATTCTTTGCCATCTTGACCTCTCCTTAGCATTTAATCCTACTAGGAACCTTTTTCTTCCCATAATTTCTCTCTTCCAAGCTTTGATGCTGAACAATCTAGAGTTGGAAGGGATTTTAAAGGGAATTTATACCACTCTTTCCATTTTACAAATGCTATTTACAATTTTAAAATGTTATTAACACAGAGTTAGAGGAGAAGCTAGGTTATGCAGTGGATAGAGCCCGGAAATGGGAGATGCTCAGTTCAAATCTGGCCTCAGATACTTCCTAGCTATGTGACTCTGGGAAAGTAACTTAACCCCAACTGCCTAACCTTCGCCTCTCTTCTACCTTAGAAACAATATTTAGTATTGATACTAAGATAGAAGTTAAAGGTTTAAAAAAAAAAGATGAAATTAGAGAATTGAGGGAGCCTGGGACAGGGAAATGGATAATCTAGTTTAGAAATATTTTATCTAAAGTTGTTAAGATTTAGGGCAAAAAAGAAAGCTTAATGTGACTTTTAGCTTCAGTTATTTGGACAATTCCCTTATAGAGAACAGCTCATTCCTGGTAGATGCCAGATTGATGGGCTATGACTGTACTACTTGTAACAAAATACCACAAATACTATATTGCTTATAACAAATACCACTTGTAACGTGTCAGATGTGGTTATACCCCTGAGTCAAGGTTGCCATGGGAGACTGCCTGAGCAGTTCCATCCCACACACCCATCTAACCACAAAAGAGAAAAGCACCACTGGCTGGACTCCATCAAATGTGATGACCATCAGATAGGCCACTAGCTGCTCTTGCTTATTTAAAGGCTATCACTTGCTCCCAGACCATAAAGCTCCTCAGGGTCTTGTGGAAAATCCCACAATATCTGGACTTCATATAAGACATAGGATTAGTGCATGCAATTACTCCTTTCACTAAGCCAACAGCTTGATCACTCTACTCAAATCAAGAGAAGTACAGTTTTAAAGCAAGAAAACCATGAAAACACTTGCTTTCCCAGCAGTCACTCCAGTGTTTTGGAGTCTCTATTTTTCTCTTCCCCCTTTTCCAACTCACGTTTTTTATCACAGTCACAGGGAGACATCTCCACTTTCTCAGCTATACTCAGACATTTTAGTTAAGTGTAAGCTTCTTGAGAGCAAGAATTGTTCTTGTTGGTTTTTTTAATCTTTGTGTTTCCAGCCCTCAGCATAAAACTTTTCAAATAGCACAAAAAATATTTCTTGCATTGAATTTTGCCTCAGTGTCCTGACCTCCTTAGAAGGCTGTCCAGTCTCCCTTCTGAAACAAGTACAACTCAAGCATGAAATTCCCACCAAGCACATTCTATCAGCTAGCTCTCCCAGTTCCGTTCTCAGTGAACCATCAACATATAGTTTTCTGAGCACTATGTAAAAGATAAACAAGATGGCAGTGAGAGACTGACACAGGATGGAAACTCACACAGCTTGAATTTCCGATGGATAACTTTGCAAACTCATGCCATCAAGAATCCATTCAAAGACTGCAATGACAACCATCTTAAGCTTCTTTATAGAAGGCTCACAAAGACTCTAGCTATGGCATGCCCTTTAAGCAAATCACTATGTCCTAGGATCAGCAAGATCTTTGAATATGATGGGCAGCATACCCAAAATTGGCCAAGTGAATTCCCAAGATGGTAGACCACTAAGCACTATTTCTAAGGAGTTTTGTTCACATATGGTCTACTCACCCACCTGCATTAGGTCAGTAGGTCACCTGGACTCTATTAAATTAGCCTTTTTGTGCCTGACTTTGAAGTATTTTCTAATGTATCCCAATTCCTTTAGGCAAAGCCCACCATAAAAACAACCCTCAGACACTATCTGAGCTCTAAACTAACCTATCTCTTGGTTCTATTGATCAAAAGACTTGGGAGGAGAGGGGAGCATGAGGCAGGAGGCCAGCACTTCAGAAATTCTTCAGTTTATGTCATCCTTGTGGGGAAGGAGAATGAGCTCCACCCCACACCTCCAGGAGAATGACTGGATTTTAAAAGTTTGCCTAACTGAGACTAGGACTATAAAGTATGCAATGACAGTGGTAAGATTTGATCGACAAAATCAGTTGGAAATACCATGTAAGGGTGTCTGGGTGGGAACAAGTAAGCAGCATAGGGCTGCCAGAGCACCCAAGGACTTTTCATTTCCCTCCATTCATCATTGCCATTGTGCATGATTACGGCATTTGCTTTAGTTCATCTCACATCCTTACATTAATCCATCCAATTTGGGGCAATTTTCCCATATTGTGTTTGCTAAATTCTCCATTTAGAGCAACACGGAGGCAGGTTCCCACTGCTTCCTGAATGGCCCTGAAGCCAGCTGAATAGTCAAGACGCTGGAAATCTTCACTTCTGGAGTCTGTATTTTGTGACACGTTATTAGCGTTGAAATACAGACACACAAGAAGTGTGGGGAACCAGCTGCTTCCATAGAAAATACAAAGTGTGTTGGAGGTGGGAGGAGTCAGGGGAGAGGAGGAGGTTCTGGAAAATGGAGTGTTATTAAGCAAAACCTTGATTTTGGCTACCAGCACAGGATGAGGCTCCACATGAATAGGTAAGAGTTTTGCTTCCACCTTCTCTTTTCCCTTATCTTGCTATATATTCCTCTGGTACTTCAAGGATAAGGATACTCCCTCCACTAAAACCAATCACAACCCTTATAAATGATCTTTAGGAGTTGATGTGGCTAGCCAAGCTTGACCCTAAAGGAAGACACAATGCACCTTCCTCCTTTCTTTGCAAAGGCAAAAACTATGGGTGTGGAACATTGCTTATGCTCTCTGATTCCCTTGAATTGCTGATTGGTTTTGCCAGAACTGATTTTTTTCCCCTGTGTTACAAGGGATGGCAAGCTATGTAGGAGAGGGTTATGTTTGGGAACGAGTGATTTTTTTAAAAGATATCAATAATTTTGTGGGGGGCGGGGTAAGAATTTATGTGGCCAAAAATAAAGTATAGCACAGTGCAATAAGCCTGATGGTGTCCTTGGACAACAGGACAACACTATCCATCTCAGCTCTATACCTGATGATTTTCCAGCTTTGTCCAACCACTGACATAACCTTTGAGCACCAAGAAGGTAACTCTAGAATCTAGAGTCTAAATTATCTAGAATCTAGATTATCATCAGACATCAGAATAGACAAACTAGATGAGGTCTTATTTTTCTTGTTTATCTCTTAAAGTGGGAGAATATATTATTTAAAGGACATGTAGGAACATGTAAAATGCCCTGTGAATGGCAAGAATGGTAAGTATCTGTTTTAATGGTCCAGAATCTAAATAGTATGGAAAGTGGTTGGACTTGAAGCAACTTAAGAGAGGAGCAGGTCCAAGACACTGGGGGGGTGGGGGGAACATAGCTGATTTTAATGCCTAGGAAGTACCAAATTATGTTTGGGGAAATAGAACTTCCTTGTAAAAGTACATAGGCTAAAAGACTGGCACCAAATTCCTCTTTCCATTCAAATATAAGCTTTAGGGCATGAATCTCCCATCAGTCTCAGCACATAATTAACACTTAAGATACTATTTTTCATTCATTCATTCATTCACCTCCCCATGTCCCAACTTTAGATGTCTTTTCAGTTTGGATGCTACAATGTAGAGTTCCAGTCAGCTGTGCTAGCCAAAACATACAAAGACAAACATAAACATTCCTGACCTTCAAGGAACTTACATTTTGCAAAGCTCAACAAATAACTATTTGCAAAGTTGAGATTTCTACTCTCTATTCCAGTGTGGTCAGAATTACATAAGGCACAAAAACATTAAAAAAATTTATGAAAAACTTTTTTGCTGGTAATCAGTAAGTCATGGTTCTATTTATCTATGGTCCTTATAATCTATGATGGACAATACTGATATGTACTACATTATATATAGTGGCTAAGTTCAGTGGACATTCCAGATGATCACTAAGCACCAATTCACTGGGTTCTGAGTCCTCTTACTTCTCCATATTAAGACTGCAGTGCTTTGGACACAGCTGAGATTTAATCTCCAAATCTTTTTGATTCTGTCTCCTTAACATTTCTCCTATTAATCATCTTCTCTTTACTCACACGGTCTCTACCCTAGTTCATAAGTTCATCCCCCATTAACTGGACCATTGCAATAACCTTGAACGTGTTCTTGCCCAAGTTCTACCTTTTCCAATCCATCTTCCATACAGCTGCCAAATTGATATTCCCAATGCCCAGATCTAGCCCCACCACTACTCTACTTAAAAATCTTCTGTGGTCTCTATTCCTCCTAGGGTAAAATACAAACTCCTTTCTTGGTACTTAAAGCTCTCTACAATATGACTCCCACATGCCTTTACAATCTTACTTCATATTCCTCTACTCACTTCACTTAGTCAAAGTGGCATCCTGTCTGTTCCCTCATACATAACATTCCATTTCCCATGTTTTACTTCCACACCAAATACGGTGATTCTCCCATGTCTAGAATGAACCTAAATCTGATGGTATTTTTTATTTGCCTATTTTTTAAAGAGATCCTAACCCCTCTCATTAGAGGATAGAGTTCTCCAGGTCTGAATCTGGTCTGGATTTGGTGCCTCGATCCAGAACAGAATGATCCCTTAGAGGAGAAGATGGCAAAGCGGGGTTGGTGTAGAAAACTGACCCAATCCCATAGGTTCAGAAGTGGTTCTTATGTTTAGAAAGGGACAGGGCAAGATCTGTAATAAATTTTATTGGTATTGAAAATTCCTCCATCAGTTTAGGCTGGCACTTTCTCTTCTACTTATGGACTTAGAAAATTGCCTACCGCAGTGATGGGCAAACTACTGCCTGCATGCCAAATTCGGGTCCCTGAAATGTTCTTTCCAGCAGCTCAACATTATTCCTAATCTGATGAATACAATGAATAGGATACAATACAATGAAACTTCGAAAGAGTTGCCTTAGAAACAGACTGATATATGAGCATTTCCTTTCCTTTGGTCCCCTCTTTAAAAAGTTTGCCCATCACTGGCCTAGAGCATTGAGCAATTAAGCAACTTGCCTTGGGTCACACAATCAGTATGTGTCAATCAAAACTTGAACCCAGCTCTCTATCCAATGCTACTCTTATTTTTAGGCATGCTGTGTATTTATTTATTTGTGTATATGTTGTATCCCCCAAAGCAATATAAGCTGCAAGATGTCAAGGACTGTTTTGTTTTTGTCAACAGTGCCTAGTATAATACCTGATATATAGAAGGCACTTAATAAATATTTGTAGAATTAAATTAGACTTATGCATTAAAGGAGTCTCTTTCCCACCAATAAACTCATTAGCCCCTCATAGTCACAGTGAAAAACCTTATATGGGGAGTGGTAGGCCAAGGAATTTTTGACACCTTTTGACACCCTTTGTTGCCTAAAGGAAATTAGAACTGTTAATGGGGCTGGCCTGCTCATGGAAATGGTTTATTAAGAAAAGGGCAGAAAGTAGAGAATACCAAGAAAACATGGAATTGTCTGCCAGGTTGCACAACCTTTGGGAAGCAGAAATGTGTTCATCTTTTTCTTGATGCAGATCTTCAGGAAGCTACTGCCTTCTGTCAACCAAATCCTAGCATGGCAGCCAGCTTCCTGCTGCTTGCCAACTGCAATGAGCTTTCCTTATGAATTCCCTCAAAGATGAGCCACGCATCACCTGCCTCATTATGACAAGGGGAGCCAGAGCAATTAAAGACTTCTTGTTGCTACTGATTATGAATACTCTGTGTTCAGGCCCATTAACAGCACTTGCCAGCCTCCTTCTTCGATGCACAGTACAGAGCATGAGGATTCTATGGTGATATAGTAGAAAGAACCATAGCCTAACACTTTGGAAAGCTGGATTCAAATCCCAGATCTACTACAGACTGTATAGCTTAGTATAATTCAGTTCTCCTGCACTGATATAATCTTCCTTAACTATGAATCAGATGTTCTCTAAGGTCCCTTTTATGACTATAATTAAACACTGTTCAAAATGGAATGAGCTGCCTCAGTAGTCAGGGGTTCAAAGATGGAGGTGTGAGAGGTAGCAGTTTTGTCTTAGGTCCTTCATATTCTCCCCCACAAGGACTGATAAAGAGCACAAGACCAAATTCTGATTGGTAAAGACAAGAAAAAGTCACAATGGGTCATTTTTATAGGCCACAGCACTAACTTAGGAAGACAGGAAATAAAGAGTTCTCCCTCACTGGAGGTGTTCAAGCAAAAGTTGGATTACCATTTGGCAGTGATGATAGTCATATAAGGTTTCAATAACTTCTGAGGATTCTTCCAACTCTGATATTTTGTGATTCTATGATTAATCACTTTCCTTCCCTTCTCAGATTGCCTTCCACCTCTTCTGTATGTATTTTGTTATGTACCTGGTTACTTAGAGGTTGACTCTCTGATTAGAGCATAAGCTTAATGTGATCAAGGACTGTGTTTTTTTTTTGTCTTTCTTTAGAACCCAAATGATTAGAACAATGCTTGACACATAATAAGGGGCTTAATAAGTACTTGTTGACTTGATTTGACTTGGCTTTCTATTAGCCAGAATTTCCTACTAAATGATACCTACCCAATCCTTTCTTCAAGACAATAATGAGCAATTCAGTTCAACAAAAGTTTCACAGAATCATAGAGTCTCTGAATGGGCAAGCACCTCACAAGCCATCTGGATCAATTCTTTCCTGACCAAGACCCTCCTCTACAACATTCTCAACAAGCAAGCCAAACTATTTTAAAACTTTCCATGAAGCAGAACCCACTACCTCCAAGGACTGTCCAGCCCACTTTGGAATCGCACTGATAATTAGGAAGTCAGTAAGTAATTTGATCCCCAACTACACTCTCAATTATATATTTCAAGGTAGAGAAATACTAACATAAACAAACAAAAGCTGTAGACATTTCACACATCTGGCCTGGAGCTGTGACTTTGTCCCTCAAGAAGGTCTACTGATGATGTTCCAAAAAATCCAAAATAAGCATGTGCTATGAAGATTGTCAAAAGTTAACAGTGTTACATACGTTTTACATAATAATTCTGCAATACAGTACATATTCAGGCTGACTGGCTAAAGTCAAGATTATTCAGGGCTCATTATGTTTTTCTTCATATATTGAAAAAATACACTGATCCTTTCTCTCTGGGGCACGCACTGTGAGATGTTTTTCTAACGGGGCTATTGAAATACCCAAGATATCCTCATTCTTACCTACTCCCCTTGGAGATACATGGAATATTTGTGAGGTGCTTCCTCAAGGGCAAGGACAATTTTTCAATATATCTTCTTATCTTCAGTACCTAACACAATGCTTTATATTTTTTATAAAAAATAAGGATTAGGTTTGAGTGGATTAATTGGCCAATGCTTGGGAACATAGTACAAAGGCTTAGAGATGGGAGATCATGTATCATGGATAAAGAGCAGTAAGTAGACTAACAAGGTTTGATCATAGAGTTCATGGAGAGAAAATATGCATAAGGAAATGTAAGATGGAGGTAAGGTTGAGAAGAACTCAAAGTGCTTAAAAGTAGATAGATGATAGATAGATAGATAGATAGATAGATAGATAGATAGATAGATAGATAGATANAGACAGACAGATAGATAGATAGATAGATAGATAGATAGATAGATAGATAGATAGATAATTAATGTGTATCTACACATACTTTATTGAGTGCAGTGAAGAGGGATATGACTAGATTTCATACATTTTAGGTGTGTAGAGTAAGAAAGAGAAGAATTGAGAAGATATTAAGTAATGGGGTGATGACAGAGGCTCAGTGGATAGAATGCTGGACCTAGAGTCAGGTAGATCTGAGTTCAAATGCAGCCTCAGACACTTACTAGCTGGGTAACCTATAAAAGTCACTTAACCTCTGTTGTTCTTAATCCAGTGGAGAAGGAAATGACAAACTACTCCATGTCTTTGCCAAGAAAACTTCATGGACAGTATGGTCTAGAATAGTGATGAGCAAACTATTCCCAGGGGCAGGCTGTAGTTTGCCCATCACTGCCTTAAGCAATTCCCTAATCACTACATCTGGATGTGGAGACATGGTGATTAGGGAATTGCTTAAGGCAATGATGGACAAACTATGGCCTGGATCTGGCTCTCGGGGGAATAGTTTCCCCATCACTGGTCTAAAGGGTCATGAAAAGTCAGACGTGACAAAATAACTGAACAACAACAAAACTGGATGATAAATGGTGATGACTTCAAACATATTAAGAAAATTCAGAAAAGGAATGTGTTGGGGAGAAGATAATGAGTTCCATTTGGACATATTGAGCTTTAGATTCCTATAGTACACTCAGTTCAAAATGTCTAGTAGGCAATTGGAATGGTGAACCTAGAAAAGAGACTAGAACTGGAAATATAGTTCTGTGAGTCATCTGGATCAAGATGATAAATGAACCTATGCCAGTTGATGAAATTATAAAGTGAGAGAGCAGAGAGATAAAAAAGAGAAGAGGGAACAAGACAGAGCTTTGGGGTGAACTCACAATGACTAGGCATGGTATAAATGACAATCTAGCAAAGGAAACTGAGAAGGAGCACTCAGAAAGGACAGGTAGAAGGAGATCCAGAAGAGGGTAGGGGCATAATAACTTGGACAGAATTACTAATCCAGCAAGAAAGACTGGTCAAGTGTCAAAGGTTGCAGAAAGATTAAAAAGGATGAGGATGGAGAAAAGCCATTAGATTTGGCAAGTAAGAGATCATTGGTGACTCTTGAGAGAGTAGTCTCAGTTGAGTGCTCAGGTCAGAAACTAAGTAGACACAGTCAAATCAACAAAGCCCCTTTTAGATCAACAAATGACTTAAAACAACCATACAGATTAGCTCACAGGCCCAGAGCCAGAAAGAAAGTCAACTACAGCAAAAACAAACAAAAAATAGCATAATACCTTTACTTCATTCCCTATGTTCAATAAGATGAAAATAAGCTTTAAATATTTGAAATCTCTTGCTGGCAAGAATTACTTTTTAAAAAGTACCTTCTGTCTTAGTATCAATTCTAAGACAGAAGAGCAACAAGAGCTAGGTAATTGGGGTTAAGTGCCTTGCCCAAGGTCACACAGCTACACAGTTTCTGAGACCAGATTTTAATCCAGGTCCTCTCAACTCCAAACCTGGCACTCTATTCACCATGCTACCTAACTACTCCGAAGAATTACTATTTAAAGATAGAGGAAAGGACATTCTTCTAAAAGAGTTGTCTTAGAAGTTTAATTCACTTTCCTGATTGTTTTAAACATTTCCCCAATATGCTCATCAAAAATGTTTCCTCAGAACTATTGAGAAAAGAGGTAAATTTTCTCTATTTCCCAAAAAAATGAAGGAAGGAAAGACTCTAGAGTCTTAAAACACACACACACACACACACACACACACAAATACATACACATACCCACACACACACACGCATGCATGCATGCACACATACCCTCTCCAATCAACCAAAAAGAAGAAGAATTCAATCCGTTCTGTGGACAGACTGTATATAGTTGTTGGAGTCCAGGGAACATTTTTATGGACCCTCAGATAAAGCTGAGACTTTGCTAGAGGTGAAGAAGTCACAAGCTAGAGTAAAAAAGATCAGATGGAGCTTAGATGTTGAGTCAAGTTTCTTCAGGAGTTTCAAGTGGAATTGTTTTTATTTTTATTGGAAGACTAAATGTCTCCAAATGGTCCAGAAACCAGCAGGTCTGGTCTATTTAAATCTTGGAAATCAGTTCTAACCCAAGAGGATATGAGTTACTTTGATTGCCTGCTTGCTGTATGGGTATATTTCCTGACCCTCGGAAGGAGGTACAGTTTAAAATCAGATGCACAATGTTGCTGCCAGAGTTAGTTATATCCTTCGCAGTGAGGCATAGACTTCAAAACCTTATTGGGCTTGTCATTTTCTCCATAGTACAATCTAGCAAAATCAGGGTTAAGGTTTGGGGGATTATACAACAGGGAAACATCCCTGTGAGAGCATGCTGGCTGAAAAATAGGAATTTCAGCTTTCTCTGTTTTTGTTGTGTGTGTGTTTTGTCATTTTTTAAGCAAGCTTGGAATAATTAGGCTATGAACACGTCCATGAAATATTTATTACTATGGAGGGTGTAGCTAGGTGACTCATTGGATTGAGAGCCAGACCTAGAGACAGGAGATCCTGGGTTCAAATCCAACCTCAGACACTGCCTAGCTGTGTGACTCTAGACAAGTCATTTAACCCCCATTGCCTAGTCCTTAACACTCTTCTGTCTTGGAACCAATACACAATACTGATTCTAAGACAGAAGGTGAGGGTTTAAAAAAAAGGATTGGGGGCAGCTGGGTAGCTCAGTGGATTGAGAGTCAGGCCTAGAGACAGGAGGTCCTGGGTTCAAATCTGGTCTGAGACACTTCCCAGCTGTGTGACCCTGGGCAAGTCACTTGACCCCCATTGCCCACCCTTACCACTCTTCCACCTATGAGCCGATACACAGAAGTTAAGGGTTAAAAAAATAAAAAGTATTAACTGTGTAATAGAAAAGTAATTAAGAATGAGCTATGTAATCAAAAAACTTGAGTTCAAGTCCTTCTTCTGGCATAAACTCTCTTCATAATCTTGGAAAGTCATTTAATCCCTCAGTTGGTACTCATGACAACTCTATACACCTATACACAATTGCTGATATGCTCTCTGATAAAATTATGGCTCCAGACAAAAAAATAAATAAAAGATACTTTTTCCCTAAAGATACTTATTCTACTAAGAGGACATGACAGAGGTGCAAGATAATTTAATAATAATAGCTTTCATTTATACACAACTTGGAACAGCTAGATGGCATAGTGGACAGAGTATTAAACTTAGAGTAAGGAAGACTAATCTTCCCCAGTTCAAATCTGGCCTCAGACAAGCTCAGTGATCCTGAGCAAGTCACTTAACCCTATGACTTGAATTGGAAAATGAGTTAGAAAAGGAAATGGCAAACCACTCCAGTATTTTTGCCAAGAAAACCACAAATGAGTTCCAAAGAGACAGACATGACTTAAATGACTGAACAAAATCAAAATATATCACTTAAACTTTTACAAAATGATTTATAAAGTTTATCTCATTTTATCTTCACAACCCTGGAAAATAGGTGCTACTATTATCCCCATATTTGTTCAGAGTCACATAACTAATAAGTGAATGAGGCTGAAAGCTAGATTTTAACTCAGGTCTTCCTTACTCAAACTTAGGGCTCTATCCACTGTACTACCCAGCTCCCCAAGGAAGAAAATACTAACAATTAGGATGCCCCTTCCTTTGGAAGGCTGTTCCAATAAAAGAACTGTCATCTTTTGACCTTGAGTTATACCCCAAGCAGATCAAAGACCAAAACAAAAAGATTTTTTATGTTTCAAAATATTCAGAGTCTAATTTTTTGTGGAAGCCAAGAAGTGGAAACAAAGTAGATTCCCATGAATTGGGGAATGGCTCAAAAAATGGAAGATTACTGCACTGGAAAAAAATGATGATTATAATGAATTCAGAGAAGCATGGGAGGATTTATGTGAACTAATGCAAAGTGACAAGAAGAACCAGGAAAACAATAACATCAATGACTAGAACAATGTAAATGGATAGAGCAAAGAAAGGAAACTGAACACCATGTAATTTTAATATCCAAGGAGCTTGGCTCCAAAAAAAGTTCAGAATACTTCCTTCCTTTGTTTGTGGAGGTGAGAGACAATGGACGGATAATATTGCTTGTACTACTAAACACAGTAGATATCTGAATAATGTCAATTGATAGAGTGCTGGAAATTGAATAAAAAAGACTCTGCTTCAAATCCTAACTCAAATACTTACTGCATTATCTCAGACAATTAATTTAATCTGTCTAAACCTCAGTTTCCTCATCTGTAAAATGAAAGGTTTGGACTTAATGACATCAGAAGTGTTTTTCTTCACTTACTTGTCAGAAGGGAGAGCTGGATAGGGAGGAAGGGAAGGATCAAAATATATCAATTTTTTGTTAGTTTTATTTTGTTAAACTATTGCTGCTTGAAGATTGGCTCCTATCAGTCAAGGTCGTATCCATCAGGCCACAGAGATGAAGCAAGGTGAATTTCTATATTCTAATAGGTGTCAAGCAATACTCACAAGCAACTTTAGCCTCATCACCTCCAACCACATTGGCTACCACTTCACTCTTCTACATACAGGTTCCCTCTACTACAAGGAACATGAACACTGCCGTGCCTGGTCTATACTGTTTGCAAGAAAAGGCAGAGCACTAAGATTTCAAACCTTATCAAGCTGCTACCATCATCAGTGAGAGACCCTGGAAAGGAAAATGAGCACTTGCGGCTCCCCCTTTTTCATTCTGTTCTGAGGTCAGGAAAGCAAGCACCAGAATTCCAATAGCTCCCCTGCTCCTGAGAGCCAAGAATTGCTTCAGGGTATTCCCCATGCCCCTCTAAATGAAGTGCTGTCCAAGAGGCTCCCCTTCCTGCACAGAGGTCTCAGAAGCATGACGAACACAGCATCTTATTTGCTGCTGCCAAAGCTGTTCCCTGGGCAAACAAGGGCAAATTAGGCAGAAAATTAAGCCTCTGCTCTGTCTCCTCACAGAGGCTCAATTAATCCTTTCCATCCAAATTCATGAGGAAGCTTCCATACAAATAGGGTAAATGTGGAGTGAATCTAAAAATGAAAGCTGAAGGCAGCATATGGTCCATGGACTCTCCCCAGTGTCCATTTAATGCTGGATCATTTCATGACTAAATAACGACTGCATCTGTAGCAGTATGTCCCCTCCCCCTTCCCCTTGTGCTCCGTTGAGGCAGCAAATGATTACTTTTCCATAGTGCTCAGCAAATCCCAATATTCTTTCAGCTCTCCCTGACAGGTAAGATGACTAAATGCCACATTAAGTCTTTTAAGGAAAAAAAAAAACAATGAACTGGCTACTTGATGCAAGGTGGCAATGGAAGATAGATATTTAAGATGATATGGAGAAGTTGAGGAAGGCTGCTAAGACATATGTGAGGTGGGGGCAGATGAGCTCCAGTGCAAAGGTTATTAAGAAGGAAGGAAGGAAGGAAGGAAGGAAGGAAGGAAGGAAGGAAGGAAGGAAGGAAGGAAGGAAGAAAAGAAGGAAGAAAAGCATATAAATATGCATGGATTCCAGTATCCATGCAGTGGTGATTTCCTGCTTCTTGTCTGAGGGATGCCTCTAGCAGGTCAATGAAGGCTCAAGCCTTTCCTAAAAGACCAATCCTATCAATTTTGCCTAGTTCTCTTTGATGACAAATCTAGGTAGCACTGGGCCAAGAGGAAAAATCTTCTCTAAATCTTCTAATTACATAATAATAGTCATAATAAGGAGAGCCATTGAATAAGGAGCCAACTTCAGAATCAGATTTGGGTTCAAGTCCAAGTCTCTGACAAATTATTTGTATGAGCCTTAATAAATGATTTATCTTTTCCATGTCTTCAAGCAACTCTGGTAGGCCTACCAACTAAATCTCACAAGGTTTTTCCCTTGATCAGTGATGGCAAACCTATGGCGTGGGTGCCAGAAAGGACATGCAGAAAACTCTCTGTGGGCATGTGGTCACCCTCCTAAGTTCATTACTGGAAAGGCAGAGGGACTCAGGTGGAGCTGCTCCCCTCCCCTTCTCTACTGTGACCGATGACAGTTTTTCACACCCCCTGTCCCTCTGCCCAGCAGCCCAAAGGGAGCACACAGAGGTAAGATGGGCAACTCACAGACGGCAGAGCTGGAGGGGAGCAGAGAGTTTGGGCCCTTCCCCTCCCTCTCTCTACACTCACTGAGGACATTCCTTACTTCATCTCCTCTCTGCCCAGCAACCCAATGGGAGAGCTTCCTCCCTCCCCTGGATGGAATAATGGGGGTGTGGCACAGGATCTGGGGGTGGGGCATGGCATAGAGTCTCTGAAAGGTTTGTTATCACTGCCCTAGGTCTGCATCTCTTTTGACTTCATTGTGTCTCACTTAGTGACCTCATCGATTCTCATGAGTTCAGTGATGATCTCTCTCTATAGACAATTCTCAGATCTAGCTATACATGTAACTCTAGTCTTTGCTAAGTGATAGTCACACATCTCCACTGCCTCTTAAAAATCTCAAACTGGAATCCTACAGGTATCTTAATTTTAACAAAACTCATTATCATCCCCCACTAAATGCTTTCCTCTTTTGACTTTCCATTATTGTTAGCATTTAAAACTCTTTGTAAGTTGTCTCTTACCTTCTCTTCTAGCCTTCTTCCATTTGATTCTCTTATGGAACAAGATTCTTACTAGCTGATCTCACAGAGTAAGTCACTTCACCTTTGTTTGCCTCGGTTTCCTGAAGTATAAAATAGGAATAATAATAACACCTATTTCCCAGGACTGCAGGAAGGATCAAATGAAATAACATTTGTATAGCATTTAACTCAGTGCTTAGCACATAGTAAGGAAGTAAATGTTAGCTATTATTATAAATACACTGTATGCTTCAGCAACATTGACCCACTTTCATTATCTCAAACACAAAACTCCATTTCTCATCTCCATACCTTTATACTTACTGTCCCCAGTAGCTAGAACAATCTACCCCTCTTGCATCTGCTCTTAGATTTTCTATCTTTATTCATGACTCAGCATGAATCTCTTTTTCTACTGGAGGAATTTCCTGGTCCCCCAAGTTGCTAATGCCTGTCTCTCTCAGAGGGTCTTTTTTTCTGCTCTGAATATATCTTAAATGCACCTAATTATGTACATAATATTTCCCCCATTAGAACATTTTATCTGTTGGTTTGCTTTTGTATCCCCAGCACTTTAGCAGAGTGCCTGATACATAATATGTCCTTAATAAATGCTTATATACATTATTTAGTAGGACTGACTGTCTGACTACATACAAGTTGCCAAATACTTTCTCTTTTGCATCGATAGAGGGAAATTCTACTGGAATTCACTGGTGGGTAATTTCTTCCCCGCCCTGCCCTCCAAAAAGTTTATATTCATATAATTATTTACAGTTTACAATGCACTTTATATTTTTCATCTTATTTTGTCCTTAACAACCATCAAATGAAACACAAGTATTATTCCCATTTTATAGAGGAAGAAATTTGTCTGCCCAAGATCCTATTATGAGTCAGTGACAGAGCTGGGTCTCAAACTCAGGTCTCTTAACTGAAAATCTGGTATTCTTTCCTCTATGGCTTACAGTCTTAGAGTACATGATATTTTTTATTTGAATTTTTTCTTTAATTAATTAATTTAGAATTTAGATTTAGAATATTTTTCCAAGGTTACATGATTCATGTTCTTTCCCTCCCCTCCTCCCAACCCCCATCCATAGTCAATAAGCATTTCCACTGGGTTTTACATGTGTCATTGATTAAGACCTATTTCCATATTATTAATATTTGCATTAGAGTGATCACTTAGAGTCTACATCCCCAATCCTATCCCCATCAACCTATTACATGATATTTTAAATAGTGATTCTGTAATCAACAATTCTCACCAAAATGAGAGAAGGTTCATTTCTCTCTAGATAGATTATGCATGAATTCATAATATGCACACATTATCTGACCAGTAGGTTATTTTGTTCATGAACTTCTAAATCCATGTTTCTATAAAATCAAAATGTGTCATTTAAGATAGACTGATCACATTAATTCCGTGATTTGGGAAGTTTTAAAAAATAGATATGCCTAAATCAGGCCCATTCACTTTCAATAAGTGAGAATAAAGTTGACTTCAAGCAATAAAGTCTCGTTAACTAAGTTTTCATGTCTGGAAATCCATTCCAACTCTATTCAGTTTTGAACTTCATAACTTGTTTGGAAGGCTGCACTGTATTTGACCCACAGCCTCCGCCAGCTGGGAGGGTGAGAAAATGAACATTCAAGCCAGGCCCTGGGACTGAGCTGCTGTTGCTTACAGGGAAGGCTAAAATAATCAACCCATCATCCTGTGACTAGCCAAATAACTCCTCCTCCTCCTCTTTTTCTTCCTTCTCTTCTCTTGTGATTTGAAATCAATCTATCTAGATGAAAATTCTCTATTCCAAATACTACTTGCTGTTTCCTGATACTCATCCAGCTCAGCCTTACCCCTCCCAATTCCTATCCCACACTTTCTTCCAATTCCATTGTGCTTTCTTGAACCCTGGACCTATTGTTAACAATTTGCCTTTATATTAAACCTCTTCCTCCTACCTTCCTTCCATCTTTTACTCTGAGAAAAACCTGATTCCTCCCAGTAAACACTTAATCCCCGGTCATCCTCAATAGTACTGGATGTGCACATGTATACAGACACACTTGGTCAAAAAAAGTGAGATATGTCTCTTCACTGAAAATTCCAGACCCATCCCTTTGCCCCCATCACTCGGCAACCCCTCGTCTTTTCAAGTTAATGCCCTCTGTCCCTATTATCCCAACCAGATCTTGATTTCCATTATTTTACGTACTAGTTCCCATATCATCTTTGCCCCTTCCTTAAGAAGTTCAGCACCTGATTCATAGTCTTTGTCTCCATTCTGTTGTGTTTTTCAGATTTGGGGGGATCCAATATACATTTTATGTCCCCTCAAAAACCATAGATTCCCAATATATGAACTTTCCATTCCAGTTATCAGTATTCTTTTCTCTCCTCTACCAAAAGGATAATATCCTTTAACTCCCATCACCCATGATGGTTTTACCACTGGACTCACACTTTCTGTACTTCCATCTTTCCCTCTGACTTTTTCATCATTGAGTCCTAAAGTCACATCTTTCCTACTTACTATCTCAATGTATCACCCATGTTCTGATCTTACTTTCCTCCCCTCATAATCTTAACTAGTTCAAATTTATTATTCCCTAGCCTCAAATATACCCACACCCTCCTGTCACTTCTCATACCTTGCCAGACCCCTACCCTGGCTTACTCTCCACTTTCCAAAGGCTTTTTCACTCTACTCAGGGCTGCTGAAAACTGGAGGAAATTACATAACAGCTGACTGAGTCTACTCCTAATTATTATTTAATTTTTCCCTATCAATTTCCCTTTCTCTTATTTCAGATCTCCTTTCCCTCTACCTATAAGCATGCTTAGATTCCACTCGTCCTTAAGAAGCCTTCAGTTAAGCTTGCCATCTCCTTAAGTTACTGTCCTATATTTCTTCTGCCTCTAATTATAGCTCACATTTATATATTAAATCTTACAAAATGCTTTATATACATTATTTCATGTGCTCTTCACAACAATCTTCTAAGTACTATTATGATTATGATTATGATTGTTCCCATTTTATATATGAATAACCTAAGTTTACAGGGGCTAAGTGTCTTACCCAAAGTCATATATATGTTAAGAGTGAGAGACAAGATTTGACCCCAGGTCTATCCACTATGCCAAGGTATCTCTATATCATAGTCAAAATGCTAGAAAAACCTCAGACTGCTTCCTAACTGTGTGACCCTAGGCAAGTCACTTAACCACTATTGCCTAGCCCTTACCATTCTTCTGCCTTGGAAACAATATAGAGTATTGGTTTGTTTTTTTATGCTTGGAAAAAAGAGATCTATATTCATTTCCTTACCTTCTACACACTTCCCAATCCTTTGCAATCTGGTTTCCAACTCCACTACTTGACTAAAACAACTTTCTCTGGAGTTACCACACCCTCCCCTAAGGAGGATGTAAATTAGGTCAGAGACTGCTTCATTTTATTATGTGTCAGCTAACAGAGTACCTGCTACATAACAGACACTTAGTAAATGCTTATTAATTAAATTGAAGTTATGCTGGAAGTTCTCTAGTATCTTTTCCCTAAAAGCATTAAAGTTCCAGATTCACTGTGCATACAATGTTTCACAGTGGAATATTTGAATCAATCAATGCTCCAATCTCTCTTTTTTGAAGTCCATATAATACTCTAGGTTCATATTGAACTTCCAAACTACCAAGGAACCCAGATTTATTTCATACACTATTACTACATGACTCACCTACCCTGTTCATTTACTCGGTCATTTTTTTAACCAATGTCAATTTCACTTCTATCCCTTTTGTATTTTATTTTGTTCTAAATATCTGATCCATTGTTCTAGTCAATCAGAAATCTTTTTTTGGCTGTTGACTATGTCATCCAGTATTTTAACTATCTCTCTTACTTACATTCATATCACATGAAAATCTTATATGCATGCCATCTGTGTCTAACTCATTGATAAACAATGTTGAACAGCACACGGCCAATGAATGATTCCTAAGAAACTCTTCTAGAGACGTCTACCCAAGTTGACATCATTAAATTAATAACTATTCTGAGGGTCTAATCATTCAACCGGTTCTGAATCTATCTAATTGTACTCTCATCTATTGCACAGTAGTGACATGAAAGATTTAATCAAATACTTGGCTGAAATCTCAGTTTCCTATCTCTGTGACATTCTCCAAAGCTACCAGTCTAGCAAGCCCTCCTAAAAGAGGAAATAAATTTAGCTTTCCATGAATCATTAGTGGTCATTGCTTCTCCTTCTAATATGCTTAAAAACCATTCCTTTAATAAACCTAAAATTTTGTCATTAATCAAAAGCAGTTGAGTTTTTAATGCTCTTACCTTTTTTTTCCCCAAATCTATTTGTTTCTGTTCAATCATTTCAGTCCTGTCTGACTCTTTGTGACCCCATTTGGGATTTTCTTGGCAAAGATAATGTAGTAGTTTGTCATTTCCTTCTCCAGCTCATTTTACAAATGAGGAAACTGAGGCAAACAGGTTCAAGTGACTTGCCCAGTGTCACGCAGCTAGTAAATAATTTGGGTCTTCCTAACTCCATGCCTAGCACTCTATCCATTATACTACCTCAACTCTGGTTCTAAGACACTTCTCCTGTGCTCTATTTTTTTCACTAACAGAAATTCAACAATTATACCCAAAAGTGCCCTGGGTTATGACCAGGTAACTTCTATTCACTTCCCTTGGGTTTTAGGACCCTAACAACCATTTTGTTTATCATTTCCATTTAAATTATTCTCCTTAGTAGAGAAAAAAAGTTAAATCAGAATTTAAAAGATCTACCTTCTTTCCATTACCCATTAACCTCATTCTATATTCCTCAAGCAGAAATCCTATAACTCCCTTAATCCTCCTCTTTTCCTCAATATCACTTAAAGAAATGTATTTAGCATCCATCATTAGCTAAGGGCTTATTATGAGCATTAGGGATCTTGACACTATTTTTGAAGGACTATTCATCTGCAATCATTCTCCCTCTCTTTCATCTTCTATAGACTTCTTCATAAAATCTAAGTTGATAATTTCAGTGTAGTTACCTATGCATCCATGTTAGTCTCTTTAGACAGCTTCCTCCTTTCTACTTCATCAAAAGCAATTGTGTTTACACCTTCCAAATTGCACTCTTGAGAGCTTTCCACCCTTTTAGGCCAATTTCCTTTATGGAATTTCATTGTATAAGATCATCCCAATCTTGTCTCTGAGACCTTAGAATTATGTTCTCTCAAAATCTACTTAGTATATCCAACCATACTTTTCTCTCTTCTCTCATACTCTAAGATATAGTAGTCATTACCCCCCAAGATTAATTTCTGTTTAGCAATAAATCCCTCCTTATTGACCAGTACCAGATCAAGAGTAGCAATATCTCTCACTGGTTTCTCTAATTTTTGAGGAATCAAATCATCATTAAAACATATCAAGCAATGATCAGGCACTAAACATTTGGAAGTAAAAGAACTACAGGTTACACTCGAATGATTTCTATAGTATATCTCCATGATAGGTTGGTAATGTTTCTAATGTAGCCTCCCCGGCAGGACTACTCCCCAAAACAGTCACTTGCACTCACAAGTTAGAGTCCTTAAAGAGAAATTAACTATTCTTCCCCTTAGAGTTCTAGCCTCTCTCAATGTGCTTCTTAAATAATAATTACCTGGACAAACATAATTGTCTTTTTTTTAAGTTATTTGCTGAGAAAGTATAGAAAGAATACTTGATATAAAACATTCTTCCCAATGTTTGGGTCTCTTCTCAAGCTATTACTGATGCTCTCTACTAATACTCTTCTTCCTCTGTTATCCCCCCTATTCTCTATGGTATCTGGTTTATTAGATCTATATATCAACTTAATTTTCCATTTTAAACTATTAAAAGAGTTTTATACTATTTTGGCAAGATTGGAGGGGTCTTCTCAGGAATATAAGCCTGGAAAAGTCTATTGGGGTCAAATAGAAGTTGGGGATAGAATATAAGGAAAAGGTCCAAATCAGGATATTACTTTCTATAGGCCAGCTTTAGAACCTAGCCTTTGACAGCCTACCCACATTATCTGATGAGGTCACTGGTTTATGGAGTTAATGACTTGCTGAGTGATTTACAGAAACAAATTTAGTATCCCTCCTAATAACATAAAAAATAGTCTATGAATAAGAAAGTTACCTGAGAAGAAGAAAAGGAACCAGAGGAAAAAGGCAAAAAAAACCATTTATCCTTCCTCATGGCAAGATATTATCACCTTGTGAGTCCTGACCTCTAAATCACCTGGGTTCTAAAGAACTCTTTAGGAAACTGAGAATTGGGATAAAATTCAAAGAGAATAGAAACAGACTGGCCAAAATCTTCAGTCTGAAAAAAGACTGATTTATTAAAACTGACATTCACTAGCCTACTCATACCAACCTCATGGACAATTTACATAACTGCATTTCACTGCAATGTGTTCATCTCTGAAAATAAATGAGTGGCTCCCGTGTGTGCCTCATGGAACATGCTTCCCCCACTCTGTTTGGTTCAAGGATAAGATCAAAGAAATCTGCTTACTCCATAGAAGGGCAGAAAGCTATGCAAGTCCTTCATCTCTCTCATATATGTTTATCTAATACCAACAGCCTATAATGAAGGACCAACATTATCCCATCTAATAGCCTCTTACCACAGTCACCATCTCCTCCCTCTAAACTGTGCAGTTAATTGTGCATACCTTTGACCCTGTGATACAACCACTGGCCTGTATCCCAAAAAGATCAAAGAACTGGGGAAAAGACCTACATGTATAAAAATATTTATAGCAGTATTTTTTAATAGCCAAGGAAGAAAAAACATGGGAACAAACATTTATAAAGAAATCACTATG
Organism: Gracilinanus agilis; assembly: GCF_016433145.1. Taxonomy (NCBI): domain Eukaryota; kingdom Metazoa; phylum Chordata; class Mammalia; order Didelphimorphia; family Didelphidae; genus Gracilinanus; species Gracilinanus agilis. Next base: position 140,219,961 of record NC_058131.1, on the reverse strand, counting down.
TGCCAGGCACTATTCTAAATGTTTTACAAATATTATTCTATTTGATTCTCAGAACAACCCTAGGAGATGGATGCTATTATAAGTTCCTTTTCCACAATTTGAAGATACTGAGGCAGATGGTTTAAGTGACTAGTTAAGTGAGTAGTAAATGTCTGAGGTCAAAACTGAACTGATTTTCTTGACTCCAAGCTCAGCGTTCTATCCATTGCACCATCTAACTTCTAATACCTTGGAAACAAAAGGAATTTCCATCAATTTTGAAATAGATAAGTACATTATGTTATATGAATGAAATCTTGCATTGTTGTACTGTATGAATAATGAAATGGACAATTTCAGAGTATATATATGAACTGATACCAAATGAAATAAGAACCAAGAAAACATTGATAAAGGATAAATAATACTATAAAGGGAAAAATCTTTAAAAGTCTTGAGAAATTTGCTCTATGCAGTGGCAAAGCATGACTCCACAGAACTGATGATAAAGCATATTTACCCATCTCCTGACAGAGGAGTGAAGGGCCCAAGGTGTAGAATGAGACATACATTTTGGAACACAGGAAATCCATGGGTTTGGGGAAGCAGGTTGACAAGACTTGGTTTGTTTGTTAAAATTGCCATTTTTTTTTCTTTTTTATTGGGGGGAGGAAAAAAGAGTTAGTGATAATATTGTGCACCCCCTCAAAAAATGGAAAAAACACAAAAGAGGATCATTGAAGAATTTTTCAAAATGCAAAGAAGAGAACATGAAGAAGTTCTAAGGGAAATAAAGAAAAGCAAGACAGCTTTGAAAGTAACATATTGAAGCACATGTAAAATCCATATCAGATGTTTACTTTCTCCAGAAGGGGGACGGGAGAGAAGGGAGGGAGAAAAAGAATTTGAAACTCAAATATTTTTAATGAATGTTTTAAAAATTGTTTTTATGTGTAATTGAGATAAAATAAAACATTAATTTTAAAAATCACGAATTAAAAATAATAAAGTAACATGTTGAAATTATATACTTTTTAAAAAGCAAGCAAAATATAACCAAAAAAATTTTTTAAACCCTTGTACTTCGGTGTATTGTCTCATAGGTGGAAGAGTGGTAAGGGTGGGCAATGGGGGTCAAGTGACTTGCCCAGGGTCACACAGCTGGGAAGTGGCTGAGGCCGGGTTTGAACCTAGGACCTCCTGTCTCTAGGCCTGACTCTCACTCCACTGAGCTACCCAGCTGCCCAATATATAACCAAAATTTAAAATTTTACATATAATCTTTTTTTCTGTTCTACTTGTTATGTGAAAATGTTCTCTCTCTCTCTCTCTCTCTCTCTCTCTCTCTCTCTCTCTCTCTCTCACACACACACACACACACACACACACACACACACACTTTGGTGTTCACTAAAATCAGAATTTTAAGAAAAGAAGAAAAGTGCCAGTTTTGATTGGTCTTTGTAGCAAGTGAAATAAATATTTAATAACATTCAATTAAAAGGCATCCCTGAGCATAGCTTTGGAGTTGGATTGTTCTGCAATAGAACGTCAGAACTGAAAAGGACTTGATAAAACATCTAGACCACTTTTTTTACAAATAAAGAAACTGAGGTCCAAATAGGTTGAAGGAATTATCCAAAGTCAAAAAGCCACTTAAGTGGCAGTCAGAACTAGAATCCAGATTTCCCATTTCTAGTATACCATGCTAAAATGGACATATATCCTTTCACACACTACATACTGACACTTTAACAACCATATTTGTTTACCATTGAGGTCCCTTTAGGTTTAAATTTTCATTGGAAAAAAATAAGACAAGTGAGCATTGTCTGTTCATTTCTTCTTCCATTGACTTTCCTTTCCTGTTTCTAACCAAAAAGTCTAGTAGACAAAAAGCACTGGACTCAGAATGAGAAGACCAAGGTTCACAATCCATCTCTTGCCACTTAATTAGGATATGATCTGGGGCCAGGTACTTTATTTTTATAAACCTTAATTTCTTCATTTGGATAATGAAGTATCTACCTAAAGGGTTGTTGTGAGGCTTAGTTATGATAATGCGGGTAGAATGCTTTATAAACCTAACAATACTGTATTTATTACTCAGCTATCATTATTGTCATACAAGGTTGCTATCAAAATCAAATTATTTCATCAAATGTAATATCCAGCAAGCTTCTTTGATTCTCAGAAGCTGGGACTAAAAAAAAAATGGAAGGGTTAACATCTCCAGAACGCCTTCATGGCTCACTCTTCTCCTGTATTGCCAATATGGCAACTCTAAGCCATCACGTGAAGGGCTCTGGCCCTCATCTTGACCCCTCCTTTTTCTCTCTTAATATCTGTTCACCCATCCTAAGCTCTAATTAAGCAGATTTCTGTCTACATCACTTCCAGTTCAAATCCTTGCTTTCCTTCTAAGCCCAAATTGGGTGCTACTTCCAAGAACCCCTGAACTAGTAGCATATTGAATAGAGTGCTGCACTTCAATTCAAGAAGACCTGAGTTCAAATCTGAACCTGGACACTCACTAGCTGGGCAAATCACTTAAATTCTGTTAAAATGGAGATAATAATACCGCCTACTTCCCAGGACTGTTGGAAAGACAAATTGAGTAAAGTGTTTTGCCAAACTTAAAGAACAGTATAAAAGTGAGATTATTGCTATTATTATTATTATTATTATTATTATTATGGGGCAGCTAAGTGACATAGTTAGATAGAGTGCCAAACATGAAGATAGAAAAACTTGAGTTCAAATCTAGCCTTAGACACTTACTTAATAGCTATGTGACCCTGAGGCAAATCGCTTAACCTTGTTTGCCTCAATTTCCTCATCTAAAAAATGAGTTGGAGAAGGAAATGGCAAACCACTCTAGTCTCTTTGCCAAGAAAAACCCAAATGAAGTCATGAAGAGTCAGACACGACTGAAAACAACTAAACAACAATTATTATTATAGCTAGAGTGATTTCTTCCCTTAATCTTTCTATTTGACCTTCCTAAAAATTCATCTCACTCTGATTTGTGATATTATTTGTGTACATTTTTCAGACACATGCCTTTATAGATTAAAGGAGGAAGGAATAAGCATTTATTAACTTCTACTATGTGATAAGCACTGTGCTATTTATTAGTATTTTATCTCATTTGATCCTCAAAAGGCAAGTGTCGTTATTATCCCCACTTTACAGCTGAAGAAATATAAGCTCCTTGAGGTGAGGGACTGCATTATTTTTCTCCTTTGTAGCATAGCTCCTGGACACCTAATAAAGGTTTGAAGAATTGGACTGAGCAAAGAAGCTCATAAAGTATGAAAAGGGTTTCTCATCTCTATATCTTTGTACTGGCTGTCTCCCATGTCCGGAATGTACTTCTTTAACCTTCTTTAACCTCTCTCTTCCTGGAAGCTGCAACTGAAGTACTATTTTCTGCATGAAGACCTCTCTTTTTCCCCTACTTCCAATGGCCAGCAACACTTCTCAAAAACTTCCTTCTATTTAGCTACTATGTACTTTCCTCCTCCATTAGAATCTAAACTTATTACCAGTAAAGATTGCTTCATTCTTTGTGCTTATATCCCCAGTAAAATGCATAGTGCCCAGCACATCATAGGTACTTAATTAACACTTGATTGGTTGATAGGGGCAAAGAAGATCCTGCAGAATAATAGTCTCCTGTGTCTTTCCAAAAGTTAGATCCCCTAGTTAAAATTAGAACTAGTTGGACTGAAAAGCAAACTCTACATGGAAAACTGCTTTGGAAATTACATCTCTGTGTGAATTCTGACTTCTTTTATTAAGAGGATGCCAAGAGAAACATATGCAACCCTTCTAATTTTTCTATTATCTAAATTCTGTGCAGATACCTGGTTTGAGATATTCTAATAAGCCGAATAAAATCCCATTAAATAATGGAAGTTCACTTGAAACTAAGGATAAATGTTAAGTGTGGAATGTTACCATTGCCCTAGTTTGGTCTCCTAAAAGGGAAAGTGACCCTTCTGAGTAAGAAGTATTCTGATTATTAGTTCTCTGAGGGAAAAGCCTTCTTCAGCAGAAAACACTCCACCAATGACAGCCAGATGGAAACAGTAAAATAATGATCATGCCCAGAGTTTTCCCAAATAGGTACTGAAGTCCTCAAATGAGGCATTTTCAGATGCTTTACTGTCTTCTTGATGCAACACTTGAGCTATGTGTCCACACTAGAGCCCAACCACGACCCAGATCCTGGAAAAGTCATCCCTCAAGCCACCTAATTTCCAGCCTATTCATGCAGGCTATAAATCTTGTACTGCGCTTTGGTGAGTTTCCAGCTGTTTTCAAGTGTTAACTAAACATAACTTTAATTACACTGCTGGGCTATATAAATATTATGCTCCACAAAATGGTACAAAGCAGATATTTTTAGGAGTTAACAGATGTTCGAAGTGATTAGCCAAGTCACAGGTCTGGAGAAGAAAAGAAGAGAAAAGAGGTTGTCTTCAGCAGCCATTTGTATGGAGGGTTCTTCTCTTCACATCTGAAGTGCAGGTGTTCAAGGGGGATACATGAACATTCACAAAAGGCTCAGCAGCCTCCTGGTTTCATGCCTTGTCCTCATCATTTCCACCCTGAGAGATATCACTAGGATCACTTAGGCTGAGCTGATGCAAAAAGAGGTTAAGTGAGTCACCCAGAATACCAGCAACAGGGTCCAAATTCAATCCCCCCAACTTGGATTTTGTTGCTCTCAGTCTTAGGCTATCTTACAGCTTCACTGAAATAATAATAGGCAGGCAGAGCATCCTGTCCATTGAGAGTGAGCTCTCTCTCCAAATGAACCCTGGGTTTGCAGAAAATCTAGTGTGACTTTTTTTTTGGTAATAATTAAGAAAAGAGGTCATGTAAGCCAAGGGGGTAAGGACATTGGATCTGGAGTCTAGAAGGCTTCAGCTTGAATTCTGACTCGGCTACTTGGGTTCTACACCTCTCCTCACTTGTCTTTAGCCCCCAATCAACAAGATGACTGATGGGAAACTGTAGTTTCCCAAACCTAGGAGAAAAGACTGAAATTTCATGGGAGTTTGGAACTTCAGTGGACAGGGGAAACCAAGGAACTTCTGATCTCTGAGAAGAGAGGAAGCAACGTATATACTCACTCTAGTGGCAAGCCCATGACAGAGTCTTTCCCTTTCCTCAAATTGAATAGAATCATGAGCAATTGGAACCTTTTCTGGATCCCTGACGCCCTTAGTGAGTCATCTGACTGCACAGAATTTGCTGTTTTTCCAGATTTCCCATATGCTGTGCTGTAGGACACGGTAAAGTCAGCCACTCTCTACTCTCTTATAGTACCTCACTACCTAGTCAACTGGCACCACTCCACTCAGGAATTTCTTGCTCTATTTAAATTCTGTTTATAAACCATCCATATTTTTAAAGGGGGCTTATCTCCAGATAAAGGTTAGGTGATTTTTGTTGCATTCTAACCAACTGCATTAAATTTAACTGAGATTGTATCAAGGTCCCTCCAATGACTGCACAAAGAGGGGCTTTGTATAAAAAGAAGGGTTTAAATGATTAAATGATCTCTAAGGTTCTTCTAGCTCTAAATCTGAGATACCATGACCAATTAATCACTCAAGCTAACCTCACTCACATTAGGACTTTGTTTTATGCAGCCAATGCATTTCAAGACCCTTTGTATACACTGAAAATAACACATACTGGTGAACCCCTTTATTTAAGATATATTTCTTATACGAACATACCTAGGCACTTTATGACTTTTCTTAGGCTTGTCAAAGTTACCAGCATCACTACTCTTGTACTTTTATGCCATTATTAATAACTAAATAGCATTAATGAAACAAAGAAAAGCACTGATCTGTTAACATGTGAGACCTTTAGACAAAGACTGATGTGGCAGCTAATGTGATGACTTGCACTAATGCTTCTCAAAGCAAAAATGAATATGGCTGGGCACACTGCTGCAAGACTTTACACCCCTTGGAAAATCGCAGGGATAATTAAAAATTTTTATTTCATGTATTTTTCTGTCTTAATTTTTTTTGATTGCCAATTTTGTATACCTGAATTCATGTGTGTCGAGTGTGCATAAAACCAAGGTCCTACTGTATTCGTTGTTGTTGAGTTTTTACAGTTGTTTCATTTTTCGTGACTCCATTTGAGTTTTCCTGGTAAAGATATTGGAGTAATTGGCCACTTCCCTCTCCAGTTCATTTTTAAAGATGAAGAAACTGAGACAAACAATGTTAAGTGACTTTCTAAGGGTTAGACAACTAGTGTCTGAGACTGGATTTGAATTCAGGAAAACGAATCTTTCTGAATCCAGACCTGATGCTCTATCCATGGTGCCACCTAGCTGCCATGAAGCTCAATTATACCATATAGAAGAAGGAAATGTTGTCAAAAACCTTTGAAGCTCAGTGGCAACCACCAAGCATCTAGAAATGTACACAGCGAATTAGATTTAGTAACAGAAAAGGACTTAGAAGACATCTAGCTGAATTTCCTTATTTTACAAAAAAAGTAAGATTCAAAGAGTCTTGAGGACTTTGAGGATTTGCTCAAAGTCACACAAGTAGTAGGGGCCTCTGACTCCAAATCCAGTTTTCTTTCCATTATACTAGAAACACATGATATAAGTTAAATCTCCATAGAAAAAGAGACTTCCATTCCCAAAGAATCATTTAAAAATCTTCAATACCAATGGCAGTATAGGACTGAAAGATAGTTATCAGAATTCAAAGACTTAGGCAACCTCTGAGAAGCTAAACATAACCAAAAAGTAACAATCCCATTAAAAGGGTGCTTATGAAACATTCAGATCTAAGACCATGAATAACTTTGAAAGGAAAGCAGGTCAGAAAGTCCTAGATTTTTTTTAATCTTTACCTTTCATCTTAGGATAAACACTTTATATTGGTTTTAAGGCAGAACAATGGTAAGGGCTAGGCAATGGGGTTCAAGTGACTTGCCCAGAGTCACACAACTAGGGCTACTCAGACCCTTAACCATCTGTATGACCCTGGCCAAGTCATTTAATCTTCCTAATCCTTAGTTTCCTTACTTGTAAAATGTGGAAAGAATAACCACTTCTATCTCATGGGGCTATTGTGAAAATTAAACAACTTGGTACAGTAGAAAAAGTACTAGACTTGAAGTCAGAAGTCTTGGATTCAAATCCTATCTGTTATTGATCTGTGTCCTTGGGAAGATCTCATGAGCTCTGAGCCTCAATTTTCACATCTATAAAATGAGAAGACTAAAATACTAATGTTCCTTCCAACTCTAAATCTGTGATTCTATAATTAAAAAAAAAAACTAACCGTCTGTCTTAGACTAAATGTTGTGTATTGCTTCCGAGGCAGAAGAGCAGTAAAGGCTAGGAACTTTGGAAAACTTATGTGTAAATTTGTTATTGGAATAAAATAAAGTTAAAAAAATAAAAAATATGTTTTATTGGTAACATATGTATAATCCAGTGGAATTGCTTGTCAACTCTGAGAAGATGGAGGGAAGAGGGGAAGGAGACAACATGAATCATGTAACTTTGGAAAACTCACATGTAAATTTGTTATTGGAATAAAATAAAGATAAAATAATTTTTAAAGTAAGACCTAGGCAACTAAGTAACTTGCCCAGGGTCATACAAGTAGGAAGTATCTGAGGCCATATTTGAACCCAGGACCTCCCATTTCTAGACCTGGATCTTTATCCACTGAGCCACCTAGCTGCTGCCATCCTATAATGTTTACTAAATTATTTTAAAATCCCTTAAGCTTCTGAATTGATCCAACCATTCTGGATGGCAATTTGGAACTATGCCCAAAGGGCTTTAAAAGACTATCTGCCTTTTGATCCAGCCATAGCACTGCTTGGTTTATACCCCAAACAGATAATAAGGAAAAAGACTTGTACAAAAATATTTATAGCCACGCTCTTTGTGGTGGCAAAAAAATTGGAAAATGAGAGAATGTTCTTCAATTGGGGAATGGCTGAACAAATTGTGGTATCTGTTGGTGATGGAATACTATTGTGCCCAAAGGAATAAAGAACTGGAGGAATTCCATGTGAATTGGAAAGACCTCCAGGAACTGATGCAGAATGAGAGGAGCAGAGCCAGAAGAACATTATACACAGAGGCTGATACGCTGTGGTACAATCAAACATAACAGACTTCTCTACTAGCAGCAATGCAAGAATCCAGAGCAAGGCTGAAGGACTTATGAGAAAGAAAACTAGCCACATTCAGAGGAAGAACTGTGGGAGGAGAAACACAGAAGAAAAACAACTGCTTGAACACATGGGCTGATGGGGATATTATTGGGGATGTAGACACTAAACGATAACTCTAGACCAACTATCAGTAATATGGAATTAGGTCTTAATCAATGATACATGTAAAACCCAGTGGAATTGTGCGTCGGCTATGAAGGATTGGGGAGGTTTGGGGGAGAAGGAAAGAAAATGAAACATGTAACTATGGGAAAATATTCAAAATTAAAATTTAAAAAAGAAAAAACCCTTAAGCTTATTTTTCACCTATTCTGTTTTTATCTTGTTTATATGAATTGTAAAAGAAGTCTCCCCTTCTTTAGGGCAAGTGTTTTTGGGTTTTTTTGAATCCCCAGAATAATGCTTCATATATAGTAAATATTTAATAAAATTGATCTACTGATATAAACATCAATTGACAGAGGGAGTGCAGAGGATAGAGGGTCATGCCTGAAGCCAGGAAAACTCCATGAATTCAAATATGGCCTCTGACACTTACTGTGTATCCATGGGGAAAGTCTCTTAATCCCGTTTGCCTCAGTTTCCTTATATTTAAAAATGAGCTGAAGAAGGAAATGGCAAAGCATTCTGGTATCTTTGCCAAGAAAACCTCAAATGAGGTCATGGAGAATCTGACATGACTGAAAAATAATTGAACAAAAATTATTATTATTATTATTATTATTATTATTATTAAGACAGCTTGACATAATCAACAGAGAGCTGGCCTTAAAACTGAGAAGATCTGAATTCAGCTACCACCTCTGGTACATCCTGACTGTGTCACCCTAGGCAAGTCACCAAATTCCTTAATGCCCTAGATAACTATAAGACTATAAATTGCAAAGATGTCAATATAAACTAGTGGAAGGAGTTTCCTTATCATGGAGTTCTCCACATCAATGAAATCACAGGTTTGGGGCCTACTAGTTATTATTAGTATTAGTATAATTAATTGCTGACAAAGCCTTCTAACTGGCAGGCTTCTTTCAAGAGATTCAAAAATTCTCTAGCTTCATATTATCTTTACAAAATCCCTGAGGCATAACTGGACAGGCAGTTAATTTACCTCTGCATGTTATAAATAGCAAATCAGGATATCCGGAATTTATATGCTTGTCCAGTGCTACCTAGAGGGTTCAAAGGTAAGCTATTTGATGAGGCATGCAGTTAGATAACTACCTGATCCCTTGGGCTCAACAAGAAAAGAAGTAAAAGGAGGAGGGGGGTTTTTTGCTGTGGCAGCAGGAATAAAGATCAAGGGTCAGCAGCTTGCTTCCTCCCCTCAATGTCCTAAGAGTTTCCCTGGGGTTTATCGAAACTTCAGGGCAATTTAGTGGCCCAGTCGCTAGCTGCCACACTCTCCTCTCATGCATTCTTTACCAAGAGAACCATAAATCAAATAGTAATGAATGCAACTGGGACAGAAGAGCAAAGGAAAATAATGAAGAAAGGCAAGCAGTAGAATCACTCTCAGCCTCCATCCCAAAGACAATGGGATGCAGTCTCTCTCCCAAGATACATCAGCCCTAGAATACCTATCAGCTCTATATATGCATCTCTGTATCCTGACAACCAATTATGCCTCATTTCTTTCTTAAAATCCTCTTAGCATAATCCTAGGAGTTCTCTTTGCCATTGGTCCATTACAGTTTATTAATGAGCTTTGCTTTTTTAAAAAAGGCAATAGCCCTTTACTTCATGGGTGAGATACCGAAGGTGAGAAAAATCAAAAGATTCCTGAGCGTCAGGGCAATATCAACAGTGTCAAGGACTGGATCCTAACTCTCCTCTCTCCTTGTTGACTGATTTTTTGAGCTACATCAAACACTGCCAAAAAAAAAGTTTAAAGATAAACAAGAGGGTGATTATAAGAAAAAAAAAGTTGTTTTTTTACTTTATAAAAGAAGTGACTGAAACAGCAGCTGCCCTACTGAATAGGGGTGTTAGTTTGCACAGCATTAAACTACTTGAAGGAAAAGGCAAGGGGAAAAAAAGCTTTAAAATTAAGTATTCAGAGAAGATTAAAAACCAATGTGAAATACAGATGAAGAATATATTCTGAAGCTGTACCCCCAAACTGTACTCACACAGTGACCAGAGTGAAGCCCTAGGTGGGTGACCAGAGTGAAGCCCTAGGGTTAATTTGAAGAGTTGTAAGGGGTGAACTATGTTTCTAGAAAACTCTAGGTTACTTCAAGATTCATCTCAAATGCAACTCATACAAGAGACTTTTCTTGACTGTCCCAGTCATTATCTGCCCTATGTATCACTGTATTTTTATTTTGTATTTATCTTGCACATGATTACTTATCTGAAAACATATAGCCCCTCCAGGAGAATATAAGATCCATGAAGATGGGGACTACTTCTTTTTTATATGTTCTATATATCCCTAGCACCTACATATGCCTGACACATAGTTGCTATTTGTCCTTTTTCCAAAAGGACCAATGGCATCTCTGGTGATGGCTTGACTTGTACTTGAATTAGATTTAAGTGAGGCAGAGTTGCACAAAGTTCTCAGCTACACTCTCTCTTCTAAAGCCATTAAAATCCACTGACAAGACAAAAATGGAGATAACTGGGATGCAATGGATGACGTTGGTTTCTTTGATGTCTAACCAAGCTCTAAACATTCCATCATACCTGCTTTAGCCACCTTCATGCCCACTGAACAAATTGTTCTCATCTACCCATTCTGCTGGGGCAAGTCTTCACATTCTTGGGGTAGACACCCCCCTAATTTGCCAATGGGTTTCAGGTCTATTGGTTACCCTCAACCTGGTTTAGCCCATCTGCTAAGACAGTTTTCCCTGGGAGTGGCCACTGCACATGCTACAGCTTCCTGGGCCATAGGTGAGAATTGGGTGAGTGGACACCAAAGGTGGATGAACAACTCTGTAAAGGGCTCAGCAAGTCCTCACACCAAAGGTGTTATTCCTCCCTGCACATCCCATACACCCCATGATGCATAGTAACCATTTAACAAACATTTGCTAATTGGCTGATCCTTCAGTTTTGAATTATAAAGAGATGCTATCTGGGCCCTGAGCAACCCCAGTTGTGAATGAATGAATAAAAAAGCTTGCTATGAACAAAGCATTATGGTAAGCACCAATTTTTTTTTAAAGCAAGGCTATTCCAAATCTTAAGTCACTCCATTCAAAGGAGGGAGACAATACACATAGAATGAATACTATAGTACCCACTTAGAAGTTCAATAAAATATTTCTTTTCACCATCTTCCAAAACATTTTTAAATGGTTATTTGTTCATGATAGTTATTTGTTCATGACTCTATGCAGAAGGAGTTAGACTGCACCAAGCCAAAGTGAAATGAGGACAGATCTCTAAGCATGGCTTCTAACCTACTAAGAGATAAAAGAAAGGAAAAGGTAAGAAGTGACCCAAAGTCTGGTTTCTTCAGATGACCTTAAAGATAACAGCTGATCATAGCTACTCATTGTCTTTAAGCAGAAATCCTCAAATTGCTGAGTAATTCATTCATTCATCAAAAGACATTTTAATAACTAGAACTAAAGAAATAATGGGAAAATCTACCATGAAAACTTTCTCTGGAACTTCCTCATACTTTTCAAAACCCCACTAACCGCCCCAAACAGACACAGTAAGTAAAGATAGGGACTATTAGCAGTGACCAGAGAACTAAAGCTTCTTTTCAACAGGTATGGAAAACATGAGGAATGTTCTAGCAGTGTGCAAAGTTTATGCTATGCTTCCAGGCAACTAATGACTATTCAGCAATAAAATAACTATATTAATTATAAGTAATACTGTACAAAATGCAGTTTGATTTCCCTGTTATAGGAATAAATGAAAAAAAGGAAAGCCACTATATACTCTGAATATGTGGGAACATGGAATGTTCTTTGGAAGAAACATTTCAAGAAGAAAACAAAAATAAAAAACTTAGAAGAGGCAGAAGGCATTCTAAATCATTGTCACAGGGCGAGAAAGTGGAAGAACATGACTGGCAAAGAAAAGGAAATGAAGACAAGACCATTAAACTACTAGAGATATATGACAGAATTAAGGGTCTTTCAATGAGAGGTGGAGCTAGAATTCCCATTGAGGGAGAAAATAGTTTGCCCTGCTCTACAAAATGATGATGAGGTTCTACCATAGGAAGAAGACATTCATCCTGATGGCCAGTAGTTTCCTCCTAAGATGTAGCTTACATAGTGACCCAACAAGAAAAGAGAACACAAATCACAGCCTTCCATCCCATTCCAATCCCTATACATGGAGTAAGAGATCTCAATATGCATTTCACTGTCCACTTAAATATGCTGGCCTCTCAGTTAATTAATTTTTTCAACTCTCATGTCTTTAGTCTTCAGTCTACTTCAATCATCAACAGATCTCTGTTATATAGGCCAATTTCATTAATGACTATAGATGCAAAAATTTTAAATAAGATACTAGCAAGGAGAATACAGCAATATATCTGAAGGAGCATTCACTATGACCAGGTGGGATTTATACCAGAAATGCAGGGCTGGTTTAATATTAAGAAAAACATCAGCAAAATTGACCATATCAGGGGGCAACTGGGTAGCTCAGTGGATTGAAAGCCAGGCAGAGAAATGGGAGGTCCTAGATTCAAATCTGGCCTTAGACACTTCCTAGCTGTGTGACCCTGGGCAAGTCACTTGACCCCCATTGCCTAGCCCTTACCACTCTTCTGTCTTGGAGCCAATACACAGTATTGACACCAAGTCGGAAGGTAAGGGTTTAAAAAATAATAATAAATTAAAATTTAACAAAAATTGATCATATCAATAAATAAATTAAGAGAAATCAAATAATCATCTCAATAGATGCAGAAAAAAGCCCTTGACAAAATATAACACCCATTCCTAGGAATAAATGGGTCATTCCTTAAAATGATAAATAGAATATACCTAAAACCTTCAGTAAGAATCAACTGCAATGAGGTTAAGTTAGAAGCCTTCCCAATAAGATCGGAGGTGAAGCAAGGATGCCTATTATCACCACTATTATTTAATATTGTATTTAAAATGCTAATTTTAGCAATGGTAATGAGGAAACTAAACTTTCATTCTTTGCAGATAATATGATGGTATACTTAGAGAATCCTAGAGAATCAACTAAAAAACTAGTTACAAAATGTCAGTAAAGTTGCAGGATACAAAATAAATCCATATAAATCATTAACATTTCTATATATTACCAACAAAGTCCAGCAGAAAGAGTTAGAAAGAGAAATTCCATTTAAAATCACTCCAAGCAATATAAAATACTTGGGAATCTACTTGCCAAGGTAAACACAGGAATAATATGAACATAATTATAAAACACTTTTTATACAAATAAAATCAGATTTTAAAAAATTAAAAAATATATTAATTGCTCATAGGTAGGCCAAGCTTATATAATAAAATGACAATTCTGCCTAAATTAATTTATTCATTCAGTGCCATACCAATCAAAGTGCCAAATAATTATTTTAAAGAACTAGAAAAAAAAAATAACAAAATTCCTCTGAAAGAACAAATGGTCAAGAATATCAAGGAAACTAATGAAAAAAAAATTTGAAGGAAGGAGGCCTAGCAATACCAGATCTCAAATTGTACTTATAAAGGAGCAATCATCAAAATCATCTGGTACTGGTTAAGGAATAGAATGGAGCAGATTAGATACACAATATATAGGAGTAAATGACCTTACCAATCCGGTGTTTGATATACCCAAAGATCCCAGCTTTCAGAATAAGAACTCACTCTTTAACAAAAACTGCTGGGAAAACTGGAAAACAGTATGGCAGAATCTAGGTATAGACCAATATCTCATACCCTATAGCAAGATAAGGTCAAAATTGGATATATGATTTAGATATAAAGAGTGATACCATAACTAAATTAGGGGAACACAGAATAGTTTACCTGGCAAATCTTTGGAGAAGCGAAGAATTTATGACCAAATGTAAAATGAATACTTTTGATTATATTAAATTTTTAAAAACCTTTTGTTCAAATGAAACTAATCTAACCAAGATTAGAAGGAAAAAACCTTGGAAAAACATTTTTTATAACAAATATCTCTGATAAAGTCCAATTTCTCAAATTTATTAAGAACTAAGTCAAATTTATAAGCATGTAAGCCATTCCCCAAATGACAAATAGTCAAAGGATATGAATAAGCAATTTTCAGAGGAAGAAATTAAAGCCATCAAAAATCATATTTAAAAATGTTTTAAATCACTCAAGTATAGAAATGCAAATTAAAATAATACTGAGGTACTACCTCACATCTGTCAGATTGGCCAACATGACAGTAAAGAAAAGGGATCAGTGTTGGAGGGGATATGGTAAAATTGGGACACTAATGTATTATTGGTGGAATTGAAGAGGGAAATTTAGAACTATATCCAGAAGACTGTAAAACTGAATATCCTTTGATCCAGTAATGCTACTACTAGATCTGTATCCCAAAGAGATAATTAAAATGGGGAAAGGACCTACTTGTACAAAAAAAAAATATTTATAGCAGCTCTTTTTGTGGTGACAAAGAACTGGAAATTGAGGGGATGTCCATCAACTGGGGAATGACTGAACAAATTATGGTACATGTTGGTAACAGAATACTATTGTGCTATAAGAAACAATAAGCAAGATGATTTCAGAAAAAAGCTAGAAAGATCTACAGGAACTGATGCAGAGTGGAATCAGCAGAACTGGGAGAACATTTTACACAATAACAGAAAAACTGAATGATGCTTATCTGTAAAACCTTGACTACGTTCAGCAATTTGATGATCTGAGATAATCCTGAAAGATTTATGATGAGGAATGCTATCCACCTTCAGAGAAAGAACTATTGGAGTCGTCTTTCATATCAGTGTATCTTTGGTTTTATTTTGGAGTTTGGGTTACGTATGAGTGTGCTCTTACAACAATGACCAATATGGAAATATGTTTTACAAAACAATAAAAAATGGAAAAAAGGAAATATCATTGATCTTCTCATCTTTGGTAATAAATATGTAATGCTTTCTGTTAAGAAAGGTTGGATCAAGCTTGAATCTGAAATGCAGTTAGTAAAATACATTATTTATTTTTAAAAAACAGAGATGGCTTAGATCTCACCATCACCATTAACTGCTACCTTAATGATATTGAACTCTGAAATCCCCTTCTCCAGTTATTACCTCCTATATTTCCATCTCTCCTTATAACTCTATTCAGTTTCAATCTGAGTGAGAATATATCATAACCCTCAATAGAATGTAAAATTCATGGAAGGAGAGAAGGTTGGAAAAGATCACCCCTAAGGTACTCTTATAGCTCTCAAATCTATGATCCAACAATTGTATGATATTTGTTGAGTTTGTACAACTCTACTCATGACTGAGCAGGAGGAAAAGCCCTTGAGGGGAAGAATAACAGTCAAAATTCAAGAGATGCCTGTGAATTGGTCCAGTGGGAATGAAACATGTCACTGTCTTACAGAATGTGAAACTGGTCAAGTCCCTACATGAAATGCTTACAGTTTTATCTCACTGCCTATTTGCCAGAATCATGGAAAGACTAGCACATGTGGGTCCCATTAACACCCCACATAAAATAGTGGTAAAGCAGAAAAGGTCCCTGGGAAAGAACTGCCATAGCCTTGTAAACAAGGCAGCAGGGGTGGTTTTTATGACCTTTCATCATTAGAAATAGATTTGACAGGTCTTTTTCTCTGCTTCAGTCAGACTAATATAATCCTTTTGCTGCTAAGAAACTTGTGACGCCTGTGAAGGATGGATAAAAAGGGGTTAAGCCAAGGCATCTTTTAAAGGCAAAGGAAGAAAATTTAAAAGGGCATTTCCTTTCAGATAATCTATAAAAGCTCTTTTTCCCTCCCTTTTGGTCTTCATAACACCTCCCCAAAGTGAACACTGTATGTGGGAAAATCCGGACTGCTGCCAAGAGCAAGTCAATATTGTTCATCTTACCAATCATCTTTGCCTTCTCCCCCAACTATTTTTAGTAGCACCTCCAAACTTTCACAGAACCACACACAGGAAACATAGCTTTGCTTTGCTTTTTAAAGTCTGTAATCTTATACTTTGTATTTGAATTCTCTTCTCTATCAATTAACAAGTATTTACTGAGTGCCTCCTATGTACCAGCTACTGTGCTAAACACTGGAGGTACAATCACAGAGAATAAAATAATCCCAACTCTGAGTTTACATTTTGTTGAGGGGTATCAACATGCAAGGTAGTTTGGGAGCAAGGGCTCTAGTAACTGGAGGGAATATTAGGAAAGTCAGTGCGGAAGATGATGCTTATGGCATTTAAAGAAAGAAAGAAATTCTATTAGGCCAGTGTAAGGAAGGAAAGACTCTTGGGAGTTATGGAACCACAACACAATGGTCATCTCCAAGTTCGTGGACAGTCAGTTATTGTGAATATTGCAGTGGTATCAGGGATCCCCCAGGAGGTTTGCATTTTGTTTAGTATTAGCCTGACATCCCACAGTGGTCTCCTAGTTGAGAATGGGGAGCCAACAGACAGACTTTGAGGGCATCAGGAACCTCAAGGTAAGAGAGAAAAATAGGTATGGGTGGTCTGCCTCTAGAAGTGTGTGAGAGCCTGATCCAACCAGCTCATGGAACCAATTTTTTAAGTTAAAAATGAGCATTTGCACTTCAGAAATTGAACATACCTCAAATCAGGACTTGATTTATTTTTGTGGACCTAGACAAGAAAATGATGAGGAAACTATGAATAATGTAGATTAAACTCAAAAGTGTGTATCTCTCATACATAACCCCTTCATTCTGCTGACATGGTCACCACCCTAATAAATGTCCCCCTAATTTTTGGATGGACTATTAGAATAGCCTTTCTGTCCTCAAATGTCTCTCCTATCCAATCAAATAGCTGCCAAACTGATTCTCCTAAAGTACAAGATGAACTGTGTCATTCCATTCTGTTTGGCAATGAAAGAACTTTAATAGGTGGACCCAACATGCCTTGCCAGCCATATTGCACATTACTCCCTACAAACATTCTCCTAGGGCCCAACAAAATTGGCCTTCTTGCTATTTCTTACACACAATATTCTATTTGTCTTTGGGTTTGCACCAACTGTTCCCCAGACCTAAAACTTTCTCTCTTCTCACATGGCTCTCCAAATCTACATTTTTGACCCAAGTGGATCAGTACCATCTTCTAAATGAAGCCTTTCTTGATTTTCCCGACTCCTCATGCCCTCCTTCCCCAAATTACCCTCTACTGACTATGATTTGCCTATGTGTTATTTGGAATTTGGGGGGTTCTTTTAAGTGTTATTTGGGGTTCATTTGAGTTTTAAATATTTAAATATATGACATAAACTTCCTGTGGCATTTAGGGGACTTGGAAACTACATTTCCCATGATTCCTCTTGTAATACAGGTAGACAGGAAGTATGATTACATAGAGAACAGTATAAGACTCCTGAGATCATTGGGGGAGGTCTCTTTGGTGCAAGGTAGCCAGGTGGGCAGAAGGTATGGCAGGTGATTTGAATTAAATATTAGCAGGCGCATGCACCAAACATTGGTTTTATTCTTTCTCTCTTTTATTTCCCTTTTATCTCTAAATTATTGTAAACTTTAATTTGATTATGTTTTCATGATCCATTGGGGAGACTGGTCTCCCAAAGGATCACAGGGGGGATGTAAAGTTGAAAAGACCTTGTACCCCTTTAAACTATATTACCCAAACTCCCTTTCACCATACCCATAATTCCTTAAGCCTTTTCCTATTTGTTGTTGGTTTTCATTGGCTGGATTGTAATGGGTTTTTTGGCGTGGTCACTGGACTTTTGGGACCAGAGGCCACGTGGTGAAGGGTGAGTTGGAACTCTTTCCCTGCATTTTATAAATCCTTATAAATATCATACTTTGGAGGCATTGAATGTTAATTTTAAAACTAACACCTAGTAAAGAGAACTCTCTGATGATAAAACTCTTCCATGAATACAGGTGCCAACCTTCTTTGAAACATTTTTGGGGGACATTAATGCATTGCTGGTGGAGTTGTGAACTGATCCAACCATTCTGGATGGCAATTTGGAATTATGCTCAAAGAGAGCTAAAAGATTGCCTGCCCTTTGATCCAACCATACCATTGCTGGGTTTGTACCCCAAAGAGATCATAGGGAAAAAGACATGTACAAAAACATTTATAGCTGCACTCTTTGTGGTAGCAAAAAACTAGAAATTGAGAGGATGCCCTTTGATTGGGGAATGGCTAAATAAATTGTGGTTGGTGATGGAATACTATTGTGCACAAAGGAATAATAAACTGGAGGAATTCCATGTGAACTGAAAAGATCTCCAGGAATTGATGCAGAGTGAAAGAAGCAGAACCAGAAGAACATTGTACACAGAGACTGATACACTGTGGTACAATTGAACATAATTGACTTCTGTACTAGCAACAATGCATCCAGGACAATCTGGAGGGACTTATGGAAAAGAACACTACCCACATTCAGAGGAAGAACTACAGGAGTGGAAACACAGAAGAAAAACAACTGCTTGAACACATGGGTTGATGCAGACATGATTTGGGATGTAGACTCTAAACAACCACACCAATGCAACTATCAATAATATGGAAATAGGTCTTGATCTATGACACATGTTAAAACCAGTGGAAATGTGCATTAGCTGGTGGGGGGGGGGGAAAGGGGGGCATAAAAGCATGAATCGTGTAACCATGGAAAATTTTTCTAGAAAAAAATAAAAATAAAATATATTAAGCACAATGAGTATTAAAAAAAAGAAATATATTTTTAAAAAGTTGACTAGAGCAAGAGAAGCTAAGTGACTTTTCTAGAGTCATATGTAGCAGAGGCATGTCTTCCTAAGTCTGAGGCCAGCTCTCTAACCATAATAATGCCTTTTCCTGTTTATTTTGTATATATTTTGATATAGCTATTTATTTATACATTGTCTCTCAGTAGTTGTATACTGGGAGCTAGGATGGTAAAAAAAAAAAAAAAAAAAAAAACCTCTGCTTCCCTGAACCCTACACATACACAAAAGAAAAAAAAATCACTTAAAAAAAAAGGAAGCAGAGTAAACACATCTCACTGGGGTAAGAAGAGAGAGTAGCCCAGGGAGCACAGCAGCTATGGGAGCTGGCAGAACTCAGACCAGCCCAACATGCTTCTACTTCACCAGAGATAACAAAACTGCAGAATGGGAATAAGCCCAGTCCAAATCACTTCAAACAGGCAAAGAAAGCAGAGAGGGCAAGATGGGGAGCTGACCCAGCCTAAGTCACTCAACAATGGTAGCAAAACAGAAAGAGAAGGAAACCTAAGTACTATCACATGGCAGTAGAGTCCCTGAGGCAGCAAAGCAGCAAAGTGGGAAACCTGCTCAGCCTAAGCCCCTCTTCACAGGTATTAAAAGCAAAACAGAGGAGAGATGAAGGTACTTCCATGTGGCCTAAGGCAATGACACTGTGGAGTGCCTAAGGCAACGGAGGCCAGAGCAAGGGACCTGCCCAACCCAAGTCACTCCACCCAGGCAAGGAAGCAGCAGAGCAGGGACCAGCCCAATCCATGAAACAACAGGGAAACTGGTATTCTGGGGAGCAGATTTTAAGGAAACAAAACAGCTGCAGGTCTCCCCAGAGCAAACCAGCAGGGTCATCCCTTCAAAAAACACACTTTGGGAAAGAAAGGCAGGTCAGTCCTACCCCAAGTACCAGAGAAGAGTACTCTATAAGCTTGGAACAGTGTTCACTCTACCCAAGAAGCAGAGAAGAATCTCCATGAATGGATAAGGTAAATTACAGACCAATCTCCCTAATGAACATATTAATAACATGTGGTCTCTTGTCTGACTGTAAACTCCATGAGGGGAAATACTATCTCATTTTATCCAGTAATACCACTACTAGGTCTGTATCCAAAAGAGATTTAAAAAATGAGAAAGGACCTATTTGTATAAAAACATTTGTAGCTGCTCTTTTGTGGTGGCAAAGAATTGGAAACTAAAGAGATGTTCCTCAAATGGGACATAGCTGAACAAATTGTGGTATATGATGGTGATGGAATACTATTGTGCTCTAAGGAATGATGAACAGGAAGATTTCAGAAAGGGCTGGAAAGACCTACATAAACTGTTGCAGAGTGAAATAAGCAGAAACAGGAGAACATTATACCCAGTAACTGCAATATCGTGGAATAATCGAATGTGATAGACTTTGCTACTAACAGCAATACAATGATCCAGGACAATTCTGAGGGACTTACAAAAAAGAATGCTATCCACCTCCAGAGAAAGAACTGTTAGAATAGAAATGCAGATGAAACATATAACTTACCACTTATTTATTTGGGTATATTTTGGAGGGTTTTGGTTTTATAAAATTATTCACTTAAAATAATATGCATAATATATATATATAACCCAGACTGAATTGATTGGCAGCTCTGGGAGAAGGGAGGGAAGAATAAATGGAGACAATATGGATCATATAACTTCAGAAAACTTAAGTGGAGATTTTGTTATTAAAATAAAAAATCCAAAGGGAAAAAATAAAGACTGCCTCATTTTCATCCTTGTATTCTAGCACCTATCCTAAAGAAGGACAATGCAAAAGAATGTTCAAATTACTGAACAATTGTGCTCATCTCACACCCTGGCAAAGTTTTGCTTAAGATTTTGCAAGCTAGACTTCAGCACTATGTGAAACAAGAATTATGAGTGTGGCAGCTAGTTTTTGAATAGGCTAAGGAACTAGAAACCAAATTGCCAACATTCACTGGATTATGGAGAAAGCAAGAGGGTTCCAGAACAAGAA
Source organism: Gracilinanus agilis (assembly GCF_016433145.1). NCBI lineage: Eukaryota > Metazoa > Chordata > Mammalia > Didelphimorphia > Didelphidae > Gracilinanus > Gracilinanus agilis. The sequence continues at coordinate 140,198,852 of NC_058131.1, read as the reverse complement.
ACAACAGTTAAGGGTCAGCTTTGTAGCACAAGGAGTAGAATACTAGGCCTGGAGTCAAGAAGTCAAGAAGATTTGGTTCCAAATCTATTCTCAGATATGTCCTAGTTGTGTGACTCTGGGCAAGTTACTTAACCTGACTGCCTGGCTTTTGCCACTCTTCTTTCTTAGAATTGGTACTAAGACATAAAGTAAAGGTTTAAAAAAAAAGAAGCAACACTTAGAACTGAACATGGAACAACTGGTTGGGTTAAGACTGGGAAAGAAATACAACAAAGCTGTATATTGTCACCTTATTTAATTTATATGCAGAGTACATTATGTAAAATGCCAGCCTGAATAAATTAAAAAGCCAGAATTAAGATTGCCAAGAGAAAATCTACAGTCTCAGATATGTAAATAACATCTCTCTGATGTCAGAAAGTAAAGGATTAAAAAGTCTTTTGATGAGAGTGAAAGAGGAGAGTATAAAAGCTGACCTGAAGTTTATGTTATGATTATAATAACAGTTAGTTTGGAGAAGCAGATAAATGGTTTCAGGGCCAAATAGCGCTTTAAGTTAAGAGCCAGAGATTGACAGGTTACAGTGAGGACAGGAGGGGGTAAAACACTCCTGGCTCTCAAACCCCTCCCCCTCTAACTGCTTCTTCTTCAGTTGGTAATGAAGACAGGAATAGGATTCTTCTGGTAAGTTTCTCTTATGGCTGAAACTCCAATAATGTTCCTTTCTTAAATTTATATTCCTCTCAGGTCAGTTAGAGGAGATATATAGAAATTATTTATCTAACTGTTGAGGACAGAGGAGTTCTTAGACTGGCAGCCAACAGGATTCAATCTAGAAGTTCAGACTGAATTGTAAGTATCTTCCAAATAATTATCAGGCACAGCTTTGAAGGTAAAAAGTTATATTAGGAATTAACAAGGAAAATTATATAAATCCATGAAGGGTTTAGGATAAATGAAAGGTGACCCTAAACTGTTAAATTGATGCCCCATTCCCCCTCCTCCCTGGAGGGATGAAGCACTTAACTAAAACTGGCTCTCTTGCTATAGATAAATATCTTACTCTCTAATTACTAAATAATTATATAATTATATTAATGAAGAATAGAAATGACAAATAGGCTAACTCTATGAGTAGAAACTACTGGCTTAAGCTACAATGGTTTCTCAGGAGAAACCCCATGTCAGGAGAAAACAAGCTGAGTCTCTCCTCACATCCAATTCCCCAAATTAACTGTCTTCAACCCTTCTCAACTGCCCCTCACCCAAAGTTCTCCAGGGGAGTTCTCCTGGAATTCTGGGTGAGGCTCTCCCTGTACCTTTGCAGGGATTCCATGCTTTGCATCTTCACACAACATTTAACATTAAAAAAAAAAAACTAATCCCATCACTTCTGGCAAATAGAGGGAAAAGAAATAAAAATAGTGTCAGATTTTATATCCTATTTTTATATTTTATATTCAGATTTTATATTCATAAAATATAATATGCTATGTTATACAGGGTTCGAAGATCACTACAGATGGCAACTGCAGTGATGGAATTAAAAGATTTTTGTTCCTTGGAAGGAAAGCTATTTGGTAAATATGGATAGTATACTAAAAAACAGAGACATCACCTTGCCAACAAAAGTCTGGATAGTCAAAGCTATGACTTTTCCAGTAGCAACATATGGCTTTAAGAGTTTGACTTACAAGGAAAGCTAAGGACCAGAGAATCAACACTCTTGAATTGTGATGCTGAAGAAGACTTCTGAGTGTCCCTTGGACAGCAAAGGACATCTAACTGGCCGATACTTAAAGAAATGAATTCAGATTACACTTGGAAATGACAGATATTGATGCTTAAATACTTTAGCCACATAACGAGAAGACAAGAGTCACTAGAAAAGACCCTAATGTTAGGAAAGATTGAAGGCAAAAGGAAAAGGGAACAGCAGAGAATGAGATGGATAGAAAGTGTCATGGAAGCATGACCATGAGCTTGGACAGACTTTGAGAGATAATGAAGGATAGAAGGGACTGGTGTGTTATAGTCCAAGGTGTCACAAAGAGTCAAACACAACTGAACAACTCAACAACAACAATGAAAGTTACAGTTCAGCAAGGAAGTTAACTGTCTTTGTCATGTTGAAAAGTGTTGCTAGCTCCAGAAGCCAGCAAATGGACTCATTGTCTTTGGGGGCAGCTGCACCCTGGTTATGGAGTAACTTGGGTTTCCTGGATGAGAGCTCATCAACCATGGCCACACAATAAATAGGGATTTATTAAGTACTTCTGTTTAACAGGCATTGTGCCAGGTATTGGTGGATAAAGTCCTGGACCTGGAGACAGAAAGATTTATTTTCCTAAATTCAAATCTGCTTTCAGATACTTCCTAGTTGCATGAACCTGGGCAAGTCACTTAACTCTGTTTGCTTCAGTTTCCTCATCTGTAAAATGAGCTGGAGAAGGGATTGGCAAAACTTTACTTCAGGACCTTTGCCAAGAAAACTCCAAATAGCATCTCAAAGAATTGGACTCAACTGAAAAATAACTGAACAACCACCTATCTTCCCATTATGTGACCAAAGAATTTAAGCTTCGGCTTCAGTATTTGTCCTTCTAAAGAATAGTCATGAGCAAACCTTTTAAAGAGGGGGCCAAAGTAAAGAAAATGCTCATCCGTCAGTCTTTTTCTAAGACAACTCTTTCATTGTATCCTACTCTTGGTATTTGTCAGATTAGGAATAATGTCACACAGCAGGATAGAACATTTCAGGGGGGCACATCTAGCCCACTGGTCGTAGTTTGCCCATTACTGGTCTAAACTAATTTCTTTTACTCTCTGGTTTGATCTCCTTGCTGTTCAAAGGACTCTCAAAAGTCTTCTCCAGTACCATAATTCAAAAGCATTGATTCTATGGAACTCAACTTTCCTTAGAGCCATACATTGCTACTGGAAAACCATAGCTTTGGCAATATGTATTTTTCATTTGGGCCTCTCTTATATGTTAAAGTGTCCAGTGAAAAATGTTAACACATCCTCTGCCCCATCGATGCAATGTAGAAGGCAGTGAGACAGTATGTGGGAGTAGGATCCAAGCTCAAGTTCCAACTTTGTCTCTTAAACTACCTGTGCGACCTTAGGGCAAATCAGTTCATCTCTATGGCTCTGGGGTCCCTCATCTATAAAATGAGAATTAGACTAACTGGCCTCAAGGTCCAAAATCTGGTCTAAAAACTACTTAAGTTACCTTTGAGGAGCTTCAAGTTTCCTTATCAGTAATTGGAACCGTATGGTTTTGCAATACTTACTGCTAAGTTTAGGATGGAGAGAAATGTGTGAACCACTTTTTCAAAACCTCTTACAGTGTAAGTACTATACCCATCCACCATTTTCTGAAGTTAGAAACAAATCCTGTTTGGTGTGCATTCTCCATCTCAGCCTAGGCTTCTGGATTTAGTCATGACTAACATGCCCCAAAGTTCCTATGTGTTGCCTAAGTTCTAATTCAAGAAAATGGTCCATTTTTCACTGAAGATCTGTTTAAAGAACTATAAGATCATAGATCTAGAGATGGGAGGATCTTAGGATCATTTAATCTAACCTTCTCATTTGATAAATAAGGAATCTGAGGTCCAAAGAAATGATTTGCTCAATTACACAAGTAGATTGTGACAGAACTGGGATTCAAGCTGAGGTCCCAGGACTCCCAGTTCAATGCCATCTCCACTGAGCTGCACTGCCTCCCACATTGCATTGAAGTCCAAAGAAGTTAACATTTTTCACTGGACATGTCCCTGTAAATGTGAGGGAGACCTGAATGAATAGGACAATGAAGTTACAGATCAATGAGAAAGCCAACTCTCTTTGGTCATGTTGAAAAGTATATCCTGCCCAGAAGCCAACAGGCAAATAAATGGCTCATTGTCCTTAGGGGCAGCCCCACCCTGATTATGAGGTAATCTCATTTCCTAGACAACAACCTTTAAGATTCTGAACATTCATTATTCCATTTTCCCTTGCTCAGAATCAATATTATCTTTTGATCTCTTCACTTCACAGATTATATGTCCTTTTTCACCAGGTCTCAGACATCTGGTTGATCCTGAGACTAGCACTACACTCTCAAAAGTTCTCTTAATCTCTCAACCTCCCATCCTGGCCCTTAAGAAATTCTAGAATTTCTCAAACTCTAGTATGCCTCCAGTGCATAAGATTAGTCCTGAGGCTAGATGATCTTTTTCATGTTCTTAATTTATGGAAGCGTGTTATGGAGTCAAACATGCAGTATGGACTTCCATACCCTCTATTTGTCATCCCAGGTTTGCTCTAGCATTTCTCATTATGTCCAGCAGATTTCTATTTTTACTGAGCTCTCTCCAAATGTGATCTCTTCATTTCACAGGTGGGAAAATGTAATTTTGATAGCACTGGTCAGTTTGTTCTGATATATGGTGCCTTTTTCTAAGGAAAAGCTAATTAACTTCAGCAGATTTAGAATTTAAGGAAGGTTCTAAATTAAATAAAAATTTTCAAATCACAAAAAAAAAAACTTCTCTACTAGCAGCAATGCAATAATCCAAGACAATGATGAGGGACTTATACGAATGCTATTCACATCCAGAGAAAGAACTGTGGAATTCAAACACAGCAGAAAAACGACTGCTTGATCACATGGGTTCATGGGGATATGATTGGGGATGTAGACTCAATGATCATCCTAGTGCAAATATTAATAATATGCAAATAGGTCTTGATCAATGCCACATGTAAAACCCAATGGAATTGCTCATTGGCTACAGGAGGGGGTGGGAGGAGGGAAGGGAAAGAACATGAATCATATAACAATGAAAAAAATATTCTAAATTAATTAATTAAATGAATTTTTTCAAAGGACAAAAAAAAAAGAATTTAAAGAAGGATTTAGAGGACAGTCATCCCCTCAAGCAAGAAGGGATTGGAAAACAAGACCCAAGGGATTTTAAATGTTAAGGACACTGGGTAAAAGAAGACCAAAGAATTCCTACAGATTGAACCATAGGGTTAGAGTATTGATGAAACCTGAATACCAGAACCATGATGTATGTATAAGGTATAGAATATGTACCTGCTAGATGTTCTCTACAAACAGACATTTGTGCATATTGACCTCAGAGGTGACTTCTGGGATTTCTAATAGGTAAATCTACCACTACTCATACTCATATATTAAAGCTTAAAAGTGATTCTACAGAAGGTGGCAAACTATTTCCAAACTTCACAAGAAAAAACTAAGGCATTATAGTGGGAGGGTTGTACAGGTGTTACATCAGATATAAAAATAATCGTTGACAGATTTGAAACATATGGATGGATTACTGAAAGAATCTATGGAACCAGTTTCTCTGAAAGTTTTTAAGATGGAATAAAATTTTATCATCTGTTAAGAATGGTTTAGATAAAGTCATTATAGGAGACAAGGGAACTTTCTTTACCTTTCAATAGCCCTTCTAAATCATGAACCCATAATTAAATGAATCTCTACTGCCTAAATTTCCCACTAGTTGTACACTTGTCTCCTTTGGAATCTGCATTAACTAGGCTAGAATTCATTACATATTAAAGAGTCCTTATTCCTACTTTCTCATCTGTTAATATGAATTTGGGGGAATCCTTTTTAGTTTTGAACTGCCTATGATATTTTCCAAAGTTACTGAGTCAAAACCAGTTATTCCCCAATTTTTCTAAGACTCTTTTCCCATAAAAGACAAAACTTTTAAAAATATTTTAAGTACAAATTTTCAGGAAATTGATAATTAGAATATAAATTTATATTATTATGATTAGCCATTTCCATATTAAAATGTTTGTATGTTTTTCTTTTAAAAAACATACAAATTCTATATTGTCAAATTTTATGCCACTGAATGTAATTTAGGTGTGACAGCAGAATGGAAAAAGAGACCAGATTTAAGGCCATTCACTCCAAGACAGTTTACTGCACTAGGAACACATTCGTGGCAAATTACACATCAGCAGGTCAAAACTCGTATAGGAAGAATTTGAGTAAAAATATTGGATTTTTTTTTTTAATCTTCAGTTCGAGCACTTTCTGTGCGGTTAGGAAATTTAAGAGATGGTCTTGGTCACTCCTCTGGTCTTTTCCTCTTTTAGAATTTAGCACAGTCTTTGAAAATCTTTTCCAGCTTCTGCCCCAGCATCACTTTGCCACTCACTTTCAGCTTGCCAGCAAAGAAAGCCCTTTGAGGATTGGTTTTGCCCAGCACCAGCTCCATAAAGATATGGTCAGGAATTGTAAACACAGTGTCAGCTGGGCTCCTTGCTGATCCTGAGTAGACTTCTCCAGATCCATTCTTCAAATCAACCGTCCACTGGACAATGGTCTTCCCGTCTTTAGTTATATCCAACTGAAATATAGCATTGACTTTTTTGACCAGTTGGCTGCCCACTTCTTTGACCCGACGGCTGATTTCTTCAAATATTAAGTTGCTCCGGATTTCAGTTACTTGAATGGATTTGGGTGTTGAAGGGTCCGGACCTGAGTTTAGCTCCACATATTGTCCAGTTCCAGAGACTCCTTCAGCTACTTTGATCTTAGGCTGATGGTGGCTTCTCTTTCTTTCCTTCTTCCACATCCTTCTTTGCAGATGCTCCTGAATTTCTGGTTTGGTTTCTAACCAGCCTTGACCAAAGTACTGCTGCCAGGCCCCATTGTGACATCAAAAGTCATTCATATATTGTAATTTGGTCCCTGTGTACTGAAATCCTATTGGCTAAGTGAACGTCTAAAAAAATACTGCCTGGGAAGCAAATACCCAAGTAATTGTGAAGCAAATACATGGCCTAAACTCCTCAGGACTGTCTGATATCATTGAAGCCACTAGATTATAATTTTTATATTTTGTCTGAGCCCCTATGATTGTTATATGGATTTATAGAATTTTCTTTTATTGTTATTAGTTTATCTGTTATTAGTGCTGATAATAATAAAGGAAAATTATATAATAATAATTAGTAGTAATAACTGGCAGTCTGAATTTTTCAAAAGACTGTATATACATTGTCATCCTCATTCAATTCTCACAACAATCCTGGAAAGTAGATACAAGTTGTCCCCATTTTACAAATGAGGAAGCTGAAGCTTATAGGGAAGTTAAGTGACTTCTCACATCAAATTTCAGAAGTGGAATTTGAACCCAGGTGTTCCTAACTCCAAGTCTAGTACTCTATCCACAGTGCTACCTATATATAAAAAAGTCTACCCTTGACAATATTGGGTCATCTCTCTTGGACTCGTGGAAAGAGTTCTTATATTAGACACATCAGTTTGTCATGAGTTCTCTTCATCTCCCCTATTACACACCTCAAATATTCTCTTTATATTCACCAATTCTTTCTTCATTTGTTCCTGTCTTTAAGAAAAGAAGATACCTTTTCCTTGTCAGGGCTAATCTAGCTTCACATTCTTGGTTCTATCACTTCTTATCTGCCCTGGATGGTCTGCTTGTTTTCTCTGTCTTTCTCTCTGCCTCTCTCTTCCCTTCTTTTTCTCTCCTATTTGGTCCTTCCCTGATGCCAACATCATCAGTTTTCCATACTAAATCATCAGTTGATCCTGTTCATTCCCTCAAGGTCCTTCATCTCTTCCCCTTTTTACTACCAAGTTTCTATTTTATATCTCCACTCCCTGGATCTATCTTCTCACCATCCACTCAAATATTTGCATTCTTACTTATTCCATTTCCATTCCATCTTCTACATAACTATTTTAAACTCTTTCCCTAAAAGAACCTTTATTTGTTATAAAGGTTACCTCCACTACCACCACCCTCAGTAATGAGGCTTCTTAGATGACAAGTGTGGAGAATTAACTAACGTTGGTAAGTAGCCACTCAGGTCAGTTTAAATAAGAAGTTGTCAACTAGTCTTCTCTTCCTTGGGTGAGGAGGAAGGTGATAGGGAGGGACCAAACTCTTCAGTAGTGGCCTTATGGCACACTGAAGTAGAGACCGTCTCCTCCACATATGGGGATGTAACTATCCCCCAAAAGCACTATGGTGCCTTCTGTGCTGCTTATCTTAGGTTGTTGAGGTATTTTCCCAAGATGCAAAAATTCCTAGTTATAGATCCACTGATTTTCATCTGTAGGGGAAGTTTCTATACCAGGCACTCCCTCTGTTTTGGCAACAAAAGTCCACCCTGTCTCTTTTTTAAAAGCCTCTTTAGAACTTTTTAAACTATCCAATGAAATGCTGGTACTTATTTAAATGGACTAGTAAAGTGACTTCCTACAATATCTTACAATTGGACAAAATTAATGGGCAAACAAATCAAGTTCTGCCTTTGTTGTGTGCTGCTTTGTATTTAGCCAGAAAAACTAAAATGAGGAGGTCAGCAATGCTACTATAAATGGGGTCAGTGTAGAAAAACAACATGGAAAATATATTCCTCTCCTAAATCCTGTGTCTTGTCTTGGGAGTTTGACAGGTGCCAAAGAACTTAGAATGAGGAAATAAATGAAGATAAATGAATGACTGGATGAACGAGTAAGTATTATAACATGCTTACTATGTAGGAAACACTGTGCAAGATGCTCCAAGAAAAGCTGTGGGGATGGACTCTGAAAAGTTACCACCCATCTCACCACATTCCTGCTACCAGGTAGATATGGACTTTATCACAGATATACGGCCATTGTCACTATGTAGCCCCAAGGGTGTGTGGAGTCATCCATTCCTGCAGGTTCTGTCCCCTGACTTTTTGGCATAGATTTCCCTCTGACTTGTGAAAAGTGAAGCTTTTTTTCAAAAGAGATGGTATATCTTCTTTCGTTATTGGCACAGAGTTTCTGGCCAAGTATCATAATTGGCAGTCAGTTTCTGGAAAGGTTGATAGCAAAAACTACAACTCACAACTCATTACCCTCTTTCCCACTTCACACACACACACACACACACACACACACACACACACACACACACATATAAGGGAGCAGGTAAAACAGGTCAAATAATACATGAGATGTTTCCTAAAGATCTACTACTGTCTGTCTCCTTTCTGAAGAAAGACCAACATTTGCATGCATACAGCCCTTCTGAAGGGGTCTCGTGAGGCTCAAATAAGAGAATGGATGCAAAGAGCTTTGCAAACCTTAAAGTGCTATATAAATGCTTGTTATTATTATTATTATTATTATTAGTTTGTAGTCACCAGGCTTCTAGTCTGGTGATTGCTTCATTCTCTTAGCCTTCTACTAAACTCCTACAGAACTCAGGCAAGATTTAGAGAGCAGTACATGTACATGCTGGTAAAGTCTCTGGGAGAAAAAACTGTAAGCACCTATTCTTTTAAGTTTAATCTGCATTATTAACAGTTTCTCAAGTCTAGAAAAACAATGAAACAATAAACCAAGCATTGATTGGTAGCACTGAGGATTTCTGAGTTGAGCATTTGCTCACACTGAAAATTAGGCAATGTGAGGCATCCCTGTTCATTTGGAGGCAGATGGGTGGTACAGTGAATAGAGTGCTGAGCCTGACATCGGGAAGACCTGAGTTCAAATTTGGCCTAAGGCACTAGACTCTGGATGAGTCACTTAACCTCTAACTGCCTCAGTTTCCTCAAGTGTAGAATGGGGACAAAACATCATCAATTTCCCGACGGTTGTTTTGAGGATCAAAGAATATCATATTTGTAAAGCCTGACTCAGCACAGTGTCTGTAGAAATACCTATTCCTTTTCTCCCTTCCTCTACAAGAAGGTTAGCTCAACATTAGGAAGTTTACCTCTATCAGGTGACAATGATTATATACTTCTTTGCTGCCTAACATGAACTACAGAATAAGGAGAAGACTGTCTCTATCTGTTAACAGAAGTATCTATAAGCCAGGTCATATGTGCTACAACAGGCTACAACAGAAACAAGGAAGGTGCCAAGGGAAATGACAGAGTAAAGTCTTACTCTCAATTCAATACGCGTTTTTTAATCCTCTCTCACAAGTAGAGCTCCATACTAGAAAAGTAGCAGAAATACAAAATTTAAATAAAGCAGGTTCGCTACCCTCACCTATTTTATAATCTAGTAGGGGACGGGTGATGTGTACGCAGTGTGCGTTAGCATGTGCTAAGTATATATTATAGGAGCATAGAATGTGCTATGTGAAATCAACAGGGAAAGGTGAGGGAATTTGAAAGGTCATCATTTACTTGTGGGACTCAAGATTTCCTAGAGGAGTAAAACTCAAGTTGAGCTTTAAAGGATGGGTAAGAATTCAATAGGTCTAGAGGGTTGAGTCATAAAAGGAAAAGAGAGATAAAACTAGGGAATGGTAACCAGAGGTTAGCTTTAGCATAGAGGATATCAAAGAGAGCAGTGTGAAACAAGGTTGGTCAGTTAAGTTGGCATGAGTTTTAGAAGACCTGAATTCTATTCAAAAGACATTTGGACTTTACATTGTAGACAACAGGGAACCACAGAAGGATTCTGAGCAGAGAAATATGTCCTAAAGCAGAGTAGAGTGAAAAGAGCCCTGGATTTAGAACATAAGACTTGGGTTCAAATAACAGCTCTACCATTTGCTATCTGTGTGACCTTAGTTAAATCATAGAACTCTTCCGAATTTCAGTTTCTGCTTCTGCAAAATGAAGACATTGAACTAAATGATCTATAAAATCATTTCCAGGTATCAATCTATGATCCCATGATCTTTGCATAAGATGATGTCTTGAAGTAGTGTGAAAGATAGTTTAGAAGAGAGAGAGAGGTAGTAGTGCCCCTTAGTTCCTTCAACTTTTGGGGTCTCCATTTGCTCATCTAAAGAGGATGGAGTTGAATGAGATCAGGGGCTCTTGAGTTTTGTGGATTTTATGGGCAGTCCTTGGGCAGTTTGGTGAAGCTTCTGGACCCCTTTTCAGAATAATTTCTTTAAATGCATAAAGATATGCAAGATTATAAAGGAAACCAATTATGTTGAAATAAAGATGTCATTTTTTTCCCTTCCAAATTCATGGACTCCCTGCAATCCATCAAGGAGTCCTTGGGAGTTGGTGTACTACAGGTTAAAAGCCTTTCACTTTAAGATGTCATATCTCTGGATCCCATAATCTAATGGTGGTTCAGCTTTTCAGACTCCTCATATTGTGTCTTCAGCACAATCTTCTCTGCCCTTACTTGGTTATTGTTCAGTTGTTTCAGTAGTCTCTAACTCTCCCTGCCCGTTTTCTTGGCAAAGATACTGGAGTGGCTTACCGCTTCCTTCTCCAGCTCATTCTATAGATGAGGAAACTGAGGCAAACAAAGTTAAATGACTTGTCCAGGGTCACCCAGCTAGTAAGTGTCTGAGGCCAGATTTAAATTCAGGAAGGTGAGTCTACGTACTAGGGATATAACAAATAGATGAAAAACAAGTTATAAAACACTTGGTATTTATAATTTACTTATTTAAACATGTTAGCAAAAAGAATATGACTTGTGGAGGATTGAAAGCACAAAACAACTAGGGATCAGGGCAGACTTCTCTTAGGAGAAAGCAAAATCTGAATTATGCCTTTGAGGTAAACTAAGGATTTTAAAAGACAGGTGAGGAGAAAGTGTATTCTAGACATTCAGAAGAGCCTGAAAAAAAAAAAAGCATTATGCGCAAAAGATGGAATGCTTAATTTAAGGAGCACTAAGTCAGCCAGTTTGATTAGAAAATTGCTTGAACAGGAACAATATAAAATGAGGTAGGTTGGAACCAAACTGTGAAAATCTTTGTATGCCAAACCAGGGAGTTTATATTTTGTCCTAGAGACAATAGGGAATCATTGAGCAGAATGACATGGGCAGATCTACCTATGCTCTAGGAAGATTGTTTTGGCAATTTTGAGGATAGATTTGAGATGGGAGAGGGTGAAAACAGAGCTATAATGTGATGTGGCAGTGGAGACCACTCATGCTCCCTTGAGTTACATTAGAAGATTTCAAATTTAGTTTTCACAAAAGAGGAATTAGAATTATCCCAAAGTGGGATACCTGGACTGTCTCAGAAAGTAAGCATCACTCACTCCATTGGAGGTATTCAGGCAGAGGATAGATGACTTAGCTATTTAAGGAAACTACAGATAGGCCTCCTTTCCAGCCACAGGTTAGCCTAGATGACCTTTGGACTCCTTCCAATACACAGAGTCTGTGATTCTATTGGGAAGATCAATTACAAAATATAGTGTGGGCCAGAGGAGATGATGGAAAATGCTATAAAATTACCTTGTAGTGTACAAAGTATCACAAATATAAGAGCTCATCAGATGATCATCATTGTTGACATTTTAATTATTACACTACACATCACCATGATTGACTCTTTTACAATCTTCCTAGAAATAGCTGAAGCCTTGTACATTCAAGTCAATCAAAACTCAATTATTTGTTAGATGCCCCACAGGTGCCTATGATGCCATTTGGATTTTTGACAGGTACTCTTCTAAGATAAATGTGACAATATTTCAAAATAGCAAAGAATATATTATAAAGAGAAAAATAAGGTGAAGCATTGTGGAAATTAAAAGAAACAGTTCAGTCATGCAAAACAACGTCTCTTATTCTGAAATGGTAGTATTTATACAACTTGGCTTCCCAAAGCAAATTATGGAAAATCTGTTGAGTAAACAGCACCTGAGTCTCCCTTGTACCCTAGAGAGTAGGCATTGATCCCAGCTGGAGTTAAACTTCTTCCATAGCCCTTCCAAGATTTTGCCCCATATCCAAGCTTATATTCCATGTCTGGCTTGAATAGCTAACATAAAGCAGTTCAAGCACCATTTTGTACATGAAGGTTTTCCTGATCCCACCAACTACTAGTGCCCTCCCTCCCAAACAACCTTATATTTGACTAATTTATATTTTTACTTTATATTATTGGTACAAATGTTTAGATTTGTACATATATCTCCTATTAGAATGCAAGCTCACTGACAGTAGGAATTATCTCACTCTTAGTACTTGCATTCCCAGTGCCTAGGGCAGTGGCTAGCACAGAGCATAGATTTAATAAATACTTGCTGACTGACAACGGAACAGTAGAAAATTTGTGGGTCTGAGTTTCTATAGCTCACTGCTCTTCCTTAAAGGGTAAGCAGAGTGGCAAGGATATAAGTGACACTGACTCCTGAGGAAAATATGCAGGATACTTCCTTCCACACTTCCTAGAAGAAGCAGAAAGATTGGGCCACTTTCCCAGTAAGATCATTTTTCTGCTCTTGCTCCTTATCCCCAACATTGCCCACCTATCATACACATGCTCTCTCTGTATCTCTCTCTGTCTCTGTCTCTATATCTCTCTGGCTCTCTCTCTGGCTCTCTCTGTCTCTGTCTCTCTGTCTCTGTCTCTATCTCTAATGTAGGGAGGAGCAGGGAGTGTTTTAGTACCCTAAAGAAATGTCATTTCTGGACACAGGAGAAGCAGGAAAATTGACATTTCTCGATTAAAGGGCTTAAGTAAAGTGGACATGGGCCAAGGTTTCAGGTTATCTTTTGCTTGGATTTTGAATACTTACTCACATAGGGCTGGCTATCTCTTCTGCTGATATACTGCACAGATGTGGAGCCTCGTGTCTGTGCTACTTAAGTTCTGCCAGATGGTGCAATTGTCTGTCTCAGTTCATTTGACTGGTTATGCTGGGTAGCATAATAATAATTTTAGATAGATGATAGATCAATAAATAGATACTTTAACCCTTCAACTAGCCATTGTCCATCAAATTTAAAGATTACCTTCCATCATTGTGGTTAGAAGAGACTCAAGAGGCCCCAAGGCTAGGACTGTCACAGAATCACATACTCACAGAGTTGGAACCTCCTAGATATTAGAGGCCATCTAGTCTAACCAGGACATGTACAAAAATCTCTGATGGAATCGCCAACTATTGGTCATACTGCCTTCATCTGAAGACTTCAAAGGAGGAGAAATCAGCTACCTGAGCTTTGCATTTCCACTTTGAGGCAGTGGTTTGAGTCCCCACAGGGCCATGATCTTGCCTGGAAGAAATGCTTATTATCTGTGAGATGTCTCAATCCAAAGAGAATTAATGCCTTCATCATTAATGGTCCTTGAACTATATATGAATTCATCTTACATGCAAGAAGCAAAGTAGGTGGATAGAATCTAGAATGGATCAGCAGAAAAAGATAATGAAATCAATCAAAAGGGGCATATACATGATAGAAAAACGGACCAACATTGTCCAGAGGAGAAACCATCTCTGAAGAGGAAATTATTATTTCATTTGATCCTCATAACAATCCTGCAAGGTAGACACTATAATTATCCTCATTTTACAGATAAAGAAACTAGACAGACTAAGTTAACTGACTTGTTCAGGGTCACACAGCTAGTAAATGTCTGAAACTGTGCTTGAACTCAGATCTTCCTGTCTCTAGACCCATTACCCTATTCATTGTTATTAAGCTGCTATGATAAAGATCATGATTATGATAAACCCAGAATTGGACTTGGAATAGACTTTGGAATCCACCTAGCCCAATTTCCTCATTTTACAAGTGAAGAAGCTGAGGCCCTGAGAATTTAAGTACCAAGATCATGAAAGTATTAAGTTGCAAGTCAGAATTTGAATAGATGTCCTCTAACTCCAAATCTAATGCTTTTCTTTGGATCATGTTACCCCGTGAATGATAATAAAAATAAAGGAGTTAGATTCTGAGTACATGTTTGTTTATGTTCTAAGTCCAAAGGGATAAATATGTACATATACACAGAGAAATGAATATATCCATATACTTGCCAAATTGAAGATCAGATACTGAAGGGAAAAAAGAAAGCATCTCATAAGCTGGTCCTCAGAATATATATTCCATCTTTTAAAATATGTTAGAAATAACATGATGTGAAATTTTCATTACACCTTAAATTTGACATTTTCAAATGAAAAATTACTTCTGTTCTCTGCTTACTGATGGTTTGGGAGAAAAAAATACACTAATGCTTATGCAACAGCTGGGCCAAAACATGTGACATTTCAGGTTCTGACATTTTGAAGAAGAAGAGATTTCTTTTCCAATTTGGTCCTCCTGGAACAAGTTTCTTCAGTTGACAGAACAGCAAATCTCTCTCCCCCAGTCGACAGAATTGTTTTTGTCAAATGGTTTCGTAATTTTCTATGTTGGCATTTGAGCCCTTAAAAATAACCAAAATAAATAAACAAATGGGCTGGCCATGCATCCTTGCACTAGGGAGAGCTCCTTGGCAAAACCTACACTCTCCTGGAGCATCTGGAAAGCTCTTTTAACTGGGACAGGCCCGTCACAGGTGAGATTGGTTGGCAGCTGCTCAAATCCCTGGAAGCAGTCTTACTGTGCAGTTAATCTCACTGTTTGGGGCACAGTGCAGGAGCTGGATGTCCTAAGGATGTAATTATTCCAGTTCATGGGGAAGCCAAGTTTCTTTGAGCTTAAATTTTCAGACTTAGTGGCACATTGCAGCAAAACAGTTACCATCCAGGGAGGAAAACACAAAGAGGTTTCTTCCTTTACCATCTTCAATGTTGACAGTGGGGGGTGGAGCTGTGATTTGTCAACCAGGTCACCTTGGGGAGCCTCCAATTGAGCATGGAAAAGCTAACAAAACTGGTGGGGTTTGGGGGAATCTTGACTTCACAGGACTTGAGTTATTAGGCTGCTTCTAATGGGCATGAGGTCAGTGACTGGTTTAATGTCAATGAGATTTCCAGCATGCCATCCTGAAGTTGAATTTGGTTTCATTTGGGAATAGCTATAAGCTTCTTTTAAGGGTTAGCTTGGATCCAAGATAGGTTGAATATTAGCCACCAAACATACCTGTTATTCAGGCTTGACCCATTGGCTCAGTCGATGCTCATATTGTGTTAACTCTAATACCAGTCCATACATGAAGTCCCAAGTCAAACTTGGGGGAAACCAGGCTGGGCAAACTGAAGAGAGTGGGGGGTTGAGGGGGAGAGTCAGCATTTGATCCTTTAAGTTAACTGGAACAATAATAGAATAGCTATGGAACTAGGTCAATAACTCTGCAGAGGACAAAGAAGAGAAGATGGCATAAGAGAATTGTGGAATCATGTATTAAAAGACTGAAGAAGTTGTAGAGGTAACCTAGTTGGACCCCTTCACTTTACATGTAAGGAAACTGAAACCAAGAAATGTGATTCGAACTGCTTGAAGGCTTTCAGACCTAAGTAGCGGAGCTCAGATTTGAACCCAGGTTTCTTACATCAATATCCAGTGTTCTTTCCACTACATAAGCGAGTCTACATTTACAAGGGAGGTCAATGATAGCTGAGAACTCAGAGATTTAGTTCATTCATTCAAAAAAGATCATGCGACCTGTACAAGGGAGATCAATGTCAGCTAAGAAATCAGAGATTTAAGTCATTCATTCAATAAGGATCATGCAACCCCGAAAAAAAACTAAGAGCCAATAGAGATCCTGAATGATTCAATAGTTATGACTAACCTTCTGTGTCTTCCCTGGGGAATTAGGGCAATGGAATCCATCAGAGTCAGGAACATCACCATCATCATAATCACAAACTACTGACAGCCATAAAAGCCTGTCTTTATTAACATTTGCTCTAATATTGAGGCTGTATAACTATGAATCATGGAACACCACCAACCAGGAAGATTACACATAACAGCAGCAATCATTATAGATAGCACTGAATTATATATCAAGCACTTCCATATATAGCTCATAATTGTTAAGAAAGATATTTTTTTACCCAATTACATATAACAACAATTTTCCACATAAGTTTTCTGAAGTTATATGATGCAAATTGTCTCTCTCCCTTCCCTCCCCCCTCCCAGAGATGCTAAACAATTTGGTCTGGATTATACATGTATTATCATGCAAAACATACTTCTATATTGGTTTTGTTGTAAAAGAATACTCATACAAAACCAAAGCCTCAAATAAAAACATAATCTACTATAAAAAAAATCATATGCTTTGATCTGCAGCTTACTCCAACAGTTCTTTCTCTGGAAGTGGATAGCATTCTTTGTCATAAGTCCTTCAATATTGTCGTACATCATTGTATTGCTGGAAGTTCCTAAGTCTTTCACAATTGATCATTTCACAATATTGCCAATACTGTATACAATGTTCTCCTGGTTCTGCTTATTTCACTCTTCATCAGTTCATATAGGTCTTTCCAACTTTTCCTGAAATCATCATGTCTTATAGTACAATAGTATTTTGTTATTGTCACATACCACAATTTGTTCAGCCATTCCCCAATTGATAGCTATCCCCTCGTTTTCCAATTCTTTGCCACCACAAAAAGAGAAGCTATAAATATTTTTGTACAAGCAGGTTGTATCCCCTTCTTAAAAATCTCTTTGGGATACAGACCTAGTAGTGACATTACTGGATCAAAGGGTATGTACAGTTTTATAGCCCTTTATGCATAGTTCCAAATTTTCTCCAGAATGGCTAGATCAGTTCACAACTCCATCAACAATGCAGTAGTTTCCTAATTTCGCCACATCCCCATCAGCATTGATCACTTTCCTTTACTGTCATTTTGGCCAATCTGATGGATCTGAGATGATATCAGAGTTGTTTTAAATTGCATTTATCTAATCAAGAGTAATTTAAAACATTTTTTCATGTGATTATTGAGGGCTTTGATTTCTTCAACTGAAAACTGCTTGTTCCTATTCTTTGACCATTTGTCAATTGGGGAATGAGTTACAGTTCATATTTAACCTTTACAACAATCTATTGAGGGTGAGTAGTACGAGTAGGGTCATAAGGACATAGATTTAGAGCCAGAAGGGATCTTAAAGACCTTCCATTCCAACACATTTATTTCACAGAAGAGAAAGATGAGGTCCAGAAACCAGCAATGGCCACATGGTTAGGAAGTGACAAAGCCAGGATCTAAACCCAGGTCTTCTGACTTTAGATACAGTGCTCTGCAGATGTCCTATGAAGTCTCTGGAAGAAGAGATTCTTTTTCAGGTCTGGTTTGGGCTAAATTGTCTCTGAGATCTCTTCCAGGTCTAAGATGCTATGACACACAGTTGGATATTGCCTTAATTTAGTGTGTCTATATGTGTGTGTTTATTATGTACAGACATTTTGATAAGCCCTCACAGCTTTTCAGGGCTGTTCATCCACCTTTGGTGTCCATCTTTCACCCAACCCTCACATGTGGCTCCAAGAAACTGTAGTATGTACAGTGACCACAACCCAGTAAAACTGTCCTGGAAAACGTTGAGGGTAACCTACAGACCTCAAACCCATCAGTGAGTTAGGAGGATGTCTACTCCAAGCATGTGAAGACTTTCCCAGCAAAATGGGAGGGTGAGAACAATATGTTCCAGGGGCCATGAAGGCAACTGAAGCAGGTCCTATGAAGTGCTTGGAGCTTGGTCAGACACTGAAGATGCCAAGGGCATCCATTGCATCCTGGGCCATCTCCAGTCATCTTGATTTTTGTCTTACCCCTGGACTTCAATGACTCTGAAAGAGAGAAGCTAACAACTTTGTGGAACTCTGTCTCACTCAAATCCAATTTACATGCAATTTCAAGACATAATCCTGTGATATCAGTCATCCTCTTTGAAAATGAAGGAAAAACAATAATGTGAGTATGAACAAAACCATATCTGAGCAGGAACTGTCATGAAATACAAATAAAATAGTGTATGTAAAGCACTTTGCAAATGTTAAAGTGCTATATAATAGCAACTCTTACTGGTAAGTAGTTAGGTAGGAGAGTTGATAGAGCACTGGGTCTGGAGTCAGAAGACCTGAGTTCATATCCTGCCTCAGACATTTACTAGCATTGTAACCCAGGCTTAGTCTCTTCACCTCTAACTACCTCAGTTTGCTCATCTGTAAAATGGGGCCAGGGATGAAATCAGTGGAAGCAAGCCCTGGACTAGACATCAAAGAAGCCAAGGTCATCCACTGCATCCCAAGCCATCACCAGTCATCTTGACTCTTGTCTTATCACTGTAATTCAACAACTCTGAAAAAGAAAGTAAGGCTGGTGACTTTGTGCAACTCAGCCTTACTTAAATCCAACTCACGTGCAAGTCAAGACATCACCTTCATGATGTCTTTGGGACATACAACAACATATAAACAACATATTTATATATTGAGGAGGGTACGTATATGTGTGTGCATGGGTGTGTATGAGAAATGACAAAAAAAAAACATCATTGTGTACTCTCATGGCTAGAAAAGTAGATGACCCACCAATCAAGTAGTGAGAATATGAAAAAAAAACTAGAGGAAAGCTTCCTGAACATTGTGTGACTTCTTTATGAAGAATTTATGGCAATGCCTAAACAAGAATCCCATGAGGTGAAAGAACATGGATGGAATTGTGATTTTTAACCATGGAGGAAGTGCCCACATCAGAGAAATTACAAATCCATCATAGTAGATTTATGCCCAGATTATTGGGCAATTTTTCAAACTAAATATAAAGGGTGTCTCTAACAGTAATGTGACTGATTCTTTAAACAATTATACAACATATGCATTCCTCTATTATTCACACATATTTTTTCAAAATCTTCTCTGGAAAGGGTTTTCAGAGCTTTCAGAGTCTGAGATACAGTCTGCAGGCATTCTCAAAGATGCCAAACTGACATCCTTCAATTTAGTGAATTCCATTTTGGGGGAAAACATGTTTTTTCAGAGCTAAATCTGATAAGCAAGGCAAATAATAAAGTGGGACTTCTTTAATCCTAAATGTCTCATCTCTAATCTTCGCCTATATGTTTCTTTTAATCCAAATTGTTCACATCAGAAACAGTCAAAAGGACTTTTGTACAGTCTAGTTCCTACATATATGTCTATGTGTTATTTTTCCCCTGCCTTCTCCAAACAAACCCCAAAACAGAAAGGTTTCAACCAACACAATGCAATTATATTCGATAAGCAATCAGGAAAAGCCTACTAAGTACAATGGAACAAGTCATATGCTAGGGATACAAAGACAAAAATGAAACAATATTTATCCAAAGGAGCTTACATTCACTGACCCAACTCCATTAAAAAGTTTTTGTACAAACAAAACCAATGTTGCCAAGATTAGAAGGGAAATAAGAAACTAGAGGATACATTTTTAAATTATTTTCTCTGATAAATGTCTCATTTCCCAAATATACAGAGTTAAATGGAATTTATAAGAATACAAGCCATTCCTCAATTGGTATATGGTCAAAGCATAGGAACAAGCAGTTTTCAGATGAAGAAATCAAAGCTCTCAATAATCATATGAAAAAATGTTCTAAATCACTCTTGATTAGAGAAATAAAATTTTAAAAAACTCTGATATCACCTCATACCTATCAGATTGGCCAATATGATAGTAAAGGGAAATGGTCAAATATTGGAGGGGATGTGGCAACATTAGGACAGCACTGCATTGTTGGTGGAGTTGTGAACTGATCCAACTATTCTGGAGGGCAAGTTGGAACTATGCCTAAAGGGTTATAAAACTGTACATATCATTTGATACAGTAATATCACTACTAGGTCTGTATTCCAAAGAGATAGAAAGGTGTGGGGATGGGAATGACCTACTTATACAAAAATATTTATAACTACTCTTTTAGTGGTGGCAAAGAATTGGAAATTGAGGGGATGTCCATCAATTGGGGAATGGCTGAACAAATTGTGGTATATGATGGTAATGGAACACTATTGTGCTCTAAGGAATGATGAACAGGATGATTTCAGAAAAAGTTGGAAAGACGTTCATGAACTGATGCAGTGAAATTAGCAGAACCAGGAGACTATTGTACACAGTAACAGCAATATTGCGGGATGATCAACTGTGACAGACTTCACTATTAACAGCAATACAATGACCCAGGACAGTTCTGAAGGACTTATGACAAAGAATGCTATCCACCTCCAGAAAAAGAATGTTGGAGTCAGCTGCAGATGAAAACATGCAATTTTTCCACATTAGTTTAAATGTTTTTATTTGGGAGGTTAGTTTTATATGAGTATTCTCTTACAACAAAACCAATATGGAAATATGTTGTACATGATAATACATGTATAATCCAGATCAAATTGGTTAGCATCTCTAGGAGAAGGAAGGGAAGGGAGAGGAGACAATTTGGATCATATAACTTCAGAAAACTTATGTGGAAAATTGTTATTACATGTAACTTGAAGATAAAATATCTATTAAGTGCCTACTTTGTTTGAGGAACTGTTCTAAGTGCTGGGGGTGCAAAGAAAGGTAAAAGAAAATCTTATTCCAGGATTTTAGGAATCATTCAGACAGGTTCTGGGACTCCTCAAGCCCAAAGGTCTCCTAATGTTCCGAGACACAGCTCCCTCCACAAAACTGAGGCTGCTTTGATGGTAGTAATAGTGCCCTCCAAAATAGGATCAAAATAAACCTGAGTCTGTAACTAGAACCCTTTAAATGAAATATTCCATTTTGCTGCTAAGGTTTTTCCCAAGGTAGAATCCCAAGGGGACAATTATAAACATCTGGCCAGAAGAAAGGAATACAGCCACTTTTGTTTTTCAGTTTCAGGGGGTCAATTAAAATTTTGTTTTCCTCTGTCAAATGCCACCTTTTTGTAACAACCTACAAGGAGAAAAGATTTTCCTGCCATTTGGAAAAATGTTTCAGGGAAGTTTATTGTCCAAAGTGATATAAAACTGTCTTGAGACTAGAACCCCTCCTATCATGTCTCCATTACACAGGGCCCTCTAGTCTGTCTGAGGCTGCTCATTTGTTCCCTCAATCTTGAGGGGGCTTTTTTAGATACCATTTTCTTCTGGTTTGCAAAATGAGGATAATATCACTTGCTGCTGGGTAATATATGTGTGTGTATATATATGAAATATCATGAGACCCTTCACTGAATGGCATTGCTTCCCAAATCCATAGGGTTACTTTCTTTTTCTCCTCACACATTTTCTGTCTCTGGCCCTGCTACCTCTGGTGTCAGGACAGCATGACAGAGGAATGAGGCTAAAATCAGTCAGTAAAGCAGGGTGAGTCTCCTCTCTTCTGTGCCGGGGAAGTGCTTAGGGTAGAGGGAAAAGCCATTATGATTCTTCACTTGAGTAACATGTTGTACTCTTCTTTTCTAATTAGGTAGAGCAATGTTGGCACTCCTTAAACGCTGAATACTCCCACTCAGTTGCTTTAGTCACTGACTGCTTCTTCCTCCCAATTTTCATGAGGCCAATTTGTGTTCACAGAACATCAGAGCTGTAGTTTGGAGAAGTATCTCAAGAGGTCATCTAGTCCATCCCACTGTCTTTCAGGCAGGCCAGCATCTACCTAATGAAGGAGTTCTTAATCTATTTTGCATCATGGATCCTTTTGGCAGCCGTATAAAGCCTATTTCAGAATAATGTTTTTAAATGCATTAACTAAAATAAACATTGGATTATAAAGGAAATTAATTATATTGAAAGTTATCAAATTTTTTAAAAATAAGTTCACAGATCCCAGGTTAAGAAGCCCTAATATAAGTCAACCCAAATAGCTATTCTCATTGTTAAAGCCCCCAGGAAAGGGAATCTTCCAATCTTACTTGGCAGTTAAAAGAGAACTGAAAAAGCTTGACTTTCAGAAAGAAATCAGAAATGGAAATTATTTTTAAAAGGGGAAGAGAGAGTAGAGCAAGACCCAAAGGGCCACAGAGAAGGGAGAGATGGTAAAGACAGGGTAACCCAGTATAAGGAGAAAAGCACTAAGTCTGGAGGTCAGAAGACATGAGTTAAAAATCTTGCCTTTGCTACTTACTGACTGACCTGCCACCAGATATAACCTCTGTGGATCTCAGTTTCCTCTTTTGTAAAATGAAGGGCTAAGACTACAAGACCTATGGCATCTCTTCTGGCTCTTAACCCTATTCACTCCACTGGACTGGTGGGTTTGGCTTCATTGGTGTGCTTTGCTTATAACAAAAGGGGAGATCTACTGGGTCATGGATGACAGGTAAGATACTAGTGAGTTGTCGTGGTATAAAGAAAATTGCCATTTATTATAAAAAAGTATAATAATTTAATCTTATGACTCATGAAATTAACAAAATTTTTAAATGTTTTATATGCTGTGTAGTGTATATAGTAAAAGGATATGATTTGATTTAGAGCTCTAATGGACTCGAGATCATCTAATCTAACTCATTTTACAGAGGAGGAAACTGAGGGCAGAGAATTTAAGTGATTTGCCCAAGATCATACAGTGGAAGAGTCAAGATTTAAACTGAGGTTCTCTGACTAAATCCAGAGTGCTTTCTACTATGTCATCCTTAAATAAAGCTCCGATCTCTACCTTTATGGAGCTTAAAGTTCAGTAGTGAGGCAACTAGGTAGCCTAAGGGATAGAGCACTAGACCTGGAATAAGACAAATTCCTGAGTTCAATAGGGCTTTGGACATCAGCTGTGTGACCATAAGCAGGTCACTTAACCTATATCTAACTGTTTTCTCTTCTATGAAATGGAGATAATGACAGTACCTACCTCCCAAGGTTTTTGTGAAGATCAAACAAGATAAAATTTGTAAAGTGCTTTGAGTTTTATATTTGCAGAATTATATAAATATTAGTTATTATTATTATTATTATCATACTGATTATCTTCTTGCAACTTGAAAAGTTAGCAATAGATGAGTCAAAGGAACAAACTAGGGCAAAACAAACTTTGTCCAAAGCAGCAAAAATTAGAGGATACTAGCAATGTATTTATCGTACTAGGGGAAAATGTTTGAGCTTAGCATATAATTAGGAAGAGCTAGTCAAAATATAAAAATTTTGGAATATGTTTTCTGGTACTTGGCTCAAGGCACCAGAATTGCTAGTTTATAGCTATGGAATGTGACACAGTGCTATGCATTTAGTAGATGCTTGTTCAATCAATTGATAGGCATTTATCAAGTGCCTATTATGTGCCAAGCAAAATGGTAAATACTAGGAATATAAATTCTGTTCAATATAACTTAATAATTTGTTAAAAAAACACAAGATTTTTCTCTCTCTTCTCTATGTGTATTTTATGGCATTAACACACTAAAGAAACATATTCCAAGAGTATCATTGTTTGGAGACAAAGACAAAAATGAGATGCTTCATTTATTCTTTGCAATGTCCATGATGATATGAAAAATCTGAGGATAGTGATCAACAGAGGGCTTCCTTTGCTTTGACATCCTCTGGAACTTATCACAAGCCACAGAGTCTTGCATATGCTTGGCTTCAAAGCAGATACAAGAATACCCACATAAATCCAAGATGACAGGCCTTGCCATCCCAGAGTTTATATTCTAAGACAGATACACTGATATAGAAATCCAGAGCAGAACAGCAGCTAAGGAATTCACCAACATAATCAGAACAGCCTGGCATTTTAGCCCAATATAGCAGACATACAACATATTGTAAGAAAGGCAGATTTTACATATCCCGCCAAATGCTATTTAAGCCAACTCTTAATAGTAGAAGAAATAGTTCTTTGCTAGTTAAGCCTGGAAGCAAAGATTCCAACTTTCCTGAGCTACAGAAATGGAACTCAAAATTTTAAACTACTATGATAGGTCTCATCTCTATTTACTTTTAAAGAGGTCCAATTAAAGAGAAGGAAGGAAGGAAGGAAGGAAGGAAGAAGGAGAAGGGAGGGAGGGAGGAAGGGAGAGGAAGAGGGGAAAAGAGAAAGATGAAGAGGGAAAGAGGGAAAGAGAGATTAAAATAAGTTCACAGAGGAAAGAAGGAAGGAAGGAAGGAAGGAAGGAAAGAAAGGAAGGAAGGAAAGGAAAGGAAGGAAGGAAAAGTACCAAGAGCTATAGTCTAAATGGTATAGAATGTGTTAGTATTCTTTTAATCACATTATTTGATATAGTCAACTCATTACCTGCACTAATGGTGGCGATAAAAGGTAAGATTGGTACAAAATTAAGGCATAAAACAAAGGTTATTTTTATTTTGGAATGCAATCAGACACAGATACAGCCCAAAATGCTCACATGCCTAAGTCTTCTGTACTTGAGACCCAAATTACTTCCTTCCTGGCCCGGCTATGGATGAGCTGGGAATTAATGGGATATCTGAAAGGCTTCAAATTATCATAGCCATTGCATTAAATATCCAGCCCAATCAAAAGTGAATAAGGGAAGTTTCTAAATGAAAACCTGAAATAAGGTGCCAACATTTAGATTCTATTCAAATCAATAAGTATTTTTTAAATATCCACCATGGGCTAGGCACTGGATAATACACCAAGAAAAAACAAAAGAGTTCCTGCCCTCAAAGAGGTCACATTCTTTTGTAGAGATGCAACAGTTATACAAGTACAGAAAATCAAGGAGGGCAAGAGCTCTAATAACAAGTTGTTGTCATTCAGTTATATTGGATCTTTCATGACCCTCTTTGGGGGTTTCTTAGCAAAGATTCTTCAGTGGTTTGCCATTTCCTTCTCCAGCTCATTTTACAGATGAGGAAATAGAGGCCAAGATGGTTAAGTGAGTTGCCCAAAATCACATCACTAGTGTCTGAGACCAGATTTGGACTCAGGAAGATGAGTCTTCCTGACTCAACCAGGTATTCTCTCTGCTGTGCCACCAAAGATTTCACTAAAGATATAGTCCCTGAGCTAGGCTTTGAAGGAATATAAGAATTATGAAGGATAAGGGGCAGCTAGGTGGCTCAGTGGATAGAGCTTGAAGTTGGAATCTAGCCTCAAACATTTCCTAGCTGTGTGACCCTGGGCAAAACACTTAACCCAATTTCTCAGCCCTTACCACTCTTTTGCCTTGGAACTAATATTTGGTATTCATTCTAAGACAGAAGGTAAGGGTTTAGGAAAAAAAAATAAAAGAATTATAAGGGGTGGAGAAAAGGACTTGACTAGACAAGAGACTAGCTAGTGGTCCAGATAGGCTGAAACATAGAAAACATGAAGGAACCTCCTATGAAGTAAAACTAGAAGAGTAGGTAGAAGCCTGATTGTGGAGAATCTTGAATGTCATTTTCTAGTCCTAGATTGACCAGGCAAATTTGGGACCTCAGATGTAATCCTTAATTACTCTGTACCTATGTCTATATATTGTCAAGCAAACATTTGCGGGATGAATAAACCAGAGATATGAATTATTAAGAGAAAGGGAACTTGCTCTTCTCTCAAGTGAATCCAGTGGTCAATCATGACTTGGGAAGACCAAAGATGAAGCAGGCTATCTCCCAACGGAGGTAAGGGAGTGAAGGGTCACACTGGCAGATATCTTTTCAAACAGAGCCAGAGTGGATTTGGTTTGCTTAACAATGCTCAGCTGTCACAAGAGAGGGATGGTTGGTTAGCAATGTCCCCTCCCCAAAAAAAGAAAAGGAGGTCATTGTAATGTGTTTTTTAAAAGCAGAGAATGGTAGGAGGCTCAAGAGACACCAACAAGTAGGACAGCTTTGAAAATGATGTATTTTTTTAAATAATTCAGATTGTAATAAAAGATTCATAACATTACATATAAAGAGAGAGAGAGAGAAGGAAATGTTTAATTCTTGATGGTTGTCTGGTTAAGAATACCAACAAAAAATTTTCCAAAAAAATAAAAATGTGTGCATCATCCTAGCACAATGCACAGCACATAGTAACCACTATGTAAATGTTAGTTATTATTATAATTATTATCCTGTTAAGGTAAGATTTTAACTCAGATCTTCCTGATTTCAGCCTCACCCCCACCCCCGATGCAAATAGTAGAGAGAACTATTTCCAGGATGCACATCCAGTTTCTTCTATATTTCATTTAATTATCCAAGCAGAGGATTGAGAAGACTACGAAGGGATTCTGCATGAAGCATGGGGATTTCTACCTCAAACCAAAGGGCTCCCACTCCTCTTGAGGACAAGGTGGCCTAATGGAGTCAGGACACTCTACAAAGTCTGTTACAAAATCTTCACATTCTGGACCTTCTCAGAAGCTTCACAAGTCTTGTGCACCATAGACTTTGGCCACCATTAGCCTAACTTTGACACTGCCTAGCTATGTGGTGGTGTATATTGGTCACTTAGCCTCTCTGAGGCCATTTCCTTGTCGGTAAAATGGGAATCTCATATTGGTCAGTCACATAAGAAGTTCTGTCGCTGAGGGACACCACAGGAATGGCAGCTACTCATCAGCTTTGGCAGAGGGGAACGGAGAGACCTGGAGTCTTGGGACACAAGACCTTGTTGGAGGAAGAAGCATGAAACACCAGGAGGCTACTGGCAAGAAGCAGGAGGAGACCAGAGTTCAACAGAAGGTAGCAGCTTCCTACTGTTGCCATTATTACTAAATAGGTGCTAAATTCAGTTATTTCTACCTGTTCAAGGCCGAGAGTGGATAATAAGTACCTATAAATTGCAGCACCCTAGGACAAAGTTCTGCTCACTGTGGCCTAATGATTTATGCCTGTTACACCTGGTCAATAGGTTGTCATGAAACACAAATAAAAAATGCATGTGTAAAGCACTTTACAAATGTTGAAGTGGTATAGAATAGCAGCTCTTATTGTTAAGTAACTAGGTAGGAGAGTTGATAGAGCACTGGATCTTGAGTCAGAAGATCTAGGTTCAAATCCTGTCTCAGACATTTACAGATACTCTGGGAAAGTCCCTTCACCTCTGTCTCCCTCATTTCGTCCATCTATAAAATGGGAAGAGCCATGAAGGCAGAGGAAGTAGGTGCTGTGGAACTCTTAGAGTTTGGCTAGATGTCAAAGAAGTTAAGGTCATTCACTGCATCCTGAGCCAACACCGGTCATCTTGGGTTTTTTCTGGCCATTGGACTTGGATGACTAAAGGAGGGAGTGAGGCTTTGTACAATTCAGCTTCATTTAAATCTAATTCAAGTACAAATCAGACATCACCCTGAGATGCCATTGGTCCTCTTTCAAAACAACAACAAAATAAAAATAATAATGACATCTACCAGAGCTATGGTGAAAATAAAATAAAATAAAAATTTTAAAGCACTGTATAAATTTTTTGTTATAAAATATTGTTATTTTTAATTATTATTAATAACTCATTTTCCCAGCCCCTTATCTGAACTAGTACAAGGAGGCAGAATTCATGAATCTCCCCATTGTTAAAGGGATCATTATTTTTCAAATGTACCCCTACAGTCTCCTTACATTCACATGCTACATTCTCTAAACACAAGGAGAAAACCAGAATTGCTTTTACAGACTTCTTTTTTTATTTTTTAAAAATATTTTTCCATGTTTACATATTTCATTTTCTTTCCCTGCTTTTACAGCCTTCTTAAAGAGTTGTTGCTTTTTTTTTTCATTTTTCAAATATCAGTAAATATGGACACACTCTGTGTATGTAAAGGAGAACATTTCATTTTTGCTACAAAGTCCCACCCGCACTCTCCAAGAAAATAAAATAAGGAAAGGGAAAAAAAATTAAACCTTAATGAAGCAGGCGGTGATGTTGAGGGAGATCACTGACAGGGGAATCTTTTCCACCTTGCCAGAAAGGTTACAAGAACTTGAGACAAAATAAATGGTGTTTATATTTTCTGGGCCTGTCAGACTCCTGCTTTTACAGCCCTTTGCCACAGGCAGTATGTAAACTTCAGTTTATGAGGCAGATGGAGAGAAAGTTATTGACTCTTGAGACCAAGACCTCAAGGGAGGGAAGAAAAAAATAAATTAACTAAATGGTTGGTTTTTTACCACATCATTAAAAGTGCAAAAGCATTGCAGGAGATGAGGTGAAATCAGTCAGATCTCAAGTCCAAAAAGGGATTAAGAGACTGGGGGAGAGGAAGGAACAGAGGATATGGAGAGCCCAGAACTGCAAGTGTCTGGTTGTTTTAACTCCAAAAAATAACTTCATCTCTCTGAGCCTGTTTTCCCATCCATAAAAGGGGCATTTGATGTTTTCTAAGCACCTTTCTAGCTCTGGCATTATATAATTCTTCTATTGAATATTTCTAAAGTAGCTTTTTTGTTGGGAAACCAGAAGCAATCTAGAAATATTTATTAAATTTGTTGTACATATTAGGCACTGTGGGAGACTCAAAGATAAAAAATAAAGGGGTATATCCTGTCCTCCAAAATACTATCTAGTTTGGGATGCATGACAAGATTAAATTGTTAATTATCTTAAAATTTTTAGTAATTGAGACCAAAATAGAAATGTTATTGGTAAAATATAAACTCCTTGAGAGCAGAGATTGTTTTTCATCTTATCTACTCAAATACAGTCCAATAACTTTCACATTGTTGGCATTTTGCAAATGCTTATTGTATTAGTTGTCACAAATTGTACACGGGCAGAATGGAATGAGGTTAAGCCATTTGCCTGTGATCCCAAAGCCAGTAAGTGTTAGTGGTAGGATCTGAATCTAGGTCCTCCCTCCTCTGAGCCCAGTACGTCCACACCACACATGATTAAGGGGTACATTTATCCCATAGCTAATGACTGCTCCAGGAATCTAGACAGGGATTACAATTGACTTAAGTTGTCAGGCTAAATTGTACAGAGAAGTTGGGAAGGAGAGCTAAGATTTGCCCAGGCAGGAAGTTGAAAGTGTGGAACTATGAACCTTCTATCGGAGTGGAAAAATATAACCCTTGATGATGAGCATTTTGACTAGAACAGGCAATGTTGTAAAGGACCTTGAATGCCAAGTAAAGAAGAATGATTTGTATTTGATCAGCAAAGTGTAGCCATTGAAGATGAGTGTGGTAATGCTGAAGTTTTAGAAGATTCTTCTGATAACACTGTGTAAATGGGATTAGAAAGAAGAGACTGTGGATAAAAGAAGAATAATTATAGGGGAAAGGGAGTAAGCATTTATTGAGCACTTCCTGCATACCATAAATGTGTATTTATATATAAATATGTAAATAAGCATTTTACAAATATCTCATTTGGTCCTCACGATAACCCTGGGAAGTGGAAGCCATTATGTCTTCCATTTTACAGTTGAGGAAATTAAGGCATACAAAGGTTAAGAGACTTACCCGAGGTCTCACAGCTAGTAAGTGTCTGAGTCTAGATTTGAACTCGGATCTTCCTGATTCTAGCCTTAGCATTCCATCCACTGCACTAGCTGCCTCTAAAAAAATGTGAGGCTTCAGTAAAACAGGATTTCATCCTGGCTCACAAACTTATAATCTGGGTAACATAAGTCAGTTTACTTGTCTGAGATTTATTTTCCTCATCTATAAAGTGGGGGTATGATATTTAGCAATTGTCTGAGCATGGTGGTCAAGAAGAGATGAGAACTCCCTCTAGGTATGAGGTATTGAGCCTGAGAAACTGAGAAAATAGGGATACCAATGATAGAAATAGCAAAGACAGGAAACCAGCTTGAGGAGGGAAGAAAAGATGAACTTAAAAAAAATGTTGAGTTCATGGTATGTCCAAATTGGAAGTTTGGGGTGTTTTGTTTTGTTTTGTTTTTAAATCAGGCAGCTGAACATAAAGAATCAGTGAAGGGTCATTGAGTTTAGAGCTAGAAAAGAGATTTTGGAGATCATTTAGAACAACTCGTGAATTTTACAGATGTTTCCTCATATGTAAAATGAGGATAACAGTCCTTGTCGGAACCCTATTAGAAATTCTGGTATCTGGGGCATACAGTACAAAAGGTGCCCACAAATTAATTAAGACAAATTCAGTTGGCAAGGGGATGTGGAGAGACCTTGAATCTTGGAACTCTGGGCTTTGCTGAGGGAAAAGGCTAGGGACAAAATAAGGATATTGGGGAATAGCAGAGGGCTGGACCAGATCAGTCCCCTAATTTTATACGTGAGAAAAGTGAGGTTATTAAATGACCTTAAAGCAGAAAAATAGTAGAGACAAGACTTGAACCAAGGTCTTTCTGCTATTTTTGTTGTTCAGCTATTTTCAGTCATGTCTGACCCTTCATTACCCCTTTGGGGGTTTTCTTGGCAAAGATCCTGGAATGGTTTGTCATCTCCTTCTCTAACTCATTTTATAGATGAGGAAACTGAGACAAACAAGGTTAAGTGACTGGCCAGGGTCTGGGTCCAGCTCTGTAACCACTGCACCACCTAGCTGCCTTCTTTCTACTATAGTTGGCTGAAAATAACAGCAGGGCTGAAGAGTAAAGAGTTATCAGCATAGACATATCAGTTATCAGACACTTGGTGAGCACATAATAGGCCCTTTTTCATTCACTCCTCAGTCTTATCTCCAACAAACCCATAAATAGCTTGATTCCCATCAATGGAAGGAACCATTCTATTAACTACCCTCTGTCTCAAAACCAGAAAAGAAAAGTAGATTGAGCCTGAAATGGGCCCCAGCTGCAAGGAACACATAAATAAAGTCAAAATGCATCTGTCATTGGGATAAGAGGACAGACTCTAGCACATTGCACCTGAGCCCAGCTTCATGCTCAGATTGCAAGGTAAGCACCCATGTCTCCATTTAGTCACAGGACATCAACAAACAGGGGGAAACAGAGCCAACCTTGCCAAATGAGGGCATCTGAGACCTCACACAGCCTCAGGTGAATGAGCCAAATAGGTTATCCCTCTCTAATTCCCCATTCCCATCACCCTAAAATCATGTCATGCTTCTTACCTTAAAGTGGATGGCTTGGTTATCCTTGGAATTCTTCTCATCCTGAGCAGCATATATAGCTTCCCAGAGACTACAGCAAAACCTTCGCTCTTGTCGTTCATATCTTCCTCGGTTCCTTAAAGTTCCCTCTCCTGGCTCAAAGTGTCAGAGTATGCATCTCATGATTCCTCAAACCCTAAAATGGGGGCTCTTAACCTATGGTCTGTAAACTTATCTTTTAAAAATATTTTGATAGCTGTATTTTAGTTTATTCATATATGTGTGTGTATGTGTGTGTGTGTGTATATATACATATATAAACTCTGGTTTTAAAGCAAATCACTCTTTCACACAAAATAGTGTAAGCTATGTCATTACCATAAAGCAGAAATTGGTCTGGTTTCCCCTTTTATTCTGTTCCAAATACTCTTGCTCTCCCTTTGAATCCAACAATTCCAGGCTCCTGAATCTATGGTGACTAATTATAGCACCTACTCTCTCTTGTTAACAGAATGGCCCACATTAATAATTGGTAATACACAAGATAAAATTCATAGTTTTAAAAAAAATTCATAGTTTTACCCACCAGGGTGTTATACTTCCCTTTTTGTTTGAAACTACCTTTAACCCTATTCTGCAATGCCAATTCCTAAGTATTTCCTCTCATATTTTTAAGGGTAGGAGGGAAAAAAGGATACAGCATGGAAGAGAAGTTTATGAGGTAGAGAAGGCTGGCTTGTCCCATTCATATAGACAGTGGTAACCTGGTAAATGTTAAATAATGGGAGCAAGGGGAATACACACAACATACTTTAAATTTAATCTGCATTATTAACATTTTCTTTACTCCCTTCTGTCTATACCAGTGATTCCCAAAGTGGGCACCACCACCCCCTGGTGGGTGCTACAGCAATCCAGGAAAGCAGTGATGGCCACAGGTGCATTTATCTTTCCTATTAATTGCTATTAAAATTTTTAAAAAATTAATTTCCAGGGGCACTAAGTAATATTTTTTCTGGAAAGGGGGCGGTAAGCCAAAAAAGTTTGGGAACCACTGATCTATACAATCAACAAAACAAGACCTGATTTGTATTTTGTTGATTTCTAAGACATAAATACCCACACTAAAAATTTCATTATCAGTTCTCATAAGCCCATTCAAGTTGGTTGCAATATACCTCTACAAATTTCCCAAACCTCTTTATTATACACACCACCAAAACATTTGGATCTTTAGAGTTCTGGGTCCCTACTGTCAGAATTTCCCTGCAGCAACATGGTTAGCATGGAAATATGTTTTGAATAACTTTATAATCAATATCATATTACTTCCCTATTGAAGGGGTTGGGAAGGGGAGGGAGGGAGGAAAAGAATTTGGAATCCAAATTTTTAGAAAATTTATATGTAATTGCGAGAGAGTTGAAAAACTAAAGAAAACTTTTTCAATTTTTATTTTAATTACCTTAAATTTTAATAACAAATTTTCATATAAGTTTTCCAAAGTTATATTATCCATGTTGGCTCCCTCCCTTCCTTCCTCCTCACTCCCAGAGCTAACAAGCAATTCAACCTGGGTTATATATATATTATCATACAAAACATATTTCCATGTTATTCATTTTTTATAAGTGAATAACCTTCTAAAACCAAAAAACCAAGTCATATATCCAATTAAACAAGTGGCAAATCATATGTTTATCTGCATTTCTACTCCAACAGTTCTTTCTCTGGAAATGGATAGCATCTTTTTTTATAAATCCCTCAGAATTGTCCTACATCATTGTGTTGCTGTTAGTAGCAAAGTCTATCACATTTGATCATTCCACAATATTGTAATTACTGGATTTAATGTTCTCCTGGTTCTGCATATTTCACTCTGCATCAGTTCACATAGGTCTTTCCAGCTCTTCCTGAAATCATCCTATTCATTATTTCTTACAACACATTAGTATTCCATCACCATCATATGCCACAATTTGAGTCATTTCTCAATGGAGGGACAGCCTTTTAGTTTCCAATTCTTTGCCACCATAAAAAGAACAGCTATAAATATTTTATACAAATAGGTCCTTTCCCATTTTTTTTATCTCTTTGGGATGCAGAACTGCTAATGGTATTACTAGATCAAAGGGCATGCATTCTTTTATAGCCCTTTGGGCATAATTCTAAATTGCCCTCCAAAATGGTTGGATTAGTTCACAACTCCATCAGGAAAGTATTAGTGTCCCAATTTTGCCACATTCCCTCCAACATCTATCATTTTCCTTTACTATCATATTGGTCGATCTGATAGATATGAGGTGGTACCTCAGAGTTGTTTTAATTTGCATTTCTCCAATTAAGAGGGATTTAGAAGATTTTTTGTATAATTTTTCATAGCTTTGATTTCTTCATCTGAAAACTGCCTATTCACATCCTTTGACCAGTTATCAATTGGGTAATGAGTTGGATTCTTATAAATTTGAATAAATTTTTAAAATTTTAAATAAAAATGTTTCTAACAGAATCTTCTTATAATTGTCATAGGTATCTGTCATAGGTATCATAGGCAGAAATATTGCCTTCAATCAAAGTTCTAGTAATTTTCAATAGCCTTCTCACCTATGGCAATATTACAGAATCCAAAAATTACAAATAAAAGTAAAACCAAAAAAAGAAAAACTAATTATCTTAAAGGTAGATAGTGTTTCAATAATGGCTCTAATAATACTTTTAAACTGGTAGAAATTTCAACTATAAAATAAACTCCCGGGGGGGGGGACTTTTGAGGGTAACCAGGGTAGAGTTCTGAGTCAGAAGATGAGATGGTAGCCATGGTAGACCCCTGTAGCCCCAAAATAAGAATTAAATTCCCCTTTGAATTTGAAAATCCCCTGAGGGCTTTTCCCTCATTAACCCTGGTTGAACAAAACCACCTGGAGTTTCTGGTGCTTTTTTTTTTTTTAAGGACACTTGTTCATCTTTTTTCCTAATGATTTCCTGGTACTGGTCTGGGAATTCTCAAAAAAAAAAAAAAAGCTATTTGGGAAAAATTTGAAGAACTTATAAATTTTATCAGAGTTGGAAGAGCTATAAAAATTCAGGCAATTTCCCTTATGGTTCTAGCGAAAACCCTGAAGCGGTTAAAAATGAAATATAAAATTTGAGGGCAAATAGTGAGGAAGGAAGGAAGGAAGGAAGGAAGGAAGGAAGGAAGGAAGGAAG
>NC_058131.1:140107785-140159125 GCF_016433145.1 Gracilinanus agilis | reverse complement strand
AAGGAAGGAAGGAAGGAAGGAAGGAAGGAAGGAAGGAAGGAAGGAAGGAAGGAAGGGAAGGAGGGAGGAAGGAAGGGATTCTTATTAGGACCATGATTTTACAGATTACATTTCAAAGTGACCAGTTAGTGAGATTCTTATGGTATTTTTTGGAAGAGGGAATGGAAATCCCTTGTTAGGGAAACATGGCTCCATCTATACTGTATTTAGAAACAAATAGTTACAGGAGCCTGAATTGTCATAATTATGTTCTAGGCCTTTTTTTCACAGTAAGAAAACTGCTAGCTTTTCTGCCTCCATTTTTGTATATAGAGGTCTTCCTCTTTCCCTTTCCTTTTTTTAGTATGCTCCCATTTTCAGTTGCCATTTAGCCAATTGGCATTTCTATCTCACCTCTGAAGATTTGAAGTCCTGTTTTGCTCCTATTCCCTCATAAATGGTGGCTCTGGGATTCAAACTCAGGTTTGCTGATTTCCAATCCAATGCTCTTTTCAGTACAGCACATCTGCAGGTAATTAGCCCGTCTGTCCTTCTGCCGAGTGAAACCAATATGTTTGTCCCCAGGAGCTAGTCCTGTGCAAGGAAAGAATAAGTAGCTATATCTATGGTAAAGATTTAAGGATCATTAAAGTCCCTATCTTTCCTTTCTTCCTGGTCCCCCAACTAAACAGTTTTAGAAACTTCCAATATTCAATGTATTACTTGGAATTAGGTATCAAAAGAGCCCAGATTGAAAACTGGTAGGGAATTTTGGGGTCATCAAATCAACTACCTTAATCTGAAAGATGAACAAACTGAAACTTAAGGTTAGATAATATTCATTTTTCCCAAGATATCCAATAAGTAACCAGAGGGAGGACCTCAACCCAGGTACTCTGACAATGGCAACAAACTGGCATTATTTCCCCCAAAGGTGTCTATCAAAATAAAGGATTGTCATGTGAATCATGTGAATCCCCCAGGTGAAACTACCCTGGGTTCAAGGTGTTCTGTGAACTCACAAAATTGTAGCTCATGAGCCCTCACCAATGTGTTTGCTTTTAATAGTGAGTCAAAGGACACGGTTCAAAGCAAAGAACAGAATGAAAAGTAATAACAAAATGTTCTCCTCTAAACCTGTGGTGTACTTTTCCACAAAAACACCATCTGTGAGAAGAGTGGACATAGAGGGTATGTATAGAGAGGTATGCATGTAGAGAACATGTGGCCAGGGCAAACAAACAGAAGAGCCCACAAAAAGGGTAAATACAGAGCCAGGGTTTATTGGGTTTTCAAGGTACACATAAATAAAGAATTATTAAGTTTTTGCACTCATACCAGAAAATAACAGAATTGTAGAACTAGAAAGAATATTAGGACATTCAACATTGACTATTAGATGTTGAAAAGATCTCATCTTATAATTAATGGAAAAGTATTCATTGAAGATAAAAGAATAGCACCATGATATGTATGCATTCTATTACCTTGAACATACTCTCAAATTTTGGACTAAGTGACATAAAAGTCTGAAAGGTCAGAAGTTGAGGGAAAGAAAGAGAGTGAACAGAAATATTTCTACTACCTTGGTCTTTGCCTCATCTTTTCATGCTATCCTCTATAACTGTGCCCTAAGCACATTCTTCTACCTCTACCCTGAGTATTTATTCCTTCCTCTACTCCTTTAGGATGCCACTGACTTCACTATACTGTGAAGAAGACAAAGACTGGTCATGATTTGCTCAATAATTCAGGTCAAACCCTACAAAGCCTTGGTGGCAGCCAGGTGGCTAGAGACAAGAGGTCCTAGGTGCAAGTCTGATCTATATCACTTCCTAGCTGTATGACCCTGGGCAATTAATCCCAACTGCCTATCCCCCTGCTGCTCTTCTGCTTTGAAACTGATTCTTAGTATAAATTATAATACAGAAAGTAATTTTTTTAATCTATAAAGCCTTGTTTCTCAGAAGAATCACCAAATTAACCAACTACAAATAATAGTGCTGCCTTTGTTAATCCCTTAACTTGCTCTGTAAAAGAGGTTTCAAGGATATCACAGTAAAAGTTGCAATGGGCTACTATCCTGTGATTTAGAGCTGAAAGGGACCTTAGAGATCATGCTCAACTTACTCATTAGCATTTTTGCCAGCCTCAGCTGATTCTGAGCATTAACATTTATGACACTTTTTTCAGACTCTGTTGGGCTTTAATATTTGTTCTGTCCATCCCTTCTTTCTATCATGTATACCATATATAGGTATATGTGTGTGTATAATATATGTATCATATTTTCATGCTTTTTAAAAATTTAAATTGGTTATTGAGTTTCCATACCCTGAATGTTCTCAATACAATATTCCTGTAACCACCTAATCAGAATAACTTCTCTTTGTCTTCAGAATTTCACGCTTGAAAGCTTTCATTGTTCCTAGAAGAGTTTCACTTACCTTACTCTATCTACTAACTGGCCCTGGAAACCAATGTTTCATCTTCAAAATGCATCCAGTTGCCTATCAAAATCATCTGCCTGTGACTATAGCATATTCTCTTCCCTCCTCCCAATTTTTACATCTTGCTCTTGGAACATTATTCTAATCAAATAAATAGTGCCATTATTTCAGAAAAGAGTATATTTTATATATTTCTATATTCTCCATCTCTGTGACTTCCCAGACTAAAAATCCCTTTCTTGGCCATCCCTTCACTATATTATTGTTTCTCCCTATTAGAATGTAAGCTACTCGAAGGCTGGAACTCCCTTTTTTGGCAGGCAGCTTTAGGTACTGTCAGGTAATTGTGGACCAATTAATGAGATGACCTGAAGCATTTCCTAGCAGTAATAACACAGCTAATTTTGTTGCAAAGGTATTATTGAAAGAGATCATACCAAGGTTTGGAATTCCATTTAAGAGTGATACAGACTGTGGTTCACACTTTACAGATTCAGTCTTACAATAGATCTATGCAAACTTAGAAATAACATCAAAATCCCATGTCCCATACCATCCTCAAAGTTCTGGTCAGGTAGAACACATGAACCAAGAAGTTAAAACTATGGTTGGGAAACTATGCAGAGACTCATTTTAAATGGCCAGAAATTTTATCATTAGCTCTGTTTTATATTAGAACCAGACCAAGGGGTGATATACATGTTTCCCCCTATGAAATGCTTTTTGGACATCCATCAATACAAGCAAAGGATTTTAGCCCTGTTTATACCTCCTTATTGGGTGGAAATTTACATATGTCAGAATATATCTCACAACTTCAGAACAGAATTAGGAAATTGCAAGAGCTGGGAATCTTAGTCCAGACTGGACCAATTGACTTTGCATTGCACGACTTACATCAGGGGGGAAATTTTAAATTCTTCAAAAAGAGTGACTTCTTTTCTTTAAATATGTGTGTGTGTGTTGTAAGAATGCAATGCAAAGCCATTTTGGAACCGGTAGAATTAGAACACAGAAGAGGAGGATCCAGTGACAGTTGGCAGGAGCAAGGACTTCAGGCATTGAAGAGCCAACTGAAACAGCTTTGGGGGTTTTTAGCCTAGTGGGGAGGAGGTTGTTTTGGCTGTTTGACCCTAAAAGTGAGCTTGGAAGGTTGTCCTCAAACTTAAAAAGATTTACAATTTCACCTTGATTCATACTAGTTCCTGAAACACTCTTGAATATTCAACAACAGATTCATCAGTGTTGGGGAGCCGACCCCTAGACCCCATTTTGCCTTGGGCTTTGCCCCTCAATATTCCCTCTGAGTTTTAATAACAAGTCTTAGATATAGGAAAACTATCTGGGGATTGGGTCAGAAAAGTTGTGATAGAGGAACACAGAGTATTTCCATGAGTACCTTACACAGGCACAGACTGAGGGGACTTAGGGAATCACCTTTGCACCCTCTTCCCAGCGAACCCCATTTTCAATTCCTTTGTTACCAGTTCCCTAAAATAAACCCTTTAGTTTCTTTTGTCAGATCAGCATGTATTTCATTGGTGGGAGGCAGTGTGAAGGGAGTTGAAGGAAGGAAGGTAGGCTGACCACCATTTTAAGCCTGACCTCCAGCTGGGAAGTAGCGGGAGGCTTCTGTTTGCCCTGGCTGGCATCAACATCTTATCAGGGTTACATCCATTTCCCCTTGTAGGGATAACATCCCTTCAACATCCACACCCTGACATGAGTAGTAGGGGTCCCCCATTTTCCTCTGGAAACCCCATTTTCTCTCACAGTAAGGAGGGGTGGCTGAGAGGGAGGTATGGCCCTTATACATTTTCTAGGTTACCAACTATAACCCAAACCTCCTAATCACCCCCCTTTCTTACAATATATAAATATGTATACATGGAATTTTGTATATTTGTATAAATAGGTTGTGCATAGTTTTGTTTGCATGCTGTCGTGTTCTGAATTTAGTTTCCATTCGTGTCAGAATAGGTTTTCTTTTCTGTAAATAGAATAGAAAAAAGTTAGCAGTTTCTATAGATGGCAAGATGGTTCAGAATTTTGTTATCCTAAGGTAGAAATAGTTTTATATAAGAAAAAGGAAAGTTGGCCTGTTTTAATTTCTAAATGTTGAAGTTTCATCTTTAGATAAAGAGTTTTGCTTTCTGTTAAGAAAAAATTTTGATAGTTGTTTTGTTATTGCAAATTGTTTGCATTTTGATTTTGTAGTTGTACTATAATTTGCATTTTACAGGATTTTCCATGCTTTCTCTTATTCTTTCTTCTGTCTCTTTTCTGTCACTAGCATAGGGTGGTATAGGTAAGGTGTTAAATTAGTTTAGAGTTAAGTCATAGAATAGGTATAAGATAATTGCATAAATTTATTTTGCCCAGGGGGGGATTATAATGATAATTATAACAAAAGTGTAATTAGCATAGTTAAAGAATAGAGTATAGTGAATATACAGAGAATATAGAGAACTTGAGGTTTTGGGGACAAGCTAGAAATTCTATTTTGGAGGTAATGCATAGACACTCAAAAAGACTAGACACATGGGGGAGATTTGAAAGACTGAAACAAGAGCCAGGGGGGAAATCCTTCCACATTCCTAGATAGAATAATTGAGATGGGAGAAATTTTATAGTGATTTACAGATCTGTCTGAACACAACTTACAGCATATCAGAAGACAGTTTGTAAAAGAGAGCTGTCTGCCGATTAAGAATTATTTTAGATTAGTGTCCAAATTGGGATTCTCTGGGTTTGGAGGAATTAAGGAAGAGTGCAGTGTATGGTTTTTTTTCAGGGGAGAAGGAATGTAAAAGTGAGGAAAGAGATGAACTAGTACAAGAATTAAGATCACAATTAAAAGAAGCTAAGAGAGAGAGACATAGAAGATGTGAAAACAATGGCCCCATTACAATATATAAACCGAGGCAAGACGATGTTCAACGACAACAAAGAACTAGTCAATTAAGGTGTTTTCTCTGTGGAAAGCAGGAACATTTTGTCAGAGACTGCAGATTAAAAGCCCAAATAAATAACAGGGGAAATTCTTATTCAAATAATTGAAAAGGAGGTTGGAAAGACAATAGAACAATGTATAATAGCAACAGACAAGATCATGGCCAGTGTTGTTCACATTTATGTGCAAACTCAGGAATGCAAGCCCCAAATCTTAGTACAATGCAGCAGTTTATAAAAGAAGGCAAAAGATCTACGTATTCTACAATATCTGCAAGAGGAATAAAGCAAGGCAACCAATTATGAAGCCATATTGTGGAGGATACAGGAGTAAAAAGCCTTGCCGAGAGGGAAAAAGGAAATTGGAACAGTAATATAGGAAAACAGCAAAGTGAGAATGAGTTAACAGTGCAAGAAAGTATTAGTGCAAAAACCTATGAGCTGAAAGGAGCAGTGCTAAATAATAATGAAAAGGGAAATAGTGATAGTAGATCAGTGCAAAAAGATAAAGTTGCAGAAAATAGTGAGCAAGAAATGTTTAATAGTGGGTAATATTGTACCAGAAAAAGAATGTAAGGATACAGAAACAAAGAATAGTGAGCATAATGAGAATCTATCTGTGAGCAAATGTAGAGAAACAGCTGAAGAACAATGTAGACTGAATACTGAGTCTCTAGGAGAAAATGAAGAAGATAATATCATTGCAAATACAGAAAATGAGTGGGATCTAATCAAGATTGAGTTAGTAGCACCAATGGTTGAAACATTTGTACCTCCAAACACAAGTGAAACTCATGTAATGATTAAAATTGGGAAGGAAATTTACTCTGTCTTAGTTAATATAGGGGCTAGTAAGTCTGTGCTAAAAACACCTCCTGGAAATAGCAGAGTAGTTGGTTCTATGGACGTTGTGAGAGCTACAGAAAGAACACAAAGGGTTCCAAAATTACAGTCTAAAATGGTTTCCTTAGGTCCTCTGTCTGTAGACCATGTTATGTTTTGTTTTGTTTTGTTTTGCTTATCCCAGACAGCCCAGAAAATCTTATGGGTAGGGATTTACTTTGCAAACTAGGTGATTCAGTGTAATCCTTCTGGAAAAATTATGTTACATCTTCCAAGGGATGCATTGCAAGCCTATCCATTATTATTTTTAGATGCAATGGTAGGTGAGGAGAAAGTAAATTCAATCTATGAAATCCATAAAGAAATACCAAACAGGGTTTGGGCTAAACATTCAACAGATATAGGATTGTTAAAATCAGCAACCCCAGTGAAAGTGAGAACTAAAGAGAGAACTCCACCAAGAATATCCCAGTATAAACTTAGCAAAGAAGCTGTTGAGGGCATAAGGCCAATTATCAAGAGTCTATTGGAGCAGAAAATAATTGTATCAACAGTTTCTGAATATAATACACCCATAATGCCTATTAAAAAAGCAAAACTAGATAGTGAAGGCAAACCAATATGGAGATTTATTCAGGATTTAAGAGTGGTCAATGATTTTATAATAAAGTCACATCCTGTTGTCCCAAGCCCAGCTAGTATTCTCTCATCTATACCTAGCAATGCCAGATATTATAGCGTGGAGGATTTGTGCTCTGCTTATTTTTCCATCCCAATTCATGTAGACAATAGAAAAATTTTTGTATTCACTTGGGAAAGAAACCAGTTCTGCTAGTCCCAACTGCCTTAAGGGTGGTCTGAGTCTCCTTCTCTCTTTTGCCAAATTTTAAAGCAAGATCTAAAGACAATAGTATTTAAAGACAGTACAGTAGTTCATTTTGTGGATGATATTTTGTTAGCAGCCCCAAATATAAAGATTTGTCTTTGGGACAGTACAAAACTGCTTTGTGAATTACATAAGAGAGGACATTAAGTTTCAAAATCCAAATTGCAGTGGTGTTTGCCTAGAGATGAATACTTAGGTTCCGTACTAGCAAATGGGACAAATAGATCCAAAAAAAAAAATAATAAGTGACATACAAAACCTCAGGGTGCCAAAGACCAAAAAGGAGCTGAGAGCAATTCATGGAATGGCAGGGTTCTGTAAACAGTGGATTCCAGGCTATAGTAAAATAACACAAGTGTTTGACAGACCTCACAAGGAATGATGTAACAGAACCATTGAGATTAAATGCAGACCATGTGCAGGCTTTGTAAAAAATTTTAACAGCCCCAGCCTTGGGTATACCTGACTATGACAAGGAATTTCATCTTTCTGTGCATGAAATAAAAGGGCTGTAGCTTCAGGGGTCTTAGCACAAACTTTAGGATCAAATTTTATACCTGTAGCATACTACAATGCACAATTAGATTCTGTGGCTAGAGGGATGATGGCCTGTCTCAAGGAGTTACAGCTGCTGCTTTATTGATCCAAAAGTCAACAGATTTAGTTTTAGGATGAAAACTTAGTGTATATTGTGATCACTAACTGGAAGCTATACTTCACAGATGTAATTCACAAGCCTTTACAAAGCAGAGATTATCTCAGAATGAGATAGTACTGCTGAGCAATGAGAACATCAGTTTGAAATGGTGTAGTGTTTTGAATCATGCAATGTTGTTTCCAGATTTACCAATGGATAGGGAGTCAATTCATGACTGTGTTGATGTGGTGACATTGGTTAAGAAGACTAGGTCAGATTTAAAAGATATTCCAATTATGAATCCTGACTTAGTGCTTTTTACTGATGGATCCAGTTATATGAATAATGAGAGGAGATACACAGGTGCAGCTATAGTGACAGAGACAGAGACGCTGTGGTATGGATCATTGCCCAGCAATGTCAATGTTCAAGGAGCTGAGCTTGTGGCTCTTAAGCAAGCCTGTGTGATTGGAAAAGGCATAAGACAAAATATTTTCACAGACGCGAAATATGCATTTTCAGTGATTCATGCAACAGGAGAGATCTGGAAAACTAGGGGTTTTTTAACATCTGCAGAGAAACAGCCTATGCATAAGTCATTGCAGAACTGTTAGTGGCAATCCAACTGCCTAAAGAAGTTGCTGTAATACACTGCTGAGCACATAGCTATGGGAAAGACTCTGTGTCTAGGGAAAATCATAGGACAGATGTGACAGTCAAATATGCTGCCCAAAAAGCTCCTATTCATGTCATGAGTCTCTCGGTCACTGAAGAAGCAATCTAAACAAAGCTTACAATAACTCGGAAGTTCAGACATGGATAAAGAAATTTGGTGCTAAGGAGATTAGAGAAATATGGTTCACAGACACAGGGAAGTC
The DNA here is from genome assembly GCF_016433145.1 of Gracilinanus agilis. Taxonomy (NCBI): domain Eukaryota; kingdom Metazoa; phylum Chordata; class Mammalia; order Didelphimorphia; family Didelphidae; genus Gracilinanus; species Gracilinanus agilis. The sequence goes on along the minus strand of NC_058131.1, from coordinate 140,150,500 downwards.
CATCTTGCCAAAGAAGTGTTTTTATCATGTGTATAACTCTATTCATGGTAAAGGACATAAGCTATAATCGATATGGTTCAGAGATTTTGGCTAGCTCCTGGAATTACAACAGTTGTGAGTAGAGTCTGTGGAAAATGTGATATTGGAAAATGTGATATTTGTATGAGACTTAATCAAGGAATATTTAAGAAGACAGGTTTAGGGATCATTAGCTTATACTTCATTTGAGAGCATGTAAATTGATTTTATTTACATGTCTAAAGCTGGGAGGTTTAAATATTGTCTGGTAATAGTAGACAGGTTGACATGATGGTCGGAAGCATTTCCTGCAAATAAGAACAACGCAGCAGTTGTAGTAAAAGTATTACAAAAAGAAATAATACCTAGGTTTGGGGTACCAAAATTTTGGGACTCAGACAATGGAATGCATTTTTCATGGTCCATTTTGAGAAGGATTTATGAAAGTTTGGGAATCAACACCAGTTTTAATACTCCATATCATCCTCAGAGCTCTGGACAGGTTGAAAGGATGAACAGAGAAATTAAAGCCATGATTGACAAGATCTGTGCAGAGACTCATTTGAAATGGACTGAAATTCTTCCTTTAGTACTTTTCTATATCCATATAATACCGAGTGGAGATTTGCACATCTCTCCATTTGAAATGTTGTATGGCCATGCCCCGTTAAAAGCTAAGATGTGTCAACTGTTATAATTATTGGGAGTCTCTTGATATGTTTGAGATTGTAAATTGATGTACAGAGAGAATAAGATGACCCTTTTCCCTTATAACAGTTGCCCAGGCAGGATCCTTCAGGTCTAGAGGTATATCCCTTCAGGATCCACCTTGGGGTTAATTGATATATTGATTTGGGCTCTTTAGCTAGGATAACGTCTTGTATTCTGACTGCGATTTCTCCCTTCCCAAAACAAGTTTTGACACTGCTTTAGGAAAGTACTTTAAACTTTATATTAATAAGAAGGATAAGGGTAAAGGAATGTGGTATAGGAGACCCTATTCTACTGGTTGCTAATGAAATCTCAACTGCTGGCAGATGAAGAATCAATGTAGCTTCCCTCTGGTTCAGCCTGGCCAGGACTAAACCAGAGTAGGTAAACTGCTGGGATATTTTGACTTCTTCTTCAATAGATCTTCAGCCTTACAGTTGAGTTATTTCCACCCTTTTCCACCCTCTTCTTCGTCTCCTGCCCACTTCCCGGATCCCTCCCGGGCCCTGGGAAACCTGGATATCTAGATGATGTAACTCCTAATATCTAGGGGCAGTAGACACCAAGGTGGTGGTCAGGTACAGGTTGGCACGGTATCTCAAGTACAGGAAGAGTTTGCAGAGAGAGATGTTTGCACCTCTCACTCCAAGACCAGGATCCACCGATCTCCAGCCTCAGCACAGGTCCAAGACCCAGAACCCTTTCAGGATTCTCAACTGCCCCTCCTCCTGCCTCTCGCATGACTCCCTGGGAACATTCCATCCAACTGACTTATTTGTCAATCAAAAGTGATCTTCAAGCTCCCAGAGATTCAATATAACACAGCCCAGTTGTATTTCTATGTTAGGGGCCAGGGGGATCATTCAGTTTTCTTAAGAACTTTAATAGTAAATCAGCTACAGAGGAGAAGTGGTGGGGTCCTTTTTTAAAGTTTTGCTCACTAGCCCATCAGCTATAAAGATTTGGGGAAAGATGCATGGTGCCACTGTTCCAATGTGAAAATTGATAAAGCTCACAGAAATAGACAAAATCTGAGTGAAAATAGTGATCAGAATGATGGAAATGAAGATATAACTCAAGCAGAAATAGAATTAGGAGATAGGGAGACAGAAAGACATGAAATTGATTTAGAAAAGGATAAAGGCTGAGAATTTATCTGACAAGTCTAGACAACAGTCAGAAACCCCATAAGGAGAGGACTATGGGTTGGAAGATAAAACAGCCCAGGGGGAAAGCTAGAAGATTTAAGAGCAGAAGGAGAACAGTGACTTTGTAGCTGAAAGGACAGCAAAGACAGTTAAGACTGTGAAATTTGTATATAAGAAGAGGAGGGGACTATGCAGAAGATTATGTAAGATAAAAGTGCACCGAAAAACACAAACACATATTTATATTTTAGTGCATGCAACACACACATAAATAGAAGATAGAAGAGAAACACTTCAGGCAACTTGAGAAGTGGAATGTAAGAAGATACAGTAAGTATATGCATTCAACCCTACATATGAATAGGATACATATTTCACAAAATGTATACATTTTGCAGACCCCATGTAGATAAATGGGAGTCTTTATGGTGGAAAAGTAATTGCTGAATAAATAGTTAGTAATAGATCCATAAGGTATTAATTGAATAGAAGGATTGGTATATTTTCTATTTGGTTAATATTGGGGCAAAGATAGGATTAAAAATAATGAAAGTAGTATATACTTTGCAGATATATGTATATATATCTCTACATGTTTGTACATACTTGTAACACAGAATCGTAATTATGTACATATTTATTGTAATTATGTATCATGTATAAAGAATAGGTATAGAATAAGATAGAATAAGAATAACCTTAGTCCTAAGGTTAATGTAACAGTTTAAGTATAGGTTTAAGAATTAGCATAGAGAATAGGGTAATGGTGTTGAATTGTTCAGATAAGTTTTAAACTGCAGTTGCATACGTTTTTTCTTTAAATTGGGTTTGCTATAGAAGCTGAGGCTAAAATCGTGTTTATTGGATTTTTTTAATGTTTTCTATTGTTATATTGCTAATAGATAGAATGGTTGTTGTATTCATTTAGTATTATAAGAGTATGAGAGAAAAATTGATTTAGAAATAGTGTTATGGGTTTGTATGAGGTTGAAGTTTTTAATATTGATAGGATATATTCAGGTTTGCTACATTGTTTGGAATGTGTCAATGTTGCGTTGTGTTGAAACTTTGTAATTATTTTGTAAACCCTAACCCTTACCTATTTTTCCTTGGTTAATATTCTGAGAAGTGGTGTAGTATAAATAGGATATAACAAAGAAAGTGTAGGGGTAGTTTATTGTTTTGGGAGTTAGATAATAGAATAAGGAAAAATAAGAATTTAAGGTAAGTATTATCGTTCACAGAAATGAACCCATTTTTGTGAAAGGGGATGACTGATAGGGAGGAATTTGGGAAAAAGATAAAGGACCAGAGTGGAGAGACAGAAGTTTGATAGAATGCAAGAAACCAGGAAATATAGGAGGAGATCTCGGAATCCTGGGGAAGGATTCTAAGGGGGTTAATGGTCAACTGGAGAGAAAGTGGGGGACTGTGGAGAAGTAAACAGCTCCTGAACTAAGCTCTCTCCTGATCCTGTGGGAAACCTACTAAATCATCTACTTTGTTTCCAGTTACCCCTCTTTGGTCCTAGACATTGAAGTGAAATCTCTCAAGAGTAATCATCATTGGCAATGGCCTGCACTTCTGAGTTACTTTGGTGGGCTTGGCCAACACCTGGGTGACTAGGTCACACCTGGCACCAGTTCCTGATTCAACAGCTATCTCTGGCTTTCACCAGACTATATTTGCATGGGCTTAGCCTAAGGTAGCTAGATAGGACTGGGAATTTAGGCAAAGAGGCAGTCAGTGTAGGTCCAACTCTGTTGAGCACTGAAGAGATCTGTGAAGATCAGTGGGGTTCTGGGAAAGGTAGATAATTATTAGTGATGGGGGTTTTCTTAGCCCTCAATCCTTACCTAATCCAAATTATCATCTAAAATAAACATGTTACTGTACTGACATCTTGCTCTCTGTGTCTGGGATGACTTGGTTCAACCTCATTTATAAGTCCAATTACCATCTTACAATCCCCTCTTACAATAGTCAGATATAGGATTTACCAAAGGGATCTGAAACTTTCTAGGCTGCTTTAAGAATTTCCATAGATGTTAAAACCAGTGGAAATGCATGTTGGATGTGGGAGGGGTGAAGGGTGGGGTGAAGGGGAAAGTAAAAACAAAAATCATGTAACCATGGAAAATTTTTTCTAAAAAAATAAAATATTTTTTAAAAAGAAGAATTTTCATAGAACCCTGACAATGTCAGAGGAAGAGAATTTTTTCAGGGTGACTTAGGAGTGTCAGTTGAAAAACCAACAACCACTTCTGGGAGAGAGACTCAGAGGTTGGTTGCTCTTGGCTTTGCTGCTGATCAGCCTTGGAAAACTTGTGAGAGTTTAACATCTTGCTTGAAGAAGTTGGAAAGGAATCTGATCAAAAAAGGAGAGTTACTGAGCAGTTCTGCAGAATCCATCTGGTGGCACCAGAGGGCAACTACTGAGAAAACATCTTGTTACTCTAACAGGCACAGTGAAATCTTTGGCTGAAAGAAGAAAAGTGGCAGATCTCTATAACTTTAGTTTATAATTTTGTTTTTGGAAATAGGTTAGTAAATTAGATTATCAAATTTAGAGAATAAGTATAGTAAGGGTAGTGTCAACCCTGTTGACAAAGATGTCCTTTGCAGGACAGTTGGTTGGGTTGGATTTTTTAGAGAACTTATTAGCTTTGGGGAATATTTTGTTCATCATTTACCTTCCTTTTACTTTCCCTTTTTACTAAATTTTAATTATCAATACTTTTATATATATATATTGAAATATGTAAACTGCCAACACAGGGTAATATTCACAACTAGGGCACACCCACACACCCGCAAGTGACAGGAGTGACACAGGTTAACTGGGGACCTGCACAAGGGATGTAGGATTAGGTGAAAGACACTAGTTATTAAAATGAGAATTGACAGTCATACTGGTAGGGAAACTCAGGTTTAGGAAGTTAACTAACAATGGGCTCTTTTCTTGGGGGTAGAGGAAAAATACAAGAAATATCTAAAACACAGTTTAATGGTCAATAGTTTCTGGGTGAGGGAAGTGGGTCAGGTATATCTAAAACTCGGCTAACTGACAAATAGAATCCTAATGATTGGGATGACTATCAGCTTCTCTACTAAACTAGCTTCAGGCAGGCAGACAACCTTGGCTGAATGCTAGAGAGGGCTAGGATATTGGGATTCTCACAACTAGTCCAGGCTGATCCTTTGCTGACTTCAGGATACAAGAACCAAATCTTTGCTTAGCCAGTAATCCAGTGGACACTAGGGAGGGAAGTCTGTCTGCAAGCTGTCCACCAGGAACAGACACTTCTCTCTACCTAGATTTGCCTTGATAGATGTTATCTCCAATCTTCTTTAAACTCCCAAATATCCACAGCTCAGGCACAGAAGGCTGGACTACAGCTCTAAACCCTCTGTACTCCAGCTCTGTTAGTTCACTCTCTCCTCGCCTGCATTCCATTCAGAATGTCCATGGCTGACAGCCAAGATTTTTCCCTTAGCCTGCCTACCTGCTAAATCTGCTTTCCTACTTTTAAAGTTTATTTCCCTATTACAATAATTGGTGGATTACTCAGAATTTAAGCTCAGCCATTTCCTTCAACTGCCACATAAGGATCTAACACTCAATTCAAGATCCTGCCCACAGCCACTAATAATTACTGGCCAATACCACAAATTCTAATCAATACCTAGGGTAATATAACCCTACATAACATCCGCATCTACTGTTAGCACAGTGCTGTGTGGAAGGCAAATTAGATAAATAGAGTCATGGATAAGGCCCATTTTCTGGATTCCCTACATGACCAATTCAGGCTGAGGCAGCCTTTGTGTTTCGTCCTGGTAACCTAAGCCCTGAAAAGCTGTGGTACAAGCAAGTTGGTTAATCCAATTTGACCCCTCCTGGAGGCTCATTTTATAGTTGGAAGTCATTGAGAGAAATAGAATCTGTAATAGATATTTTATCTAGATCCCATTATAAAATCATCGGCAAGTAAAACTGTGGGTATGATTTTTCTGCACTGCCTGTCAGGATGCAGACAGAATGGGTTATCAAAGAAAAAAAATTTGACTCCTCTTTTGACTCCTTTTATGATCCACACCTTTTCTTATTGGAAAGCATTATAGTCTTATTGGAAAACTTTAAGTTCTTAGCAAACCAGCAGTTAAGAAGTTAACAGTTTCTCTCTAAGACAGAAAAGCAGAAAATTAAGCTGCCTGGCCTCTGAAACTGTTTCTAGACAGCCAAGGTCAGACCTAGACAAAGTTAGACTAGACTTCATCCAAGCAGGTGCTTTCCTCCCGAGAAAGTATAAGATTCAATTCATAAGGATATCTTTAACTATTACCAGAATTAATTTCCTGATAATAAGGTGGCTAAAATTCAGCCTTGGACCTTGTTCTATTCCAGGCTTATCTTTACCTTGAAGCCACTGAGGTTCCTTTGTACTTTGACATGATCTAATTTGTAATTTCTGAGCAACTGTGAAGCTTCTTTGTGTTCTTTGTGTGAAATGAGTCTTGAAATCTGTATATATTAAACTCGAAACCCCATGGCAAATTGGAGCAGCCATGAGCCAATGGATAGCCACTGTTTCCAAGTCTGTTTCATCCTTAACAATCCGACGCCACCTTAGGCCACTCAAAAACTCCTGGTGTATAGAGCTGGACCTCTATAGTGCTGTAAGTGCTATTAGACTACAGATTCCTACCTACCAGCAGATATTTAAATAGAAAGGCCACCACTACTACCAACCTACCTACTTTCCATATTGCAGTTAGTTTCCTGAACTCATCTATCCTATCCAAGAGACCTCAAAATATTCTAATGACAATATCACTTATTTCTAAATCCACTGATTTTCACTCAAAGGTCCTCTACCATGCCACCAGATTTCCTCACAATACTACACCACCGCTTTTATCTGTTCTGTTCTTTTGATATATTTTGAACTTCAAAAGTCATATTATAAATAGGTTCCATCTCAACAAGTTTAAGTGATATATATCAGGTGAAATTTGCCATTATGCATTGGGATTTCTAGTTCATCTTGTCCGTTACCCATACTTTATATCATTGTATAGACATTTGAAGTCCTGGATTTCATAGCTTCCCCCTTTCTTGGATTTTGTCTTCTATGAACTATTGGGCATCTCTTCTCCCTATAACACTATAATTATTCTCAATGGTTTCTAGCTTATTGCATAGTTTTCTGTTTCCTCTATCCCTTTCAGTTGAAAGTCCTTTTGGTTAGATTTGTAAGACTTCAGGAAAATATAATTTTATCAGCATATGTTTGGATATACCCCATCCCAGCCAACAGTCCATCATTCCTAAATTTTAGTTCATAATGCATAAATACAAATTCCATTCTCAGATATCATCTCCTTAATCTGTTAACTTCTCAGATCTTCCTTTCTATTCTAAAATCCTTGCCTTTTTACCAGCAACAAGTGATGAAAAACACCATCTGTGCCTCTAAAATTTTTGGTTTCATTTCCCATTGCTGCTTCCCAACATTTTTATCCTGATATACAGAAAATAATCATCCTTCAAGATCACATCAGCTCTGAAACTAACACCTTCTCAGTACCAGCCTCCTAGACTCCCATCTCCCTTGTCCAGAGAAGATAGAGTATTCCTCTCAGATTCTCCACTTCAGCAAACTGCCCAAGACAATTATCTTATCATTTCGTACTTGGTCCCCCCATCAGGTATGTTGAGTATCCTCCCTCCGTCTCCTCCACTTTTCAACTTCTGTTTGCATTGTCTTCTCCTGGTAGACTGTGAGCTCCTTGAGGACAAGGACTATTTTGCTTTTCTTTGTATCCCCAGCTCTTAACATAGTACCAGACACATAGTAGGTATTTAACATTTATTAACTGCCTAAGCAACTAGATTCTTCCCAGCAGCATCACTCAATCCACCTGAATCACAGAAGTGTATATATTACTCACAAGTTATGTGACAGGATAATACAAATGATCTGGAAAGCCACAATGAAAAAAAAAAATAAGGGCTAAGAGGAGAATAAAAAGTAACTATATACATAAACATGTATGTATACATGTACACATATATGGCAAAATACAAAACTTACATGTGTATATGTACAACACTAGATAAACTGTGTAGCTGGCTCCCTCATTTATATCCTATACACACATTTATAAATGTATATATATGCTATGTCTCTTAACCATGTCCCGAATGCATGGTATCCTCCCATTCCTCTTTCCCTGTAATTCCTTAACCTGTAAGTCCCACTCAAATAGTACCTCCTCTAGAAAAGTTTCCCTCTTTCCTCTCAGTCATTTTGCTTTATATTTTGAAACTCAATTCTCCAATGCATTTTAGTAATATATAATTCATAGAGTTGTTGTGAAAGCCAAATGATATTAATGGACATAAAGTGTTTTTATAAGTCTTAAAATACTACATAAATGCTAACTATTGTCATAGAACAGTCATTCCATTCTCATGGAATATTTTGCATTAGTCATGTTATCTTACCCCCTCCACTGAACTATAAGCTCCCCAAGATCAACAAATTATTTCTTGCCTAAACTTTATTGTCTGCCTAGAGGATAATACATTGTTCAAAATATTAGGTTGTTTGTTTTTTTAAATTTTCTCAATTTAGCCACCTTTTCTCTTCGCCAAAAAACTTCTCTCTCGTTTCCAAATGAAACATTATTAAATGGAAATGATGGTAGGTGAGATAACTTCACTTTAAATGCCATCCCACCAGAGAAAGGGAGGGAAAATAGGGAGAACATTATACATAAGATAAGCCTTCATAGAAGTTAAAATACACAATACTTTTGGTAAAATATCATTTCACATGGAATTCAATAGCACCTTTTGTAAAAATCAAGTTCAGTGCATTGTCTGCAAAAAATACTATTAGACAAAGGTAATAGAATCTGTTTAATAACAAAGTGCTTTATTTAGGTTTTTTATTTGCTTTCTTTTTTAAAAAAGAGAAAGTTTAAAAGATACACAAGGCTCACACAATAAATTGTCAATGATTATTCTTTTTATACCTTAACTCTGACAGAAAAGTTGCACACTACCCCAGTGTTGTGTAGAGCATGAATAGAATATATACAACACAAACACAAACACAATAGAAGATGCAATGAGTATCCAATTTTACATAAGAAGACTGTCTCTTTCAAAATGCAAGCCAAAAAATACCTGAAACTAATAAGTTTTAATTATGTGCTCTGTTGCTACATATATATTGAAAATATTTGCCTCTTACTCAGGAGCTAGGCTAAACCAAATGCAGAATACACTGAAAAATGGTATGACTCACTTTTACTATGAGGCCACAGTAACAACAGAAAATGGTAACATTCCTTTGGTTGATTTTTTAACACAGAATGATGTAGATTTCTAATTTCTGTCTCCCTTTTTTCCCCTTTCCAAATCCTTTCGTTCACATCTTCAAGGTGTAGATATTTCATATCTTCTGTGAACTCTTCAAGTTCCAGTTCTGCCCAAAGGTGATGTGCTAAGGAGAAAACAAAGATAAGAAGATGAAAAAGACTTCCCTTTTACAATCTTGTTTTTCAAAAAGACCTAATCAAATTTAATTTTTAAAATAACTTATTTTCTGGGATTCTGACACCAAGCCTCATTCACTCTTCTAAGCTGACTCTCTTAAATCAGTTCTTCTAAGAGAACTAACTTTTGAGGCCATTTTCAATTTAACCATCTATCTCTGCCACAGAACATGTAAACATGTCACCTCTTCTATCAGGAATGCTCTCACACCCTTAGAGCAAGTCCTACTTGAATCCTTCTATTAATGGTATTCTCAAGCTCTTCAATCAATTTTTTATTCACTAATTGGTGTACATACCATATTCTCCTTTGCACTGAAAGTAAATTCTCTGAGAGCAAAGATTTTCATTTTTTAGATATCACTAGTGCTTGTATCCAGCTGATGTTTAATAAATGTTGTTGAATTAAGTTACTCAAAGGAGTCCAAAGAATATCTCTGAATCCTATATAAAGGGGGAAGGAGTTTATTTCTTCAAACTGCTGAGAATTTAACTTAAAATGAAATTGACTGAGCCACCATTCTGCCAAATGATCAAGTACAGAGCAACCCAGACAAGGCTCCCAGGAAAAATATATCCTGTTTCCTCTTTATAAAAATTTGAGTATCTCTACTTTCCAAGACCCCTCATTTCTAACTCTACTGACACTTATTAATGAATTCAAAACAATACAAATGCTCAGTCTCTTCTGCCTCTTAATTTTCCTGGCTTCCTTCAAGACTCAGTTCCAAGTCTGCCTGTTGCAAGAGATCTGTCTCTCCTGGTCTCCCTTTCAACTTATCTTCAAACTACGAATGCTTTCCCCTTCTACATTATATTTGTTCTTCTGTTTGTGCCCAATTATTTACATATTATATTGAGGGCAGGACCTGGTTTGAGGGGGGCTATTCTCTGTATCCTCATGGCTTAGGCACAATGCCAGGAACCCCTTTAACAATATGTACCCATTGACAAATTATTCTGAAAGAAGCAGGTGAAAATCCCTGGTAAAGGCATTTTGGTCACTGTAACATATTCCACCTATAATTCTCAACCTGGACCAGATCTCTTATAGAAAGGTAGGTCCCAGGCTGTTAGATATTAACGTTAAATTTAAATTGTCAGCTGGAGAAAATTCAAGTTCATCTGCTACACCTGGACTCCAGGCTGGTTGAAGGTCCTTTAGGGTACTATAGGTTTGAATCAGAGGTAGCCCTGGCAACTGGGCAATCCAAGAAATTATGACCGTTGTAAGATATGTCCCTGTCATATTCTGTTAGGACCTAATAAATATTGGTTGAACTGAAGTGAAAGCAGTCAAAGCACTCTATATGGTGGAACTAATCCAAAATATAGCTACTTAAATCCACAATGTGAGTCATCTGGAGTACATTATATCAATTACTTAAAAGTCAAGAACAGCAAACCATTTGCACTTTAGAATACAAAGATTTGCCCATACCTAATAAGCTATAAATGCCTGGAACATTTTAAAGATTCACTCTCTCTGTGCAGCACCATGACAAATTAGCTGCTATAAATAGTTCCCACATTTACTCTATAAGGCACTGGCAGCAAGTAGGTTCCTGAGGTCATCAAAGAACCTTCTTTTGTCAGCAGAGATCAAGACCAATATTTTTTAATTTGTAACTGCTTTGGGGTTTGTGGTTGAACACAGAATGCAATTATTTTTATAGCTGCTAATTGTTCTGTTTATATTTTATAAGAGTTCAATAACATACTATATGTGTGACTATGATGATATTACTTATACTCAAAAATAAATTAGGTAAATTAAGTAATATTAAAGTAAAAAAAAAAAGCTTTCAAAGACAATTCATGTCTGGATCCTTCTTAGGGCATCAAAGGACCAGAAGGAACCCTGAAAGGTCATATGGTTCAATAATGTTAAACTCAAATAGAAACAGATACTAAACCAAGGAGGATTCCTTGCAGGTTACATTTTGACTTAAAAAAACATATATTAGCATTGTGTTTAAGTACTTCCCAGCTACATTTTAATCTCCTTCAGACCACATTTGGGAATACGGTAGACCACATACTACCCATTGGAGATGGTTTTGACACCTCTGTTCTAGTCCGATAGCTCTAACATTTTTTCAGTCAACTCCTTGTGCCCCAATAAACTTTTACTAAAAAATTCCTGAGAAAGGGGTGTTACTTTATTCTTGCTGATTCCGTATCACATTCTCCACAGCTATTTTGGAAGCTGTGAAGCTTGCAAAAGTTCGTGGATTATATTTGCATTTGCAATTGTTCTTCCAGATGATGTTAAGAACCCACAATATAGCCACAAAAATCCAACTGCACGGCAAATTCCAAATGCATATTTTGAGTCTGTGTTTATTGTTGCTGCCTTATCCTTTGAAATTACACAAGCTTGTTTTAGGTCAATTAGTTCTGCTGCTTGAGCACTCAAATTTCTAGGTAGCAAGGTAAACCATAGAGTCTCAAACTCAGTCACTGCAGAAGCTCCAGTGTATCTTAATCCATCTCTCATAAAGGATGAGCCATCAGTAAACAGGATCAAATCAGGGTTGATTAGAGGTGTATCAGAGAGATGTTCCCAAGGTCTTTCTGCCAGCTGAACCACTTTCGCATAGTCATGCAATGGTTCCCCTTGTATTGGCAAATCAGGTAACAAAGTTGCAGGATTCAAGTTGTTACATCTTCTTATTGTAATGTCATTACCCAGCAAAGTACTCTCATACTTTGCTAACCACTGGTCTGAAAAAGCTTGGGTTCTGTGTCCCAACATTAATGCTTCAACTTCATGTGGACACATTGTAAGCTAGAAGACCAAGATGCTAAAGGCAGTTGAGGACAGTTAGAACCAGGATATAAGGGGGAGTCCCCCAAGCAGAGCACACATTCTGGGTTTGGGGTTACTAGGGTAGAGGGTGGTATGATTTACATTCCTTAGGCCTACCAGAAGTTTCCTTTTGCCTTACCTGGCTATTCTGAATATCATCTAATCCAGACTGTCCCTCATTGGCCTGCTTTCTACAGCTGCTATAAGATCCTTTAAGCAACTGACTGAGACTAAACATCATCTCTACAGATCTACAATCAACACCAGCAAATGCTTACTCAATTACTTATTTAGCTAGGTACTTGAGCAACAGAGTAGAAAGGGCAAAGAAGAACTGTGAAAAGGGGCTTTTGCCCAAGCTAGGGCAAAGTCAGGCCCAAATCTTAGCTGTTAAGTTATAGAGACCTCCTAACTCTCATCCCTTATAAATTTTCTCCTTCCCTTATTTGTTACACCCTGTTATTAAAAGTTATATTCATAGTTTCAGATAGCATTTGTATATTTCAATTAAGAAGGCCAACATCAACAGATTTACCCTGAAGGAATCTTCATATTCCATTTTCAAGACTGGCAGTTGGTTGAGAAGTTCAGCTGTGTGGACCCATTTTGATTTTACTATTTATCCTTAATAGTGAACTTCACCTTTTAGCTAGAAACATTTCTTCTTATGGGAATAGTTCTACCCTCAACTAAACCATCAAGTTGGAGAAAAATAATTCAATTCCTCTTGGGGAAGCGCTGGCCTTTCCCCTCAAAGTAGGAGCAACAAGGCCTGTGACATCTATTATATTGAATCTCTGGGAGCCAGGAGTTCACATTGTGATTGACAGGTAGATCCGTTGGATGTTGGAATGTTCCCAGAGAGGAGTGTGAACATAGGAGAGGGCAGTTGGCCCAGGGGGTATAAAACCACCCTGGCAGCCCTGGCAGGGGTTCCTTTCTTTCCCTGAGACCTGATATCAGTGGATCCTGGTCTTTTGTGGGATTGAGACCTGTAGACTCAACCTTGCAAACTCCTCCTGTTTGTTCCTGCACCATCAACAACTGTACCCAGACCATCATCTCTGATTCTACTGCCCTAGAAATTAGGAAATTAATCATCTTAGTTATCTAGGTTTCCCAGGGCCCGGGAGGGAACCAGGAAGTGGGCAGGAGAAGAAGAAGAGGGTGGAAAGGGGTGGATATCTCAAACTGGTTAGGCATATCATCTAGTGAAGAAGAAACTGAAAGATTATACAGCAGTTTGCCTACTCTGGTGTGGCTGTGGCCAGGCTGTGCCAGAGAGAAGCTAACCATCCTAATTCCTTTACTTGCTTACAGTTTAGAAATTCATCATTATCATTTAAATCAGGGTCTCCCAATACCTCTATCCAATCCTATTATCCTTCTTTGTTAAATACAATCAAAGTTTAAAGTACCTTCCTGAAGTGGTTGTTCATAGCTTCTTTGGGAAGGGAGAGACGCGGTCAGATACCAAGGATACCAAGCTAAAGAGCCCATTATTTAAAATCAATTAACCCCAGGTGGGTCCTGAAGGGATATCATCCATTGACCTAAAGGATCCTAATTGGGCAACTGTTATAAAGGAGGGAGGTGTCATCTCATCCTCTCTCTATACTTCATCTACATACATCTAGTAGATAGGAGTATCATTTATTATAACACATTTTGGGGAAGAGCCTGCTTCAATCACTGAGTCTTCTATACCCATCCCCTACTCAGTCTGTGAGCCAGCAGTTCTCCCTCCAGCCTGTGCCTGTCAGCTCTTACAACATAACAGTTAAAGGACATCCTAACAAAACATCTGTTGCTTTTGCCATGAACAAGGTTATGTGCCTGCAGCAATGAGATGCAGTTGGACATAATAATATGTAATAGGTCTTTGTACTGGACCCAAAGTTTGAGTTAGTACACCAGATGCTACACCTCTCCTTTCATGGACATAGAGGATAAAAGGTTTCTTTTAGTCTGGGATTCCTAGTGCAGGTGCTGACAGGATAGCTTCTTTTAACTTTGTGATTGCTTACAAGTGTTCAGTTATTAGCTTTAGTGGTTCTTTAACACTGTCTCGTTAGTTCTGTTAGCAGTTTTATAATTTCACCATAGGCCGGAATCCACTGGCTACAGAATCCTGTGGTACCCAATATTGCTCTCAATTGTTTCTCTGTCTTTAGAACACTGAGCTTTTGTATATCTGCAATTCTCTTTTGTGATATATATTTGGACTCTTCAGGTAACACAAATCCTAGATATTCCATTCTATGTATATACCACTGAACTTTAGACTTTGAGATCTTGTGTCCCCTTTTGAACAATTCAAGAAGCAGATGTTTGCTGTCTCTCTGACATGCCTTAGCTGTTGATGAAGCTAGAAGCAAGTCATCCACAAAATGGATCAGTTGGCTGTGTAACCTTGTGGCAGATGACACCATGTGTATTTGTGTACCGTTCTATGTGAATGCAAATATCTTTTGTGAGTCTTCATGAATGGGAATTTTAAAAACGCAGAGCACAAATCTACAACTGAAATAATTTGCATGGCCAGAAATTGCTGAAATTATTGTTGCAGGACTTGGGACAATAGGATGTCTTTTAACAACATGATTATTAATTGCTCTGGAATCTTGGACAAAGTGATACACAACTTTCCCACTTGCATCCAACTTTGGCTTCTTTACTGGCAATATTGGGGTATTGTACTCTAATCTTCATGGTACTGTGATCTTTTGTTTTATGAGGGATCTTATTACTGGTGTTATTCCCTCAATAGCTTCTCTACTTAATGGGTACCGTGGGATAAATGGGGGTGGTCCTTGCTTGGTGGTAATCTTCAAGGTACATCTGATTTTAACAAACCCACATCTATTGAACTTGTTGCCTGTGGGAAGCTATTAAGAGAAATTAGAATCTCAAGTAGATATTTTTATCTGGACCCCATCAAAAGATCAACACAGACCAGCAGAGCCATGTGTTGACCTTTTCTCCCTACAATTAGGTACGAGACTGGAATGGGCTATCTAAGTTAAAAATCTGAAATTCCTCTTTTGATTCCTTTCATAATTCACACCTTTCTTTCTTTCTTTCTTTCTTTCTTTCTTTCTTTCTTTCTTTTTTTATTTATTTCTTTTCTTTCTTTCTTCCTTTCTTTCTTTTTTTCTTTATTTTTTTAAACCCTTGTACTTCGGTGTATTGTCTCATAGGTGGAAGATTGGTAAGGGTGGGCAGTGGGGTCAAGTGACTTGCCCAGGGTCACACAGCTGGGAAGTGGCTGAGGCCGGGTTTCACACCTTTCTTTAAAAAGCAATATTGTCTTATTGAAAAAGCTTTGGGCTCTCAGTAATCCAGCAGGAGGAGAGTTAACACTGTTCCCCTTTGGCCAAGAATGCAGCTGCCTGGTATAGCCAAGGCCAAACCCTTAGCAGGGGCATTTTGTCCAGAATTAAAGCAAAATAATGAGTCTCAAAAAATATTGTTTAACACCATCAAGGCTGAGAAATTCAGGGGCTTTCCAGCCTAACAAAATGTCCCAGACTTCACTTAATGATAACACATAGTTGATAGTTTAGCATAGGTTTTTATCCACACCTGGAAGCTTCTAAGGCTTTTCTTTTGACTATGGTAAAAATACTGTTCTGTGTAATTGTGGGAAACTTTCTTGGGCTTTTGGGGGAAGGGGATCTTTAACTTTCTATATAATAAACTGGTGACTCCATTGTACCTCAGAGCACTATGAGCTAACAAGCCGTGCTTCCAATCTGTTTCATTCTTTACATCCGACGACCACCCTAGGCCACTCAGATAAGTCTCTGGTTATAGAGCAGGATCTCTATAGTTCCCCACAGAGCTTCAGGGATATCTGCTGGGCTCTCATATATATTGTTCTCTTCTTTATCTACTTTTAAGCTTTCTAAAAACAGTACTGGGAATAGGTCTAAGGACTCTTCTGGTAACTCAAGAGATTTATCACCAGTTAGGGTACACACAATTGTTGCCCTTAGTTTACACAACAGGTCCCTCCCCACAAGATTTATTGGAGATCTGGGCATTAATAGAAATGAATGTTCCACACTTAGGGGACCTAGAGATACCATCCTAGGTGGTACCTTTTTTACTTTAAAGGGTGTCCCTGAGATTCCCATAACCTGCATTGATCCCACAGCATCACATTCCCCATCAAGTGAATTCTTTAGTACAAACTTAGCTGCCCCAGTGTCAAGCATACAATCATAAAGATTACCTCCCACTTTCAGAGTAACATGGGATTCAGATCTATTCCTTGGAGAGTGGACTGGAATAACAGGTGTTAATAATTCAGGATCAGAAAAATAATATTCATCTTCCTGTCCTTCACTCTCTACATTCCTTATTTCATTTTCTTCATTTCCCAAATTCTCTGTTCTTATATATTTATTTGCCATATATTCAGTTCTACTCCCCTCAGAAAACCTTCATAATTGACTGCTACCTCCATGTGCCCCCTTTTGGGAATCATGTTTTTGGGTACTGCCACTAAACACCTGGGAATACTTTGGTCATTCCCCATTCTTTATATATATTTACATAGTTTGCATATCTTCTGCTAGAGCAGTCCCCTGATAATATATACCCTGGTATGTATTAGGATAGCTAGGTTTCTTGTCTTGGTATTCATATCCATACCCATTGCTATAACCATTGCCAAACCCATTGCCTCTATAACCATTATCTCTGAACCCATTGCAGTCTCTGCCTCGATTTCCTCTAAATTAACCTTAATTATTTCTATAATTATATGGGAAGTATCTGCCATTTTTTATGAACACCTGTCCCCATGCTGTACAATCTCATTAAGTGGCCATTTCATCCACACATGTAGCACCATAGACCTTGGTTATTAAATTCTCTCTGCTGACTGTAAAACTGTCTTTATGGTCTATAATCCCTTACTACAGCTTCAGTCTCATCTTGGCTTTCAGTTTTGCTTAATTTTAACCTCAGATCTTTAATTTATCTTTCTAACTCTTCAATAATTTCATTATTTCCTTCCTCCTGCTTATCTTTATCCTCTTGTGAGGAAGGGGGAGATTTCTGTGAACCCCAACTCACAGCAGGTGCTCAGGCTTAAGATGGAGATCATGACTAGGCTGTTTCACTCCCTCCCAAACTAGTCTCCCTCAAACTAACACAATCTGATATTTCTTGTATTTATTTTAAAAAATAAGAGATGAGGAATGGATGTAGGGTATTAAGGGAAAGTTGGTACAGGGCACCCTAAAAGGCTAATCCTCCTAATAGGTCCTTCACCCAGGAGAGACCAAGTTCTATCTCAATCCAGAAGGAGAGACTGAAGTCTATCTCAATTCTGAGCTTCACCTGCCCTTACCCTCTAATATTATTGCCTATAAGTTTCTTCAGCAGTTAGTCTAAAGGTTAGACACTGTTTGGCAAGGTCCAAGGTATGAGAGGTTCACGGCACTGCTCCCCATGGAGTCCAGAAACACTAAACACTGTTGAGCACTACTAGAGTTCAGGAGATAACAGGATATCAAGGTACCTCTGATGGCAGGTCTTCTTTCCGGTCAGGAAACCAAAGTTATCTTCTGGGATTCACAGAGCTCCAATCCACATCCTCCCCCCACAAGTTCAAGTCCCAGGAAGACCCTCACTTAGGTCCCCAAATCCCAGAAGTCTCTTCTCTTCAACTGTCATTTGGACTCTCCTCCTCTCAACATTCCATGTCTCATGCAAGATGTCCATGTCTTTTCTTAATTCTCACAATTTACCTTCTTAACTCTTCAATAATTTCATTATTTCTTTCCTCCTGCTTATCTTTATACTCTTAGTAAACATAAGTGGCCACCCTTCTTAATTCATCCAGTTCCATCTGATTCCAGTCTGGACAGTGGTGTCTAAAGTAATCTTTTACTACAGAGAAGGTGTTTCTAACAAACTGCCTCCTTAATTGTCTGATGTCCTTTTCTTTTAATTCCAGCCCAATCCAGCATTCTCCCAGGTCAATTAATCTATCCAAGAAAGTAGAGAGTATTTCTCCACTCTCCTGTCTGACTCTTTCAAATTCTGTCCATGTGTCTGGTCTCTCAGAGCAGTCCCTCATTGTTTGGAGCACTGCCTGCCTTGCTTTTACTAATTGCTGGTATCCATGTTGAGAGTTAATTTCCCAACCAGGATCAAAAAGAGGCCAGTTAAGGATGTTGTAATTTTCATTGATTTCCCTGATTATTTTCTCCTTTTCCCATTTTGTGAGGAGTTCATCTAACAAAATATCAAAATCATTATAGCTTAGGTCGAACTGCTTAATGATCTTTTGGAACGTCTTTATAACTGCCACTGGATCCTCCTCAAAGGATGGCCTGTTCTTTATAAAACTATTGATGTCACTTTGTGTAAAGCCTTTGTGCTGTTTGATATTGACTAATTCATGCTCAGATGTGATCATTGGTACCCCACACAAATGGAATAAGTTGCCCAGAGTTGTCTAGTTCAGCAGTTTCTCCTTCTAGTTTAATGGTGTCCTCTTGCTTTCCCATGTCCTTTTCCTTTCTCTCTACCTCATATTTCATTATATGGTCTCAAGGTAGTTCACTTTTAGAGCCATTTCATTAAATCTCATTTGCTTCAGTTTTACTTCTTTAAATTGGTTGAAGATTTGGAGAGTAACATCCTCAACAAAAATATGAAAAAAATCTCTCCACCATCTATTGGCGGGCATTTGAGAACATCCAGCAACATAACTGACAGTATTTCCATAACATAATTGGAGAATGGAATTCCCCTAATATAACTTGGGAAAGTATAGTTATATAGATGGGTTATGGTATCAAAATTCACGACCACATAGTTCAGTATAATCACTGATCTCTAAATATTGTTTTGGCTTCTTGAATGCTGGTTTAAAGTTGTTCTGCAGTGGCCCCTATGATGTCAAAACTGAGGTTCAAAGTCCTTTTTTAAACTTTTAACTGTATCTCTCTATATTAAAAAACAGTAGCTGTTGTTTAAGGTTCTTGTTTCCTTTTGGCTCATCAGAAATGTAAGGATAGAACTGATACAGTATCTTTTGGCAGGGTTTATTGATCCCTATTGAGCAGTTGCCTAATAGCTGGTGAGAGCTGGAATTCCTTTGTGGCAGTTGGACCTAGTTAACTTTGATGAAGGTAGACTTTCTAGACAAGTTTATAACAAACCTATTTGTTGAGTTAATAAAAGGATCAAGGAAGGGAAGGATAGGATAAATATAGGATTGAGGAAATGTACTCTAAAATCTAATAACTCTAACTGGATCCCAAATCCCAAAGCTAAAACTCTACAAGGAGCATCTTCTGCCTGAAAACCAGGCAAGCTTTCTCTGAACTTCTTAATGTATAACTAATTTCCCAAATACTATTCTTACTAAACTCTTCTATTTAATTATCTTCTTATATATTTTTAAATTTTACTGTCTCCTTTTCTTCCTCCTTTAGATAGAACTCAATTCAGTTGTTCTCTATCACTGTTCAAACTGTCAGCTCTCTTCAAGGCCTGAAGTGGGCTTGAGTTGGGCCTACTTCTCTCTTTAGTGACTCAGAAAAAAATAGTTTGTTTCTTCTTACTCTTGATCTTCTTCCACCACAACTTTCCAAATCTCCAGGTTTTCCTCCAACACCAACTGTCACTCTCTTCCAAGATTTTCCAAAGAGCAGATCCAAACACAGCCACCCTCAGAGTAAGCCTCTCCAAGAGTATGTCAGTTATTTTTCCAACAGACCCTTAGGCACCTGATAATTAGCTCAAAGAGAACTCCACTGAAAATTCCATCTTCCTCTTAAGGCAGTGGTTCCCAAACTTTTTTGGCCTACCACCCCCTTTCCAGAAAAAATATTACTTAGCTCCCTGGAAATTAATTATTTTTATTTTAATAGCAATTAATAGGAAAGATAAATGCACCTATGGCCATCACCACCCCCCCGGATCACTGCAGCACCCACCAGGCCCATTTTGAGAATCACTGTCTTAAGGTAATGCTTGACTCATTTACTCTATTTCCATCTATCAATATCCTAATTATTCCCAATAAAGAAAACAGAGAAAGAAAATTACAGACCAATTTCCTTAATAAATATTGATGCAAAAATCTTAAATAAGATACTAGCAAAGAAGACTACAGCAATATATCACAAAGATCATTCACTATGACTATGCAGAATTTATGCCAGGAATGCAAGGCTTATTTAATATTAGGAAAACCATCAACATAATTGACTTTATCAATAACCAAACTAACAGAAATTAAATGATAATTTCAATAGATGCAGAAAAAGTCTTCCATAAAATTCAACACCTATTCCTATTAAAAATACTAGAAAGCATAGGAATAAAAGATCCTTAAAATGGCAAGTAGTATCTATCTAAAACCATCATCTGCAATAGAGTTTAGTTAGAAGCCTTCCCAGTAAGATCAAAGGTGAGGAAAAGCTGCCCATTATCACCACTATTATTTATTTTTTATGAGAAATGCTACCTTTATAAATAAGAGAAGAAAAAGGAATTAAAGGAGTTAAAGTAGGCAATGAGGAAACTAAACTATCACTCTTTGTGGATGATATGATGGTATACTTAGAGAAGGAACTAAAAAACAATTGGAATAATTAATAACTTTAGCAAAGTTGCAGGATACAAAATAAACCCACATGAATTATCAATATTTCTATACAATACAAATTCCAGCAGCAATAAGTAGATTCCATTTAAAGCAACTATATACAATATAAAATACTATTTGCTAAAACGAACATGTGAATTATATGAACATAATTACAAAACACTTTTCACACAAATAATGTCAGATCCCAATAACTGGAAAAATATTAATTTCTCATGGCAGGCTGAGCTAATATAATAAAAATGACAAGTCTACTGTTATAAGGAAAAGAGCAGGAGCAGGACCTGTTGGAAAGTCAGAAGCAGGAAGGTTCCAGAATTCTAAAGAAGTGACAGAGCTTCTTCTAGGAGACAGTTGAAGCTGGAGATTAAGTTTGTCTTATCTCCTTGGGTGGACCTTGTGAAGCTGATTATTCTCCCTCTCCTATGGCTGTCCTTCTGATCCATCTTACCTACAACTTGCTCCTCTGTATACGTTTGCTGCTGGCTAAGAGATATTCCAACAAAGCTGCTTGAGACACTTAAAGTCTCTGTCAGTGAGAACGTTTCCCTAAGTCCTGTTTCTGCTTACCTTCCAACCTTACCTCCTCTATCACCAACTAAAGGGGTGATTTGGGTTAGTGAAGTGTATTTATTATAGAAACTGGGACTTTTAGGTAGAGAGGTAAATGACAGTGCAGATACCATCTCTCTGAAGATAACCACTAGATTTGGTGGGGAGATTTATTTATATTCTTTATATGAATTATCCAACATCCTTTCCCTTCCTTCCCTTACCTTAAATAAACCCTGTTTAATAGTATTTGGTATTCTGTAAACTTTATCCTGTTGACCTTCCTAAACCCTTGTGATCTTTCTGATAATGATCCTAAACAATCATTCCTTGACCTACTAAAATCCCATTACCACCCTGGTTTCTTTTAGATACTTAAATTCCACTATCTTTCTAATTCTAAATTACTTATTCAAGTTCCAAAGTTCTAAATTCTCTCCCTCTCTTACACCATCCATTAAAAAGGAAAAAAAGATGTGATATCAATTATACATGTAAAACATAGTTATTATTTTATTTTTGTTATTATTTCTGCATGTGCTGTTTTCCCTGTAACAAATAAAATTAACATAGAAGGATAAATATAAAATTATTAGGGTTTTATTGTAATCCTTATTGATAATTATAGCCACATGCCTGATAAGAACTCATTACCCAATAGGAATCATGGGAAATGTAGTTTTGAAAGAGTCCTAAATATCCACAGGAAGTTTAGATCAGAGACCTCAAGATCTGTTCAAGGACCCCCAAATTTCCAATATCACAGCCCCCAGCTGTTATAAACCCTCGGTGTTTCCAAATTGATTCCATTGCATGGCATATTGAAAATGCATATTTAGAGTCTGTATAGATATTATCAATTTTGCCCTCTGCAAAAATACAGGCTTGCTTCAATGCTATGAGTTCTGCCCCCTGTACACTTATATTTTTTGGCAGTGGCACATACCACAGAGTCTCAAACTCTATGACTAATGAAGCTCCCATGTAACGAATACAATCTAGCATGTAGAAAGAACCATCAGTAAATAAAATTAGGTCAGGATTTTTAAGGAGTATCTCTTAAACCCTGCCTCAGTTGTTCCACTAATCTTACTACTTCCTCACAATCATGCAGTGGCTCCCCATTAGTTGGTAAATTGGGTAATAGTGTTGCTGGATTCAAGACACTACACCTCTTTAAATCTATGCTCTCATTACCCAAAAGAATAATTCCGTACCTAGAAATTCTTTGATCTATAAAAGCTTGGGTACAAAATTTTTTCATAAGCAATTCTATTTCATGAGCACAAGAAACTATTAAAGGAGATCCCAAAACTAAATCAGCTGATTTCTCTACTAGCACTAATGTGGCTGCAATGCCTCTGAGACAAGGCACTGTTCCAGCTGCTTTTATATCTAAATGATAACTGTAATAGCCTATTGGATGGAAATTCTGTCCTAAAGCCTATGTTAGTGCTCCTGATACAATCCCTCTGCACTCATTGACAAAAAGCTGAAATAGTTTTGAATAATCTGGGATCCCGAATGCTGGGGCAGACAGGAAAAACTTGGGATAGAGGAGAAAATGGTAGCTGGACTTGGCACTCCTAGGTGACTCTTTACTATATAGTCATTTACTGCTCTTAGATACTGGATGAATTGGTAGACTGGTCTCCCATTTTGATCTAGTTTTGCCTTTCTCATTGGAAGGATTGGTGTATTGCATTCTGAGTAGCAAGGAATTATTATGCCTTGTTTAATTAGGGATTCGATGATAGGTCTGATTCCCTCAACTGGCTCTTTGCTTAGTTTATATTGTCGTATGCATGGAGCTGCCCCTTTTGTTCTCACCAAAAGGTGACTGGTGTTGCTGATTTTAATAAACCCACGTCTGTAGAAGACACGGCCCAAAGATCTTAAGGGATGTCATCAGATATTGGATACATTGATCCCGGCTCCTTCTGCCTCTACTGAATCTAAGAAAAGCACTGGAAAGGCAGCTTTTACTTTTCCCACAGCTTCCTTCAGTTTTTATCATTGATTCACTGCTCACACTTTCTACTATTTCTGTAAATTCATTGCTTTCTTCCTCACTATTTCTTATTACTCCTTTGCTCACATTATCTACTGTTTTTACTTCTTCAGATTCTTTTGTTACTATTGGTGTTACTATTTCGTTTTCTTCTGTACCCTCAGTACTAATTACAATGTTTTTACTATGCATTTCATTTTTTCTATTACTTTCCCCACTTGCCACTTACTATTGTTCTAATGCTTCATTATCAATGCATAACTGGGTAAACCTTCATAAAGCACCAGCCCCATTTTGTTGTTCTGGTTTCTTGCAACTAGACCTGTAACCTGTGAGAATTTGGGGCTTTCATATAATATAATCTTGCATGATATAGAGGTCTGGGGCTTGCTGTGATCCCTGACAACAATTATGAGAACAGCAGTTTGGCTGCTACTGCCTCTAATACTGTGGATATCCATTATATGCATTGCTGTACCTAAATGCATTCTGTCTCCAGCCATTGCCATTATAAAATCTATTGACCCTGTTTCCCTGGTTGAAAATTTGTCCTCTAAACCAATAGTCATGAACAAAATGACCTGGCTGGTTGCACAGGAAACAACGAGGTGGGTTGGATCTTTGCTACCTGGGTGTGTACTCAGTTCTGGGTTTATAAGACCTGAGTACTGCCACAGCTTTTACTTCATTTCACTTTCCCTCAATTTAGTGTTTGCTTCTTTCAATTGCTTCCTCAAATTCTCAACCAGGTCATTCCTGTCTTCATCTCTTTTGCCCTTATCTGCATTGAAGATATAGCATGCATTCCTTTTCAGTTCCTCTAAACCCATGCTTTCCCAGGTAAGGCAATTTGTCCTGAAATAATTTCTCACTGCACTACAGCTATTCTTCACAAACTGCCTCCTAATATGTGCAATATCCTGTTCTGTTAAATTGTCCATGCGAAGCAAATGTTCTCTAGTCTCGAGCAATCTAGCCAGGAAAGTTGTGGGGTTTTCCCCTACTTCCTGTTTGATGTTTTCAAGGTGTCAGGTTTCTTTGCATGTGCCTTCATAGCATCAATCATGGATTCTCTAGCCTAGTTTAAAAATCTATAATTTTCCACAGAATTTAATTCAAAGTCTCCAGTTTGTGTATGGCATGATGTTAAATCCAGGTTCCAGATTATTTCATCAATGAACTTGTCTTTCCCTCTTATAAACAAATTCTTGTAACAAAATCTCACAATCTTCAAAATCAGGATCAAAGAGTTTCACTGCTCTTTTAAACTCCTTGATAGCTTTATGCAGTTCTTCATAAAATTTTGGTATGTGTTTTCTGATAAAATCCAAATCAACAGATGTGAATTGTTTATATGTCCTTTCATGGACAATCCCAACATCTGGCTGCACATAAGCTAAATCTCTCAAGGGATATAGTGTGGCAATAGCTGAATCTAAAGCCTTATCTTCTAACTCAAGCTTTGCTGCTATAGGGTTTGTGTCATTTCCCTGCTTGGTTAGTTTCTCTTTGCCTATCTCAATTCCCTTTCTTGCTTCTTTATAATACTGCTCCATTTGATCTAGTGTCACTTTTATTGTCATCGCCATTTGTCTTAATTCAGTGTCTGCCAAGCTTAAGCAACCACTATTCCTGATCTTGAAGTGTATATATACTGCAATTGCTAATCTGCAGCATTTGGAACCCAAGCCAATTAGAAACAGTATTATTAGGGCATATGAGAGAATCTGGCGTAATGTGAAATCCAAAACAGGCCTTACTGAGTGAGTTCCAAAATTTCATAATATTACTCTGATATTTCAACCAATAAAAAACAATAGAGTATGGTAAGATATAGATATAGTGTGTCCATTACTGCTATCATTGTTATTATGAACCTCTTTGCTTATGGTGATAATAGCAAAGTTTGTTTTTATGTACTGCCCCTTTAAATTTCAAAGTACAGCCTATAGAGAAAAAAAACCTCAGGCTTGAGTGGCTGGATGATTGACAGGCAGCTTGTTGCTAAGTAGAACTTTGCTGAATGTTCTAAAGCTCCTCAGCAAAGATTCTAAAAAAAATGGCTGCCCAACTGCCTCTCTGAGACCTACAGTTACACAGGCCTCTGAGTGTCCCGCAGGCCAAAACCTATCAGTAGGCCCAAAATTGACTTTTTGGCCCAGAAAAGTCCCAGCTTTTGTAGACTCTTCCCTTTACTGGCTCTGCCAACTGAAATATGTGGATGATCTGACTTACAATTGTTGTTGATGTGAAACAGTAAGAGTGAGGGTATCCCACAGTGAGGACAGGCCACCTCAGGCTCAGTGCACTTTACCGACTCTCAGGCAGGTTAAAAAAACAAGTCAAGGTTTTATTTCCAAACAAAGTCACTTGGAAGGGAGGATTGGGGATAGGCTGCCTTAATCGAAAGTTTCTAGCTATGCCAGCCCCCTTTTTCTATGGGCCCTGCAAAGGGCCATCTTCTGATCTTCTTGCTACCTCACTACACTGATATGTCTATAAATCCTGTCTAACTATCTAACTGAGCTGCTAATCCTCCCAGTTATTGGATTGATTAGAATAATAGTCTCTCAGCATTGTCAGGCTGATCCCTTTATCTCAGGGATCAAACCCTCTTTGGGCTAGGCCCAAGATGGCTTCAGGCCTATCTCACAGACAGTTGATGGCTGGCAGATAGATATTCTCTATTCAGTAGTTGGGAACACTTTCTCTAGATCCTGGAACACAGGTAGATAAAAGGATGAAGGCTGGGTCTTAGCAGGATCACAGGAATCTGAAGGTTTAGCTTCACAGGGAAAAGGTTCAAACTCCTTCCTCGGCTTGAAGAGATCCCAAGTGGGAGGAAGTTCTCAGCTTTAGGCTTTTCCCTTAACAGGAAATCCAAAGAGCCCTCAGCAGTTCTCTGTGTCCTTTCTTATAATGTCCCCTCATTCTTAGAACATGGCCTCTGGTTCCAGGACATATATGGCAGATCCAGCCCCTACTCTCTGTGCAAACCCTCTTACCTGTTTGTACCTCTTTCCTTATAATAAGTGCCATACCAAACTCCCAAAAAAAATATTTTAAGCAACTAGAAAAAAATAATAAAATTTATCTGGAAGAACAAAAGATCAAGAATATCAAGGGAATTTAAGGAAAAATATGAAGGACAGTGGCCTAGCAATACCAGATCTCAAACTGTACTATAAAGCAGTAAAAATCAAATCTATTTCTGGCTGGATCAATGAAAGAGATTAGAGGTAAATAACCTTAGCAATCTAGTATTTGACAAACCCAAAGATCCCAGTTTGGGGATAAGAACTCACTGTCTGACAAAAACTGCTAGGAAAACTGGGAAACAGAATGGCAGAAACTAGGTATAGACCAATATCTCACATCTTATACCAAGATATGGTCAAAATAGGTATATGATATAGACATAATGTAAATAAGTAACATAACGTAAATAAGTAAAGGGAACATGAAATAATTTACCTGTCAGATCTATGGAGAAGGAAAGAATATATTGCTTCCTATCCACCTTCTGGGAGATGGAATCGTTAAAGCTTTTGAGACAAGAAAGTATCCCCTTTTTGGCTACTAAGTAGGAAGAACTAAAGAAACAGCAGGCCTTTACAAAAAGGAATGATTCCACTTCAGGCCTCTCTCCTGTCCTCTAACCCTCCAGGGAGCATTATATAACTCCAAGAC
The DNA here is from genome assembly GCF_016433145.1 of Gracilinanus agilis. Taxonomy (NCBI): domain Eukaryota; kingdom Metazoa; phylum Chordata; class Mammalia; order Didelphimorphia; family Didelphidae; genus Gracilinanus; species Gracilinanus agilis. The sequence continues at coordinate 140,123,351 of NC_058131.1, read as the reverse complement.
TTTTAGTATAGGGTGGTAAAAGCCTGGTTCTGCTACATCTAGGCTCCACGGCAACCACTGCCATGTACAATTCTAGGAAATATCAAGAGGAGTACCTCCTCTTCTCTGCTGAATGAGAAGCAATTGTCCTATAGGAGGCAATCTAACTCTCTAAATTGCTAGATAAAAACTGAAAGAAAATAAAAGAGATCTACAGATTGTTGCCTTAAGCAAAAAGCTGAGTATCAATTACTGCCTAAGAATAAAATTAATTTCTTGACAAAATACATCATGGATTCTCTTAATAACCATAAGTAAATCTGAGCTAAATAAACCAAATATGTTCATCTTTATATATCTCCCTATTTACTCACTTCTCACTTCACAGAAAGATGGATTTGAAGATATTATATATAAACTATTACTACTTCCAGAAGTACAAAGGTCTTCTCAAAGTCAGAAAATTCTTTTTTTCTATACTATGTAAAAAATCTTTGGGTCATCCTACCACAATGGTATAATAAATGAAACTACATTTGCTCAATAATTTTTTATGATATAGAAGACAGGCTCTATACTAAGAACCAAGTCAGGTTCTATACTAAGGCAACACAAGATTCTGCTACATTCCCTGTAATTTAGATGGGGAAAAATTAGGGTCATTTCAAGGATATGCATTTATTATTTTTTAAATGAATTTTTTGCACTACTGAGATAGCTGATACAAAATATGGACAAAATATGGTTTAAGCATGAAGTCTGGCACAAGTCAGTAAAATACAGAAATGGAATGAGAGATCATCACTTACACAGACAGCTGATCAGTGCAACATTCTTTACAGAAGGTTGAATAAAAGAAGTCTTCCTAAATGTGTTCTGGCTCATTTTAAGGGCACCAAGTCTGCCCAAGATACTTCTTGCTCTTCACACAACAGTTAAATTGATAAAAAATAAACAAAAGGTAAACATGTTCCAAAACCACTGGTTTCAAGTGTACTGACATATGATAACTGAAGTGTTAATGTGCTGGTTTGGTGTGCACTACACTCACAAAATAATGGCAACTGAATAAATAATTAAATTGAGAGGTATGCATTCTCACTGTTGCTGGACAATTTTAGTTAGTATCATTAGAACCAGGAAAAGAAAACTTAATGCAAGGAAAATGAAGCTATTTATCATTAATAAATAAGAAAACACATCTGATGACTACACTTCTTGGGCCTACTTGAACTGAGGGGTGGAAGTGGAATTGGGGAGGGGGGGTACTTGTCATATTTCATTTTTAAAGAGAAAAATCTTATTGTGAGAAGTGACTCAAAAGTCTTTTCTCCAAGAAGAAAATTGTGAAAATAATTTGTCCTTGAAGATAACAAAAAATATTGATCTCCACTGGAAAGGAATGGGAGTCCTTTTTAAAGAATGAAAGAGAAAAAAAAAACTAACTTGATTTTTCCCATTTGACAAAATAAGTAGTTACGTTTGTTGTGTGACATGTATAAAAATTTGCAATCCTCAGAATGTCAGTTGAACCAGACAGGATTTTATATTTTTTTAAAAAATGTCTATCTACCATATGTCAAAAATCACACAAGAAATTTTAAAGAACTAATTTGGTTTATGACCTTCTCCTAATATCAAACAAAGCAAATTTAAAAATTTAACAAAAAAGGAGAGAGTATCAAAAAAGATGTGCTCACCAAAAGTATCAGCTGGCATCATGCCCAGTGTAAAGAATAAATCTAAGAGGGATTCTTCATGAATGGTAAGAGCCCCGAGAAGACCTTGTTTATAGTTTATATGGCACATCTTGTTAATGGCAACAAGGTTCAGAAAATTATAAGAGTCTCCTGAGTGAACTGTTAGGCTATATTCACTTAAGAACCTACAGTCCAACTATTCATACAGGAAAAACCAAGTGCTTTGCCTCTCACTACCCAGTTCAAGCCAAAATAGAGAAGGGCCCTATGTCCAAGAGTGGCACTCTGGAGTGAGGAATAGTCTCTTGCCCTGGGCTGTGAACAAGTCAAAAAGGAAGTTCAAAAGCAAGTAAGTAGGGGTAGGTGGGTAGCTCAGTGGAGTGAGAGTCAGGCCTAGAGACAGAAGGTCCTAGGTTTAAATCTGGCCTCAGACACTTCCCAACTGTGTGACCCTGGGCAAGTCACTTGACCCCCATTGCCCACCCTTACCACTCTTCCACCTATGAGCCAATACATAGAAGTTAAGGGTTTAAAAAAAAAAAAAAAGCAAGTAAGCATTAGCAGTGTAATTCACACCTTTAGAGCACAGCATAATCTGTTTCAGTTCCTAGCCCAATCTAAATTCTGTAGAGGAATACTCAGGGCAGGAAACCAAGACCAAAGAGAAGCCTGTAATTCTGTCACTGTAAATCAGCAAAGCTTCCCAGGTGGCTGATAGTGAGTGAGGCCAGTCACAGTCTGCTGTTGCTCACACCCAAACCCAGGTCAGGAGCTTACAGAACTCTGATAAAGGAAGCACAATAAGACTTTACCCTAAAATCACATCATGTTGTATGCACTGAAAGTTTACAGTTTTATAGCCTGAGCTGTCCCTGAAAGCTTAAGGGGAAATTAGGTGGCACAGTAGATAGAACACCAAGCCTGGAATTGTGAGGACCTGGGGTCAAATTTGGCCTCAGATACTTCCTAGCTGTGTGACTCTGGGCAAGTCACTTAACCCCAATTGCCTAGTCCTTGCCCCTTTTCTATCTTGGAACTGATACTAAGACAGAATATAAGGGTTTTAAAACAAAACAAGACAAAGCGATTGATACCCTAAGAAAGGACCGGGACAAAGACAGGCCCAGACTTTTCCCTCCAGAATTGTACAAAACTTGGCCCCTAATGTCAAGACAAAAATCAAGAAGAGGGTTGGAAGAATGAGCAAACAAATAAAATAATCCTACCATAAAAGTTATTAGGTGGCAGGGACTTTCAAGACACAAACCCAGAAAAAAATGACTTCAAAATATCTACAAGCAAAACCTCACAGACAGCTTGGGCACAAATCAAACCAGAATGCTTGGAAGAGATGAAGCAAGACCTTAAAAAAATAAAGTTAAAAATATCTTTTATCAATTAAATAAGACCTCTACAGGGGAAAAAATTGAAAAATAAATGAGAACCACATATGAAAGAAATGGAAAAGGAATTAACAATTTGGAAAGGGAATAAGCATTTATTCAGCACCTACTATGTGCCAGGTAGGCACTATGCAAATGCTTTGCAAATATTATCTTATTTGTTCCTCACAATAATTTTGGAGATAGATGTTGCTATTATCCCCATTTTACAGATGAGGGAACTGAGGTAAACGAAGGTTAAGTTACTTGCCCAGGATAATTGTCTGAGGCTGGATATATCCACTAGCTGCTTCACACAGGAAAAAACCTTACCCAAGCAATAAACTCCCTGAAAAGCAAAACTGATTAAGCAGAAATCAATGACTCCATAAGGCATCGAGAAACATTAAAACAAAGTCCAAAGTCTGAAAAAATAGAAGATAATAGAAAATAATTCATAAGGAAAATGACTGACCTAGAAATCAGATGTAGGAGAGATAGTTTAAGAATCAACAAAGTAAAGATACTAATTGAGATAATAGCTCTAGCAAGGGTAGACTACAAAACTCAAAAAAATCAACAGTATTTCTATATAAAATAATAAAACACAAGAAGCAATGATAGAAAGGAAAATTATACTTCAAATAACTAAATGCATAAAATATCTGGATCTCAACCTTTCAAAGCATCTAAAAGGTATATATAGTTTCAATTACAAAGTGATCCTTAAAGAAATAAAGGACAATTTTAAGTAGCTGGAGAAATATTCAGTCCTTATGCCTAGGCCATTCCAATATAATAAAAGACAGTACTAATAAAATTAATTATGCATTTTCTCCCAATAGAATGTAAGATCTTTGGCATTAAGGATTATGTTGACTGTTTTGGTTTTTGTCTTTGTATACACAGCACCTAATACTGTGCCTTGCACAGCATATGTTGCTTAACAAACATTTGTTGAATGTTGATGTTATGATAACTGCATCAAGCCTAGAGGTTCTTCTGAATGTACTTGGAAAATGACATACTGTTTTCAATGATCCCAAACAAATAGCTTATTTCAGACCTCTTTGTTTTCAACAAATCAGTTTTCCTTCTAATTTTATAAAATGTGAATCATGGAACACTATGATCTCAAAAGAATCAAAACTGAGAATGAGGTAAAGGTAAAATAGGAACCAATAATGATTGCAATGTTAATTTACACATAAAACATGACATAAAAGGTCAGAAAAAGAGCTGGCGATATTGTGAGGGCAAGGAATATTGACAGACACTCAAAATGGTACACACGAATTTTTTTTTATACCCAGAGGATGGTCTCTAGTACATTAAAGTATATCCTAATGAAGACGTTAGGAAGAGACATGGACAAGAACCTCACAGAATGGAGGAGTTGCAACCTAAACCAAAGTCTCATAAAGCCACTCAAATTCAATCTACTGAATAACCAAAAAGACCTCTGAGATCCTTTCAGACTTTGAGACTATGATACTCCTCTGAAAAGTACTGGTCTAGCTGGTGGGAAGATACAAAATCTATATGATAGATGATTGTTTCCTTTAGGGAGGCTGCAGTCCAGTTGAGATAGTAAGGCATGAAATAAATCTAATTGCCTCACACTGCCTCATTAAGATGATGAGAAGAGAGATAAAGATACATTTTACCTTAAGCCCTCATGTTCAGTTCCTATTAAAAAGAGGTCAACTGCACTCTTGTCATTATTTATCCTACTTCTATATCTGTGAAACAGGAAACTTAGGAAGTCAGACCACTTCAAATGAATCTGCTAAGCAGAGGCTAAGTGAAGGTCGTCAGCTGGTTTAGAAGAGTATCTAAATCTCTTAAGTAGTCTCCCTCATGTGAATAAGAAGCTGACCTAATTAGAATTATTCTGAATTGTGAGCAGCCTGTGTAATTAACATTTTAGCAAGGAAAACTGAGGGCCTTAATCTAGAAGAAAAAGGAGACTCTTCAAAACCTTAAACTTACCAGTACAAAAGCAAAAGAGATTCTGGAAGGGCAATTACCATTGCTGTCTATTTTTTTGAAGTGTGCACCAAATCAGTCATGCCAAAATTCAATGTAAAACATTACAGTTTAATGGAAAATATACACAAATAATTTCCAAATATTCTGCTTCCCTCAGGAAATCATGTTACCTTCTCCTGAGAAATGGCAACTAACTAGCCCAGCTATTTGCTGTCTAAAGGAAAGAAATGGTACATGACTATACATCTGTAGGTAGAAAAGATCTCAGTTACAGTTACATTCTGCAACATGCTAGATACTCCACATTTGTCTGTATATCTGTGTTTTCAAATGTACCATATCTGAATGTTTCCAAACAGCTTATTCCCTCTGACCTTTAAAATAGTTATTCATCTAACATGATTACCTTCCAAATAATTCATTCATTTAACAAGCAAACATACATTAAACACCCATTATCTGGAGGGCACTGTGAGGTATCGAGAATACAAAAATAAACAGTAACTTTTCAAGGCCCTCTGGAAGCTCACCACTGAACAATGATAAAAGTATGCTAAACCCACTGTATAGGCTTAAAAACTGAGATGAAGTTTAAAAACAGAAGACAAAACAACATATTTTAATCTGATATTTTTTAAAGCCATTTTAATGCTTCATGATATCCAGTCATGGAGTTAAAACCTTAAATCTTACTAGGAGTATTTTAAAATACTTTTAACCACCACCATGAATATAGAACCTTTTGGTTTGTGACCCTAAGCAAGCTACTTAAACCTGTTTGCTCCAGTTTCTTCATCTGTAAAATGAGCTAGAGAAGGAAATGGCAAAGCATTTCTGTATCTCTGACCCCGCCCCTTCAAAAAAATACCTAAATGGAGTCACAAAGAATTAGACACAGCTGAACAAGAACAAAAAAATCAACAAGTAGTTATCCAGATTCTGCCTGAAGGCTTCCAAAGAGAGAAACCCTTTCCTTCCATTTCATTTTTGAACAATTCAAATATTATGGAGCTTTTCTTGATTTCAGTACTAATTTTCCTCGGCAATTTCTCTGCAAAACTTTTGGTCTATCTTTTTCTCACATGATAACCTTACAAATATTTGAATACAGATATCATGTTCCTCCCCGTCTTCTCTCCAGGTTAAACATCTCTAGTATTTTTAACTAATCTTTATGTGACATGGTCTCTTATCCTCTTGTCCCTTCCTAGACCATAAAAGTCCTTTCTAAACTATAGCACCCACAACTGAACACAATACCACAGATGTTTCCTAACCAGACCTTACTCTTAAAAACTATACTTCTAATGTAGCCCAAGATCAACATAGCAATTTTGACTTCCATGTCACATTGCAGTTACACATGAAGCTTATAATACATCAACTCCTATATATTTTATTCCAAGAAACTACTGATTAACCAAGCTATTCTTATCTTGTTTTGGGGTTAAAAAACAATTTCTCAAGTGTAAGATTTTATATTTAATCCTAGTGAATTTCAACTAAGATTTAATCAAGAGAAGGAATAACTGAAAGCTGGCTTTGGAGAGGAAAACTAGGAAGCCATGGGTTTACATTCTGACACATACTAATTATGTGACCCTGGAAAGTGGGTTCAAGTTCTGAGACATGCCAGCTGTGTGACCCTGGCTAGATCACTTAACGTATCCATATTCTAGTCTACCATATCAATTAGAAATAGATCCCTACATGGCACATACTGACTTAGAAAATATAAATTAACATTATCTATATTGTACTATATTTATATGTATTTTGTTAAACATTTCCCAATTACATTTATTTGGTTCCCAGCAACCAGTTATCCTGGCAAGTCCTTAATTTGACACCTATGCCCTAATCAACTCTTTAAGCCTCATGTGGCAGAAAAGCTGATCTGCAACTGAATTTTTTTTAAATTTCCTTACCTGGGAGTTTCTTGTATTAATCAAATAAGAGGACCTGCCCCTCTTACACCTTAAGAACCAGTCATTGCTCTAGTCTATAAAGATCTTTAGGGAGGTTAGTTGTCATCCAGTGAATTAGCTCTCCCTCCATACTTTGTGCTAAATGAAATAAACATGCCATCTATGCCTTCAAACAGTATAGGACCAAGCACCAATCCCTGAGCAAAGGTAGTTGTGCTGATGAGAGAGAATGGCTCATATAGTTTCCTTTTTTCTAACATGGTCAACTCCATATTGGAAAATGTCCTCCCTTCAATCCAAAGTTCAGAGACATATCCTCCTCTATCATCTAAACTTTTCCAACCTTATCTTTACTGTTCAGCTACTCAAGTAGATAGTCCTACGGGTGGAAATACAGAAAAGCCAAAGCTAATAGAAAAGAGTGGTTTCCCAAGGACATATTTCAGCCTTGAAGATCTGAAAAGGGGAGCTACTTTCTGTATCATCTTGCAACACATTTGTCTGTGACTTCTGTGTTCCTTTAATAAACTTCTACTGGTCTTCCACAAGCAAGAAGTGGTCTTTTTAAAAGAATGACATATTCCTATAGAATGTGAGAAACAGGGGATATATACCTGAAATTGGTATTTTCTTCATCATGGTTCTCTTTCAGAGGATACATCACCCTCTGCCCCACTGCTAGCACTGGGATCATCCTTGCGAGAGACATTTCTTTCTTTACTTGACTCAGAAGGTCCTTTTGCTCTGGTCTTTTCTTTTCTCTGTTGCTGTTTTTCAAGCTTTGAAAGCTGGAGGAAATAAAAGGAAAATATATTTGTATACATTATGTATATGCAACATATGTATATGTCTTCATGAACACAACATATGGACTAAGTAATAACCTAGTATCTCAACAGGAGTTTAGTTATACCAAAATAATATTAATCATGCACCTGATTCACTTAAATAACTCAGCCATAGAATCACAGAATTTCAGAGTTCAAAAGATTCTGAGAGGTCAACTTGTCCAATCCAGATCTGCTCTGCTCATAACATCACATCCACCTGCTTCTCTGTTAGTAATTTCAAATCAATAATTAAGAAACACTAATTAAACACTAGTTCAGTTTTGAGGGAATATTATAAAATTATCTTCCCTGGATGTTGAAAGCTATCCAACAGCTCCAGGAATCTGATAAGGGACAGCTTAGGTGAGAAAGAAGGAAGTGGGAGACTGGCTGTCTGTCAGCTCATGGCTGCTCCTCTGCCTTTTCCATTCCTCAGGAATGAATGAGAAAGAGAGAGATTTATTTTCTCAAAAATTCCATTGTGATCACAGACAAATAAAACCATAAAACTTAAATTACAAACAGATCAGAGACATAAACACATATAGGTACACAGACTAATCAAAGACACATTTCCCGGGCATTTCATGCATACTCTAAATATAAGACATCCTATCAAAAGATCAATAAGTCATATCTTACAAAGTTAAAGAAATCTGGAGAAAAAAGAAAGTTTATTAGTTAGAAAAACAGTTAATTCTAGCAAGGAACTGGCTAATCTATGATAAATTTTTGGATTAAATTTAGTTGTTGGTGGGGCCTGTGGCTGGCCTCCTTTCCAACTTCCCCAAAATCTCTTATCAGGTAATCTGTAACCTTTTTGATGGAATTTGGAATTACAATTTTTCTTCCAATAGTAACCTTTATCACATCTGAGACACAAAGTGTTAGGGGCATTGAAACAAGAGTTTTGTACAGCTGTTGAACCCTTAATCATTCAGAATATGTTATTCCTTTTAGGGCTGCCGCAATGGCTATACCCTGCATATAGGCTGGGGAAAAATCCTCACAAGTTTTCACAGTCACTAATGGTCCCAGATTTTTTAACATTTTGAAGCATGCTCTGACACACCTTGTTAGCATTGTCATAAGCAAGCTTTCTGATGATTATCTCTGCTGCCTCCTCATGAGTTATGGATCTCTTAACTTGCTGATTTAATCTATCCAGAAAATCTGTCTATCTTTTCTCTGAGCCCTATTTAATCTCGGCCAATTCAGCAGCTATAGCCCTTTGGATGCTGGAATCCTTTTCTAAGCAGTCAATGCACAATTCGTACATTGAATTAAAGCTTGTTTAGGCAAATTAATCTGATCAGCATGTAATTCCCATTCATCTTCTTCAAGTAACATTTCTTTGGTAACTCTGACACCCTGTTTCTTATTAATGGCAGCTTTCTGTTTTGCTAATTCATCAAATTCTGCTTTCGAAAAAAGGTAGTCCCCACCAGAAAGGGAACATTTTGTGGTTTGAATCCAATCATAGGGAGTGATCCAGTTCTCCCCTCAAGTCTCCATCAAAGCTAAAGTGTATGGAGAAGCAGGACTTTTAACACCTTCTAGGAAAGAGGCTCCCATGTGGGAGCTACTTCTTCTTCATCATCTAATTCATCTTAACAAAAAAAAGGGAAGTGTGTAAAAAAGAACAGTTATGGAAAACAAATGAATTTAATTTTTAATATTATGAATTTAAGATGCTGAGAAATATCTGGGACTAAAATTCTGTTAAATATTAGGACTGGATATTGAGTTGTGAGAGTATATAAAGAGAAAGGGACCCTACTGGACACATAAAGAAAAAAATTCAAAAGACAGACAATGATCTAGCAAAGAAGAATGAAAAGTCAGTGAGGTCAGAGGAGAATCATAAGAGAACACTGAGATGGAAGTCAAAGTACAGAGCATTCAAGAGAATCCAGTGCCAAAAAATTCCAAGAGATAAAAAGAATAGTCCATTGCATTCAATGGTAAAAGATTGTTGAAAAACTAAGGAAACCAATTTCCTTCAAGGGACAGGATCAAAAGCCAAATTTCAAGTGGCTAAGAAGTTGAGGTTTTTTTTGGTGTGTGTGTGTTTTTTTTAAATAATTAAAATGGTTACCCTTCATCTTAGAATCAATACTGTGTTTTTGGTTCCAAGGCAGAAGAATGGTAAGGGACAGGCAATGGAGATTCAGTGATTTGCCCAGGGTCACAGATAGGAAGTGTCTGAGGAAAGAATTGAGCCTAAGACCTCCCATCTCCAGACCTAACTCTCAATCCACTAAGCTACCAAACTGCTCCGGTGGCTAAGATGTTAATGGGGAAAAGTAATAAGTGACAGTAAGAATAGGAGAAGCATAAATAGGAGCAGTAGTGGTAAGAGTAATAATATCTCACATTTATATAACTTCTTAAGGTTTTACAGTTAGTACCTCATTGGATCCTCACAAAATTCCTGTGAAGTAAAGTATCATTATTATCTCCCATTTACAGATGATAAAAACTGAGGCTGAGAAAGCAAGTGACTTGCCCAGGGGCATAATGCTACAAAGTAACTGTGACAAAATTCAAACCTAGGTTTTCCTGACCCCAAGTCCCTTCGTGACTCTATCCATTATGTTATATGCTACACTGTCTTTCAAGTAAATGAGTGAAAATTACAAAAGTCAATGATTTTTTGTAGTTGTTTGGCTAGGAAATGAAAAAGAGACATAAAAGCTAGAAGAGAGAGACATAAGAGCTAGAAGGGATATCAAAACTAATTAAAGAGTTTTTGTTTTTTGTTTTAAAAGACTAAGGCAGACCTAAGCAATTAAAAGGTAATAGGAAGGAGTCAAGAAGTAAGGAAAAATTCTAGATAACAGAAAGATAAAAAAAGGAATTATTAAAGAGGCAAACTCCTGAATGAGTTTACTTCTTTGTCAGAGATTAAAGCCAACAAAAGAGAATGAGGACAACATGGAAGGGGTTTATGGTATGCAGTCATGGACAAAAGGAAGCTCACAAGAGATGGTATCTATTTTCTCAGTAAAGTAGAAACAAGCTTTTCTGCTAAAAAGGGAGGCAGGAGAGGGTGATATGCAGGGTTTGAGAAGTTTTATAACAGCTGCTATGGAGAATGTACTAGAAATCAGTTTAAAATATATATATATATATATATTACGCCATATTGTAAGCAAAGGCCTATTTGAGACTGGATAACAAAGTTGTAGGAGGTTGTATGACTTTGGCATGAGCATTCTGCACTACATGAGTAAGAATAAAGAATGCAGATGGGAAATTAGGGTACACATAGAGTGGAAATTTGACAAATCATGAGCAAGGGAGTATAAGGTTCAAAAGTACATAATATTATAAGTTAAATGCCTTAACAACAATGTTATAAACACATCAAAATATCTCTCATCCTTTTAAAAAAAAACAACTTTAAAGCTTCAATCCCCTTTTCCTCTCTTCCTTTTTACAACCAGTGTGTCTACAAACTTTAAAGTTAAATAAAATACCAGTTATTCCCTTATATATTCATAACACTATTTTTTATTATTATTTGGGCCAGTTACATTTTCTAACCTGATCATGAAACTCTATGACAGAAGAATGATGTTTTTCCTAAGTTTTATGGTTCCCCTAGTACGTAACATGGAATCCTACACACTGGATTTGCTTAACAAATGTCTCAAATAATAGAACTAAATGTTCTGAGATAAGTATAAACACCTTACAACCTAGTATCTTGACACTCACTAATTTACATCTTTCAATTATTCCTTTTGATCAATTTTGCAATTCACTAATCAGAATAACATAAGATGGAAAGAAGGAAAATTTATTCTTAGAAGTCTGATAGTCACCCTTGATTAGAGAAATGCAAATTAAAACAACTCTAAGGTACCATCTCACACCTCTCAGATTGGCCACTATGACAATAAAGTGATAAATGTTGGAAGGGAGGTGGCAAAATTGGGAAATTAATGCATTATGGAGTTGTGAACTGATCCAACCATTCTGGAGGGCAAAACTGTGTATACCCTTTGATCCAGTAATACCACCACTAGGTCCTTATCCCAAAGAGATGGGAAAAAAAAGGTAGGGGGGGAAACCTACTTGTTCAAAAATATTTATAGCAGCTCTTTTTGTGATGGCAAAGAATTGGAAATCAAGGGGATGTCCATCAATCGGGGAACAGCTAAACAAATTGTGTTATTTGATGGTGATGGAATATTATTGTGCTGGAAGAAATGATGAACAGAATGACTTCAGAAAGACCTACATGAACTAATGCAGAGTGAAATAAGCAGAACCAGAACACTGTTTAACTGTGAAAGACTTAGCCAATCTCACAATATAATGATCTAGGACAATCTGAAGCACTTATGATAAAGAATGCTATCCACTTTGAGAGAAAGCACTGGAGTCAGAATACAAATCAAATCATACTATTTTGTACATTAGTTGATTTGTATTTTGATTTGAGGTTTTATTTTTACATGAATATTCTCTTACAACAATGACCAATATGGAAGTATGTTTTGCCTGATAATACATGTATAATCCGGTCCAAACAGTTTACCATCTGTGAGAAGGGGGGAAGGAAGGGAGAAATTTGGATCTTATAATTTTGGAAAACATATGTTGAAAATTGTTATTACATGTAATTGGGAAAATAAAAAATCTTTGAAAAAAATTTTAAGAAGTCTGATAATATTAAGACAAGTGAAAACTTGAAACAACTGGTAAAAGGAATGTTTTTTACTAATATGGAATTTTTTCATATATCCATACTATTTATGTATGCCATAAAGATTTTGGATAAGTTATATATAGCATATTTAAATAGTTGGGCTTTTAGAATAGAACGTTTTTTGGTCAAGTTTAAGCTTGATGTAACAATTCTGAAATTTAAAAATAAATGAATTTTTATTGTGAAAAACCTGGCAGAATGCTAAAAGTATTACTTCCATCAATGCTACAATGCCGTTCATTATGTTACCTGCAGTATGTTATTTTTAAATTAATTTGATTCAATAAAAACATTGTAAAGCAAAACACACATGGTATCTAATTTTCATATACTACTAATTCTTCCTAGTTTTTGTGAAATTAACAAAAACAAGAAAGAAGGCATTTGTTTCTATCTCAATCCTTTCAGGACAATTTTCTTCTTAAATTTCTTAATGCTTACAAATGCTCTTTTAGGCAAGCAAAAATAAGAAAATGAAGGACATTTTGATATTTTTTTACATCACAAATTTTACTGAACTGAGCTGATACAGCAATGTGAGCACACATTAAAACTACTGCAGCAAAAGTATTTATTGGCTTTATATTTGAAACCACTAACAAACCAGCCATGATATTTTGTAGAACAAGTTCATGCCTGTGAATGGCTGAATTAATAATAGGAAGCTTGTATCTGCATTTGCTTCACTAGTATTTGGTCCTCCTTCCTTTATTCCTTATACTTAAAGGCAAAAAATGTTTGAAATTAAAGCAGTTTAGCCTTTAGTAATTGCTTTTCATTTTATTTACAGTAAACATTTTATTATCTGATATTCTATTACCTAGTATGATCAATAAGCATTTCTGTAAAACCATGAAATAATTATTTAAAGGTATTACAAGATGTCGAAACATCCAGGAAGATCAAGATAACTCTCAGGTCAGTTTTAATACAAAATGAAATTCCAATTTTTTGAAAACTAGCAATTCATATGTGGTATACTCTTTTAAATGGTTTTCTATTAATGAGAATATGAGTAACTAGAATATTCCTTGATCTGACTACAAAATGGCAAACTTTAAGAAGAGGAAGCAATCTCTGAATTGGTCCTGCCCAGGCTTGAACAGAAATCTTCTCCACAACATGCTTGATGAGTAACTACTTATTTAGCCTTTCCTAGAAAGAGTTCAGCACAAGGGGTCCACTCAGGGTCCAGAAAGCCTACTATACTCTTCCTGTCATCAAAAACAAAACAGTGGAACACTCAGGCTATCTACTACTGTATTGTTTTTGACATAGGACCCACCCATTTTTTCTTCCTAGTATGCATTTCTCAGACAACAACTTTTACTCCTCTTCTTTAAAGTTCCTCACTGGTTATATGTTGCATCTGGTGCATACTTCCCACCATGTCTTTTCAGGGGTCTCTGTGAATTTTATTTTCAATTATTTGGAGACAATGGTATTCCATATCTTACTGCCATATAATAGTACCAGCAAAAGAGAAGCTTATTAACATAAAGGGACGTCCAAAATCTCTTCCTCCCATTGGTTCTAATTTATCTTTTTTATATTTCATACCTCTAATCTATCTATAGATTTTCATCAGATTGTACGTGACATACACTCTTCATCTACTTGATCTTGATACGATGAGGCCAAAATCTTCAGAATGAGTATAAATCAGCATTGGTGAATCTTTTAGAGATCACATGTACAAACTGTACCTTCAAGCTGCCTGTGAGTCCCCCTGCATTGCCCCAGGCAGCAAAGGGAGGAAGTACTTGCATTTGGCTGCTAGATAGAGGGGTAGAACATGTGAAAATTGTCCTCTGGCACAGTGGAGAGGGAAGAAAGGAGCATCCCCCTCCAGCATGCCCAGGCACGTGTGCCACGTCTTCACCAACATGGGTATAAGAGGGTCCTGTGTTAGTGGAAATTTGGGGTCCTTGATCTTAATATCAAGATCCATGATATAAACTTCCTAAGGACATTTAGGGAATTTGATAACTACATTTCCCATGATTCAACGGGCTTCCTGAGCTTACATGGTGAAGTAAGACAACATACATAGAAGCTTAAATAGGGAGATTGAGATTGGTACACTCTCTTTCCTGCGGAACAAGCCAGGTGGGCAGAGGTAACGGTGTGGGATTTGAATTAGATCTTAGCAGGCACATGGCCTTCTTAATTACCAATATGCCTTTAAATAAACTATTAATATTTTTAATATATCATCTATATTAATATTTTTCATAACAATCCGCAATGGTCTGAGGCTTGATATAACCACTGTAACATCTTCTAAAAAGAGGATTCTGGAGGCCTTACTCATCTAGTAGGAATCCCCCTTTTCAACTGACTTAATTTATACCACCTCTCTTCTATCACAGTAGAAAACACTTTTGGTGAACATACATCTTATTTTATGCCTTGTCTGATGATGTCATCATTATTGACAGGGTCATTTCTGCTATTATATTTTTAATGTAATACTGAATTATTTTGATGAATAGTGGGGAATTTTTTTTTGGAAATTAGATTTAAAGCAGCTTTTTCCATCTACAAAATCAGGTTTAGAAAAGAGTCTGGGAATAACTCTATTATGTTCTGATAGTATTAAAAGAAGACTAAAAAGGTCAGGGTTAAAAATACACTGGAAGAAAGGTGAGAAAAGTTGGAAAGGGGGAGGAAAATTATTTCCTATGAATGGGAACCACAAACAAAATTCTATTTATACAACAAGGAAAGAGTCAGGGAACAGGAAAAGGGGAGAAGAGTGGGTGACACTTCCACCTCTCTTAAGTTAAATTAGCAAAATGATATGAAAATATACACACACACACACACACACACACACACACACACACACACACACACACAAACAGAAAAGAATTTCATGCAACAGGAAAAGAGGACGGAAGAATGATGAGGGAAAGAGGCAAGGAATAATAGGATTTGTCAAACGAGAAAGGAAGGAAGGAAGGAAGGAAGGAAGGAAGGAAGGAAGGAAGGAAGGAAGGAAGGAAGGAAGGAAGGGAGGGAGGGAGGGAGGG
>NC_058131.1:140084736-140107499 GCF_016433145.1 Gracilinanus agilis | reverse complement strand
GAAGGAAGGAAGGAAGGAAGGAAGGAAGGAAGGAAGGAAGGAAGGAAGGAAGGAAGGAAGGAAGGAAGGAAGGAAAAGAAAGACATGAGAATAAAACAGAGGGAATATACAATTAGCAATCATAACTTTGAATTTCAATGGGATGAACTAAACCATAAATAGAATAGGATAGCAGAATGGATTCAAAAATAGAAAAAAACAGCATGTTGTTTACCAAAAATACATGTGAAATAGAAAGATATGCCAAGTTAAAATAAGAGGCTGACACAAAATTGATTATGCTTCAAGTGAAATTAAAAAGGCAGAGGTAACAAACATGATCTCAGACAAAGCAACAGTAAAAACAGAACTAGTTAAGAAAGATAAAGAGGGAAACTACATTTGCTAAAAGTATCATAGACAGAATTAATATCAATACTAAATATATATGAACCAAATGGCATAAATCAAAATTCTTAAAAGTTAATGAATAATGGAAAAAGACGGTAAAACTAAAATAATGAAGGAGCTCAATTTAGTTCTCTCAGATCTAGATTAATCTAAATAAAAGAAAAACAAAAAAAGAAATGAAGAACCCCCACAAGGGGAGGAGGAGTAGATCCACTTATGTTGAAAACTAGATGTATTCTAAAATTCTATTCAGTTTCTTTAATAGTTAAAGGACCTCCCATTTCCACTCCCATCATGACAGTAGTTTCAATACCCGCCCCACCTGCCAAGCCCTGAGCAGCTTCAGTGCCTAGAACAGAGGAACCCTGGTGTAGAGCTATATGGGTGCTGTTATCAATTGTCAGGAGTCAGAGTCCAGGCAGGTTGACCCAAGGGATTCAAATTTGCATAATGCAAGAACTATCTATTATAGTTCAATAAGACAGATCTCTGGAGAGAATGCTAAATGGGAATAGAAAGGAATATGCCTCTACTCAGTTGTTAATGACTCTGCCATAAAAACTGATCGTGTATTACAGCAAAAAAATCCATCTCAAGGGGCAGCCGGGTAGCTCAGTGGAGTGAGAGTCAGGCCTAGAGACAGGAGGTCCTAGGTTCAAACCCGGCCTCAGCCACTTCCCAGCTGTATGACCCTGGGCAAGTCACTTGACCCCCATTGCCCACCCTTACCAATCTTCCACCTATGAGACAATACACCGAAGTACAAGGGTTTAAAAAAAAAAATCCATCTCACAAACAAATGTAGAAAAACAGCAATATTAAATGCATCTTTACTAAATATATTGAAATAAAAATCATACTCAATGAAGAGTTTTTGAAGCAAAGAATAAAAATTAATCATAAACTAAATAACTTCATCTTTAAAAAAAACTTAGGGCTAAGGCAAGGGGGGGTTAAGCGTGCCAGGGTCATAAAGCAAGGAATGTCTCTGAGGTCAAATTAAATAACTTCACCTTAAAGAATGGTGAAGTCAATGAACAAATCATAGAAACATTCCATAATTTCATTAAAGAGAATGACAGCAATCAGATAACATGCTAAAATATGGGGCATATGGCCAAAACAATACTTAGGGGAAATTTTTTATATCTAAATGCTTTCACCCAAATAAGAGAGAAAGAGCAGATCAATAAATTGGGCATGAAACTCAAAAAAGAAAAAAAATACTAGAAGAACGATGAAATTTAAAACCCCCAATACACAGCAAAATAAAATTCTGAAAAATAAAGAAGAAATTAACAAAATTGAATGCAAAAATAGTTTATAAAAGATCTGTAACCTAGTTTGGGGTTTTTTTAAATAGATGTTAGCTAATACTAACTTGATATAAAAAAAGAAAACGCTCAATTCATAAACAAATAAAATGAAAAAAGAAATCATGAGGCAATATTTCATCCAACTATCTGCCAATAAAACTGATAATCTAAATAAAATGGGTAAACATTTACAAAAAATATAAATTCCCTATATTAACAGATAAGGAAATAGAATACCTCACACTATCATTGAAAAAGAAACTGAACAAATCATAAATAATAAATGAATACCTAAAAGAAAAAACCCAGGCCTGATGGATTTATAAGAAAATTCTACCAAATATTTAAACAATAGTTGATCCTAATATACATAGTTTTGAAAATAATATTTTATCTTATTTAGCATTAGAAAAATCATAAATATAATTCATAATTTATATATTATATATTTTATATTATACTCATGTCTTTTAAAAATACTAGAAAGCACAGGAATAAAGAGAACTTTCCATAATGATAAGAAATATTTACCTAACACCAAAATTCAGTATTATCCAAGAGGCAATACAAGATAAAGAGTAAAACAAGGGTGTCACCTATAATCACTGGTATTCAAAATAATGATAAAAATGCTATTTATAGCAATATCATTTTTAAAAGAAATTAAGAGAATAAGTATATGCAAAGAGGAAACAAAAGTATCTCTTTCCGGTGAGCTCTACGAAGTCATCTAAAAATCAAACAATTAACAACTTTGATGAAATTGTAGGATACAAAATAAACTCACATGCATCATACGCATTTCTGTGTTCCCAACAAAATCCAGCAAAGACAGAGAGATTTCATTTAAAATCGCTACAAACAGTGCAAAATACTCCCCTCCAAACATATTTTATGGGGAAAATATGTGCCCCACAGAGATCCTTATGTATGCACCATTTATATTTGGATTTGATACCACTGCTCAAGATAATCTGACATTCCTAAAGCACAGTTCAGACTATGTTATTTCCCTGATCAAAAAGTGGCCTTCTACTATCTCTAGGAAAAAATATAAATTTTTTTTTTGACATTTAAAGCCTTTCACAATCTGGCTCTTGTCCATCCTTCTAGGCTTATTAGACTTCACATACTCTTCAATATAGTCAAAATAAAAGACTTGCTGTTTCTCATACCAGACATTCTATCTCCCATCTCCATGTCTCTGCATTTTTTTCCCCAAACCTAAAACATACTCCCTCTTTTATTCTGCCTTTTAGAATATCCAGCTCTCTTCAAAGTCCAGCTCAGGTAATCTATATTTGGCTACCTCCTGTGAAGATTACATCCCCCAAATTACTTTTATTACCTTGTAGGTACTTTGTATTTACTTACATGCATGTGCATAGTTTCTCCCAATAGAGCATAAATAACTTGAGCATCAGGTCACTTTCATTTTACCTTTTTCCCCCAGCACTAGCAGATGCACAAAACATGCCTCTTGATTGTGAGACGAAGTTCAGTAAGGTGGTGGACTCAATGAATCACCAAGATGGAGTCAGGGAGCCTTTCAATCAAAACAAATTTCATGTTCCTAGCTTAAGCCCCATTTCTCCACATCCACATCAACAGGACATGACGAGGAACATGATGATAAATTATTCCTTTAAAAAGGCTAACAGGATATGCAGATAAATAGACTTGAAAGTCCTCCTTTTGACTGATTAGAACCTGCTTGAATAATTAGAAAAATGGGCTTCATAAATGGTGTGTTCCAATTAGCTAACTTGCAGGATAAGATTGTAACTCTCAAGTAACCAGCCAATGGTGAATAGGGAAGAGACTGTCTTTGGGTTAGGGGCTAGGATAAAAAGAGCCTCTGTGTTCCCATACTTTTTACTTGCTTGCTGGCTTGTAACACTTGTAACACTGGCTCAAGAAATAGAATCCTGGAAAAAAGATTCTAGGATTCTATTTCATCCCGTTTTCACAAGGATGAAATAGAAAAGCCTTTGCCACATTAATGCCAAGTTGAATATTTTTTGAGTAAGTGGTTATTCCTCTAATTGACTGAGACTGTTTCTTTCCTCCTTTTCCAGGCAATGAGAATATGTAAAATTATAGCAGAGAGACTTAGATACTGTTTAGAAGTAGAAAGAGGTATTGGTAGGCATCCTGTTCAAAAACAGAATTGCTTGTAGAGTATGTGGGCCTTGGGAAAAGGTTTAATGGGGTGGAGACTGACTATATGCTCTTTCTAGGGTCTTTAAGGAAGCCATATACTGGGAATGTGTTTAGTGTATGTGAGCTCCTTAAAAGCAGTATTTTTGCCTTTCTCCATATTCTCAGCGATTAGCATAGTGCCTGGCATACAGTAAGTACTTAATAAATGCTTGCTGATATGTCAGTTTGGTGATTCATGGTAATGAATGAAAAATATGCTAAGTATAGTGTCAGTATAGGTAAAAAAATAATTGAAGACAGGAGGCATAAGGTAATTGTGGTATTACAGGTGTGAGATCCTAAGTCTTTTTTTTTTTTTTTTAATAAATAGGGGCAAGGATGGTAAGTCATATTCAAAAAGATCTGTAGTGATCTAGTTTGTGGCTTGTGCTACCCAACAGCATATACACTGTGTTTGTGTGTGTGTGTGTGTGTGTGTGTGTGTGTGTGTGTGTATATATATGTGTATATATATATATATATATATGAATGAAAGTATAAAGAATAAGAAAGTAGTGTTTTATTCAGATCTAGTCCTTTCCTACTTTAAACATTATAGGCTAAGCATATTCACAAGCTCCTATCCCTTGACTAGCAGTATCTAGTGGCAGACACAAGAATTTTAAAAAGAATTTACTTAATCTCGTTGTTTCTGAATTAATCTAAATAAAAACAATTAAATATTATTATTCTGAATATAATTAAAACAATAATAAATGAATCTACAAAAATATACTTCATGGTCTAAAATTGAAAGATCCTAATTAAATCATAATGCATTCTAGGAAAAGAGTAACTACTCCCATGCAAGAGAAGACTCAATGAATTATGTGGCTTACAAAATATTGCTTAAACTAGTATAGAATGACAAATAATTTTGAGAATCAAAGTCTAATATATTAATAAAAATTCCTTGAATGCAAGTAGATGTGTAAGTTGTGGTTTTTCAATTCATTTCAATAACTCAGATTGTTTGAGCAAGACTTCAACCCAAATCCCCTTAACTCCAAGTCCATCATTTTCAATTATGCATTGTTGTTTCTCAATAATATAAGTAAAAAGAACTATAACACAAATTTACACATGATTAATGTAAAATAGACATGTTAAATGCTCCATGAGGTCTGTAATGAAAAAATTCATCACCATCTTAGAAGGATCAGAAAAGGGTTTGTAAAGAAGATAGGATTTTAAGTAGATTTTAAAGTATAGGCAGGAGTTCAGAGGTGACAGGGGAGAGGGTATTCCAGGCCTAGGGAACAGCACGAGCAAAGACATAGGATGTGTGGAAGGTGGAGGAAGGGGTGGAGAGCAGTCTAGTTTGATTGGAAAAACAGTAAATGAACAAAAATAGTATGAAATAAGCTAGGAATGGAAGGGTAATAACATACTATAGAGATCCTTGAATACCAGGTTAAGGAGCATAAACTTTATTCAGCACATAGCCAGCCACTGAGGGATTTTGAGCAAAAGAATGACATAAATAGATCATAAAGAAAAGTCTGGTGGTGAAACAATTGACTGATTGAATGGGACAGAGAAGAGATGGGCATACCTACTGGAAGACTATCAGTACAAAAATCACAACCTCTAACATACTATCCTTGCTATGCCTTTTGAGATAAACCAATTTAAATAGTGTACATACTAAAAATTTACTTTGTTTTTTTAAGAGAGTAAAATAATTGATTGCATTAACGTTATTCACATGAAAATCCCTAAGTTCTAATTCAACGTATTACTACAAGTGATAGTAGTAAAAAGCTAAATCTGACATTATAACTGCATAAAAAGAATCCATTCCCCAAGCTCGCCTACCCCGCATCCCATTTTGCATGTGTACACTGTGTGAGGGAGGGGGATAGAAAGAAAAAGGTGTGGTGTGGAAGGCAGAGCACGATCTCTCTGTTGGCACTGTGGTGGAACAGCAGCTTGAGCAGGAGTTCTGGTGCCTGCTGTGTGCTTGAGGGGCTTCTGCAGACTTTGGCAGCTTAGCAGGCTTCAGATTTCAGCTTCCTGATTCAGCTTAGGGTATTTTAGCTAGGTGATATTTTTCTGTCTCCTTCTACATTTCCCTCTTTTTACTTTATCTCCATTTTGATTAAAACTTGTTAAGAGCTACTAACAGACTCATGACTTAAAAGTTAATTTTATAAATAGCGACCACAACAATTTTTTTAAATTAATATTACATCTAATATTTTACTTTCATTGTTACATAACAATGAAGAAAGATAAAGATAAACTACACACAGTAGAAATAATAACTGAAAGAGCACAGTAGTTTGGGGGCATTTAATTTTAAGAAAAATCTGCTTTGCTTGCATCAGTAAGCTTGAAGGACATTAATGTATTTACAGCAACTATAATATTGGTATTCATAATGATAGTCCTGAGTCATCAAGAAAATAAAATAATATTAGCATATTCTATTTAAGAAGACATGATTGAGGTCACATGAAAAACAAGATGGCAATGGAGGAGTTTTCCAAATACCTCTCTACCTAAAAAAATGCCATAAAATTAAATATGTGCTATAGCTAGAATAATTAAAAACAAGTCCATTACGTATTAATATAATTCACAGTTTAAAAAATTGACCAAAAAATACTTCATGAAATAACACTGCAAAATTTAAATAAATAAAACTCCCAGAAAATATCCCCATCCACAGCACAGCTCAATGGGCTAAACACAATCACCACAAGGAAACTCATAGGTTTGTGTTTTATGGTCTGGATACAGAGCCTCCTATCTGATTCCCACACATTAGTAACCCAGTGTTAATCTATATCCACACCAAAAAAGACTTCTTTAAACTGATTCTGCCTAGCCATGGGAGCTACTGAAAAAGTAAGTAGTTAAAGGGGAAGAAGTTTCAGTGTTTAATGGGAAAAGATCTAGAAATCTAGCTGGAATAACTTATATAATCCTGCCATATATATTTGAGGCAGGAAATCCACTAGACTTCCATGTTTCCAGTTTCAAGCAATTCACAATGCCCTGGCTTGGGGGGATGGAGGGTAGGGGGGCGAGGTAGAGGGAGTTGGTGCTGTGTAGTGGCAAAATAAGAGCAACCAAGAAGTTAGAAAGAGGAAACTAGAGACAAGCTACAAGAAACACAAATATATATACATATATATACAACACAAAAGAGAAAAATTCTATGCATTTAAACCTCATGCCCAAATAGATAAACCAGTGGTTGGACTCAAAATGACAGTGAGTAAGTATAATAATCAAGAAAAGACTAACAATCAATGGCATCAATTATCTCAAGTTTCTATAAGCAATTTTTTTTTAAAAGGAATCATATACTAAGGGGAAGAAAGAACAGAAAGGATCATGATAAGACAAAAAGAATGTAAGAGACTAAAAGTTAAAAAGATTACTTAAAGAATCAAAAGAATAGAAGGGAAAAGATGAATTAACATTTCTTAGATGAAATCCCACTTAACCTTATAAATAAACCCTCTTTTCTGAGAATAATACAGTAAAAAGTCACTGTGGGATAGGGGGAGGTAAGAGACAGAAGGGAACTAGAGATCAACCCCACCCAGTTTAGAGATAAGCATAAATGGGATAGTACTTTCATTAATCTCTCAAGTAGAGAGTTCAGGGAAAGCCAGGCCTAGAGACAGGAGATCCTAGGTTCAAATCTGGCCTCATACAATTCCTAGGTGTGTGACCCTGGGGAAGTCATTTAACTCCCATTGCCTAGCCCTTACCACTCTTCTCTGCCTTGGACCCAATACACAGTATTGATTCTAAGATTGGGGGAGGGAGGGAAATGGGCAGGGAGGAAGAGGATGAGAAGGAGAAAAGAAAAGCAGTGTAACAGAGCAGAGAAATGAGAGAAGAGTATTGGAAATCAGGTTTCATGTTAAAGAGAAATCAAAAGGATGTCATAAAAGGTCATTTTCATGGGAAGAAGAGAGGTTTATGATGAGGAACAAGTTTGAATTTCAAAGTTGGTATTCCAAGAGCTCTACCCTAACAGGAAATATAGACTAAAGAAATAACAAGTAAGGATATAGCCCATGAACAAAAGAATAAAATAAAGAGCTGAATAGAATAAGAACAAAATAAAAATCCCTGGAAAAGGGCACCAAAAAAGAACATTTCTGAAACTAAGAGAGTGTACAACGAGAAGAGGTGGCAGATGTGAATAAGATTTTCAACCACATTCATAATATGATTGGCCAAGTAGAAGAAAATAAACAGAGAAATTATCAATTTAAGGAACATGGAGTTAGAGTAAATAAACTGAAGTTGCAGGGGGTACAGAAAAGAAAAGGAGAGAAAATCTAAACTAATATCAAAGTACTAATAGCTAATCACAGAGCCAACAGGAATAAAAATGAAGAGAATAAAATCAATTTTTAAATGGAGTTAAACATATTTAACAATTATGACTAAAAGTTTAAATTGATAAAACAATCTAGTAAAATTAAGTAAATGGTAAAATAGATAAGAAAACAAAACCTAAAAATATGCTACTATCCAGTACACTTGCCCAACAATAAAGACACATACTGAATAAAAATGAAATGCTAGAAAAAAATTTATGATATATCAGATAATTCCAAAAAACCAGAGTTGCAAATCATGAAATCAGAAAAAGCAAAAATGAAAATGTCAACAGAAATAAACAGAGAAACCATATTATGTTTATAGGTATTATAGATAATGAAATAATATTAAAGTTATACATACTAATTGGCATAGAACCTAGGAAAAGTTAACTGAATTTCAAAAAAGCATCAATAGTAACAAAATAGCTGCCAAACAAATGTTTCTCTTTTAGAGTAGAACTAATTCAATTTAAAAAGAAAGGAAAATACAGAACTGAATGGTTCTGAAGAAGTTAGATTTTTTTGAAAGCATGTTGCTGAATAAAAATCTTGAAGAATATGCTTATTTATCAGAATCACACAATGCCAATACAAAAATAGACCATGTGCTAATCCATAGATTACAAGTAAATGTAAAATGCTTTGCATGATAACACATGTATAAGCCAGATTGAATTGCTTTGTCAGCTCCTGGAGGGGAGAGAAAACAAGGGAGGGAAACAATTTGGATTATATAACTTCAGAAAATGCATGTGGAAATTCATTATTAAAATAAATCATTTATAAATAAGTAAATGTAAAAGAGTAGAAACATTTAACACATCTTTTATAGATCATAATGTAATAAAAATATTAATTAAAACAAGCAACAAAAGCAAGAGAAAGTAACCCAAATAGAGCTAATAATGACATCCTGCATACTGATAATAAATAAGTTAAAGAAAAATCACATTAAGGAGTATGTGAAATAGAAAAATAATGTTGAAACAATATACCAAAATTGGAGGGATACAACTACAACAGTACCCAAAGGAAAAGTTATAGTTTTGAAAATACATACTAATAAAATAGAAAGACAATAAATATTATTTTTAATTTTTAAAGACTAGAGAAACAAATTAGCAAACAAAATATGAAAAAAAAAGATCTTCAAAGTTAGAAGATTAAATAGATAAAATAAAAACAAGGTTATAACAATTATAAACAAAAATAAAGCCAATTCATTGAAAAAGCATAGCAAAATCCATAAACTTTTCACTAACCTTTTTTTAAGATAGAGAAGAAAAACATATTGTCCAAATAAAAAAAGAATAAGGTGAATTTGCATCAATAGACGATATCAAAAAGATTATCAAAACCTGGTAGGCAAAAATATAAGCTGGCAAAATCAAGCATTTAAAGGAAAAGGATGTTTGCCTATAAAAGTACAAAATGTCCAAATTAAGAGAACGTGAAATAGAGAAAACCAATCTCAGTGACTGAAATTAAACAAGACACAAAAGAACTATCAAAGAAAAACTACACTGGTTTATACTTCTGTTCATGTACTCCAATAAACTTCCTCTATGGCTCCTGGAATCCCACCAACTCTATTCAAATTCCGTTATAATAAGATTCTTCTAGGTAGTAAAGAAAAATAAAATCTCTGAAGGCAGAAAGTAAAACAATTCTGTATCCATCTGGTATATAAGATTGCTCTTTTCCTAGAATGAATGAAAGGCATTACCCAAAAGAGTCCTTCGTATCCTCTGAAGCTCCTATTAAAAAGCCTGAAAAGACTGTCATGATCTTCTCAAAATCTAAGTATGAAAGCCAGATAAATGTTCTTAATTATTAAAGGGGTAAGGGTGTATAAGAGATGGCCAAGTTTCAGAATTTCAGCTTAATGTGGGCTCAAAGGCCATCTAGGTATATAAAACTCACACATGAAAAAAAGAATCCTCTCTACAAGCTACCTTACAAATGATACACATAGCAGAAAAACACACCAAAAGAATCATTATCTGTTTTTCAAAATCATATTAAACCACTATTAAGTTTAGGTTTGCCTTTATGATAACAAGAGCAACTTAAATCTCTTTAAAACAATAAAAGTATTACTCTATTAACTGAGCCTCACACACAAGACTTCAGATTTATAGCTAAAAAAAAATTTATTTAACTGACCAAAATTTACATTTAACCTCTGAATAATTGATTTGGTCAGTAATTTTTTTAAAAAAAGAACTTCAGGGAAAGCAACTAGGTGGCTAAGTGGATTGAGAGCCAGATCTGAAAATGAGAGGTCCTGGTTTCAAATCTGGCCTCAGCCACTCCCTGACTGTGCAACCCTGGGCAAATGACTTAATTTGGTTACTTAAGGTTACTTAACCCTTCAATGCCTATCCTTTACCATTCTTCTGTCTTAAGAATATACAGTATTTATTCTAAAACAGAAGGTAAGGGTTTTTTTTTAAAAGAATATGATTGGCCATAGTACTTTACTGATGTCATTGCCATCATCTCTCTATTTCTGGAAAGAGAATGTTTGCGCAGAACAATTAACAGGAAAATATAAAACTGGTAGAATGCATCAGGTCACAAGTGCCTTTGAGCTAATGAATACCAAGCTAAGGAACTTGTATTTTAACCTATAGACAAGAGGGTACAGCTGACAGATTTTAAGCAAGGGAACTACAGAATCTGAGCTATTGAGTAGTAAAAAAAAGATCACTTTAGAAGTTATATGGCTGAGGGCTTAGGAATGGAAAAGATTGGAGGCAGAGATATGGGTAAATGATTCTGATAGTTCTAGTTAGTATGAAATGATGGATACTACAACTGCTTGGTACCCTAGGCAGCTGAATCCTACTGGTTCTTTGAGTTAAGAGTATGTTTTTATTCTAGAGCAGTGATGGGCAAACTGCAGCCCACAGGCCCAATGCGGCCCTCTGAAATGTTCTATCCGGTAAGGTGACATTATTCCTAATTTGATGAATACAATGAATAGGATGCAATACAATGAAACTTCAAAAGAGTTGCCTTAGAAAGAAGACTGACAAAAGACATATTTCCTTTCCTTTGGCCCCCTCTTTAAAAAGTTTGCCCATCACTGCTCTAGAGCCATCTTTCACTACAAATACTAAATTATAGTTAGATCATCAAGAAAAGGCTATAAGAGTCATTATAATACTTTAAACACAAGGTGACACCTCTCCTTGAAGAAATATATTCTAGTAAAACAGAACTGAATGAGCATCAGAAAATATGCCATTTCCCCCTCTGTCACAGAAATGTAAAATTATAAGGATTTCTCTTTTATTTCTCTTCAATACTTGCCCCAATGTTAGGATGTCAAAAATAGCAATAATCCTAAATGGATTAATAGTTAGGAGAGTTGAATTATAGTCCATGATCTACCCCCAACTAGTTTTTTATATAATGGAAATGCTCTACCTCCCACAGCCTAAGTTTCTTCATTACACAGCATGGATATATTGAATTAGAATCACATAATCTCAAGAGTTAGAAGGAATATCAGAGATTGTCTCATCTAATCTGTACCTGACAAAGAATGCCCTCTATAACAAAAATACTACTACTACTACTATTACTACTACTACTACTACTGATGATGATGATGATGATACCATTTATAGAGCACCTTAAGATTTGCAAGGTCCATTTCATGTGTAATCTCATTTTATACTCAATTTCTAAGATCAATATTATTAATATCACCATGCTACAATGGAGGAAAATAATGCCAAGAATTTTCAGTGACTTGCCCAGTGTCACAGAGTCAATAAGTAAGTACCTGTAGGAGGTTTGGAACTCAAGTTTTCTTGACCCCTAACCACTCAATCTGTTGTAACATTGAGCAGTACTCTGAAGACCTTCAGAAAAGCAGTTGGGATAGTGCATTCCAATTTAGGATAACTTCTCATGGAAAATTCTTCTTTCCATCAAACTAAAATCTGCCTCTCTCAAACTTAAGCACAATGTCACCAATCTATCCCCTGAAGCCAAGTAAAGAGAATTTAATATTTCTTCCACATGTCAAATATTTTAAAAGTTATGATGTCTAAGACTTTTCTTACCCCATCAAATATTTCCACTTCCTTCAAATGATCTTCATATAGGATCATCTCAGGCTATTCTTTGGCTTCTCTTCTCAGAATCTCTTGTAATTTATCAATGTCCTTCCAAAACTGAGGCATCCAGAATACAATGTTTCAGGTATGGTCTGACTGAAACAAAGTACAGGGACTATCACCTCCCTTGTTCTGCCTCTCTTAATTGAATCTAAGATTTCCTAAGTTATCTCATTTACCATATCAGAGAGTTTATAAATTAGGACTAAAAAAATTCAGTTTCACAAATACAAATTTGGGCAGCCCTTCTGAAAAAGATTTGGAGGTCTTCTGAACCCAACTCAAGTTTACACTATCGTCTTTTCTCAAATCACTAAGCCTATAGTTATACATCTTCTTGGCAACAAGGCTAGCCTTCTATCTGATAGCATGATTTAACAGAGAGAAAAAAAAGTTAAAGTGATCTTAGAATACATACAGAACAAGATGATCACAAAAAAAAAACCTTAAAAGATTTATATGAAGTGATACAAAGTGAAGTCAGCAGAACCAAGAGAATATTGTTCACAGTAACAGCAATTAAGTACAATGATCAACTGTGAATGACTTAAGTATTATCAGAAATGCAAGGATTCAGGACAATTTCAAGAGACTCCTGACCAAAAAAAAAAAAAAAAAAAAGTCTACACAACTAGAGAAGGAACTGATGAAGTCTGAATGCAGACTGAAGCATGTCTTTCTTTACATTATTTCCTCCATGACTTTTTCCTCTAGTCTAATTGATGTCTTCTTTTATAATATGATGATCATGGAAATATGTATGTTATAATAACCCAAGTACAACTTATATTACCTGCCATCCCGGAAAAGGGAAGAGGGGGAGGGAGGGATCATAAAATGTCAGAAAACAAGTACTGAAAATTATATCACCATGTAATCTGAAGGAAATTTTAATATTTTAATTTTTAATTCAAAAAGAATACATACACAGGCAAAATCCAGAATGAAAGAGGTGATATAGTACTACAGATAAGATCATAAATACTGGGTTCTGTTGGAAGCACCACACTGCAGAAGGGCTACCCTATAAGGAATTATAAATATTTAACTTGAACAAATAAAGACTAAGAATCATAATAGCTCTTTTCAAAGGCAATCTTTTTATAAGAGGACTTATACTTGTTCTACTTAGACTCGAGAGAATAATCAGATATAATGGGTAAAAAATAGAGTATGAGATTTCTGATCAATATGGGAAAAACCTTTCCCAACAATAAGCTATCTAAAAAATAAAATGGTCTATACCTCAACAGGCAGCATACTTCCCTCACTGAAGATCTTTAAACAAAGGTTGGACAAACACTAGATGGTAGATAATAGACAAGATTTTTGTGAGATATAGATTAGACTAGATGAGCTTTTAGGTAAAGGTTTCACGTAAAGGTTGGATTAAAAACTTTTATACATAATAGAGGAGATTTTTTTGTTCATATATAGTTGGACTAGATGGTCCCTAAGGTCCCTTATGACTACAAGATTCATGTGATTTTCTAATTCTGTCAGAAAATAAAGAAAAGCCTGATTTAAATACACGTACATAAATAGATATATACACATGTCTACATATGCATGTATATATGTATAGAGGCATATGTGTATATAGTATATGTACATGGACTTAGTTGTCAATCAACTGATCTTAAAGTCTAGGATAACTATGGGGAGTTTTTTCCTGACTTCTTGCTATTATGAGGGAAGGTTGTAAGAGAAAAAGTAGGAGATGAGAAAAGGACTTGAGACAATGAGGGGAGGGAATCACGTAAGTGGCAATGAAGGGTATAGATGAACAGAGTCAAAGGTTGTACTTGGAAAGACAAAATGTGGAGAATACTCTTTGGGCCCAGATACTACTCCAGATTCTATCAAACTTGAAAGAGGAGAAGGATCAAGTTCAATTAAGGAGAATATAAAAAAGATTTTTAAAAATATATAAAAAAGATTTAAAGAGGATTAAGTGGGATGAGGAAGAATTAAGAAACAGGATTAAGAGGAAGAATCAAGAAGGAAACCTTAAGAGGAAGAATCAAAAAGGAAAAGGAGAAGATTATTAACAAGACAAGGCAATGTTAAAAAAAAGTAAGCAAAAAAATTTAGAGGGTAAAACAAGATAAAAGTAATGAGTGAGTAGAAATATTGGCGAATTCAGGGGCTAGAATAAGAATAAAGGAGAGGAGGCTATGTTTGTGCAATGACTAAGAAAAAAAGTTGAGTAAAGTTATTATTAGGCTATAACTGCTTGTAAAAAAATTTTAAATATTCCCTAACTAGTTCGGAAGACAACTAGTGTGGTGAGTAGGAAAAATTGTGGAGTAACTTGATTCAAGATTGTGATGATTCTATTTCTGCAACAGTTAAGACACTATTGTCTGTGCTCTATGTGTACACTCATCTCTCTTCTTGGAGAATGAAAGAACTTGAAGAACACTATCATATTCCAGGTTGTTTGAAAGAATGAAGTGTTGCTAAAGAAAAGAGAAGCACTTTGAAGTGGAAAAAGGAGACCTGAAATGAAGGGAAGATTTGATCTTGCTCAAAGAAATCCAAGAATAAAAAAGTATGAGATAAAGGGGGAAATGAAGAGAAAGAACAGTAGTACAATTTGAACTTAAAACAGATTTTAAGACTCTTCCTGATGAATAGTTGTTCTGGAAAAAGATCTTAGGATTTTAGTGAAATGCAACTTCAAAATAAGTCAGCAGTGTAGCTTTTCAGCCAAAGAAAATTTTAACAAAATCTTGCGCTGTATTTAGAGAGACATAAATGGCTTCTGGGAATAGCAAGTACCACTGTACTCAGTCCTGGTCAGACCTCAACGGAAATAATGTATTCGGTTCTGGGCATCACAGTTTAAAACAGACTTCAATAATCTGGATATTAACTAGAGAAGGGCAACTAGTATATTAAGAGGTCTTGAATACATGCCATATGAAAATAAAGTGACAGGACTTTAAATGATTAGTTTGAAGAAGAAGCAACTCAGGGTTGGAGGGAGAAGACACATAGCATCTATCTTCAAGTATTTAAACGGTCGTCTTATGAAAATGAATATATTTGTTCTTTATGTCCCTTCTGTCCCTGCCGTGCTCCAAGCAGAATGCAGAGAAATGAATGGGAGTTTCAAAGAGGCCAATATATGACTCGTATCAGGAAAAACTTCCTCATAGTTAGAGCTGACCAAAATTGGAATGAGTTGCTTCAAAAGGTAATGAATTGATTCTCCTTAAAAGACTTTAAGCAGAAATTAATTAACTACTTGTTGGGGACATTATACTGAAGATTCTTCCTAGAATGGATTAGATCAGAAGGCTGCTGAAGTACCATTTAAACCTCAAATTCTGTGATACCAGGACATGCAATTAGGTCATCTTATCTAGGACAAGGCACTTAAACTTGGGCTTATTCTTTGTAAAATGAGGGAACTACCAAGTATGATCTTTAATGACCTTCCTTGATTTTATTGTTTATTTGTAACTCTTTTGGTGTAAAAAAAATACAAGAATCAAAAAGCTACTCACAAATATTCCAGTCATCCCATCTTCATTATTATAACACCTCCTTTTCTTTTTACCAGTATTAAAATTTTTGTTTTGTTCCTCAAAGATTCGAATGGTATTGAGATGTCATGACCAAGAGAAATATATTATCCCTAATATCCATGCTTGAAAGCTTCATGACATAATGAAAAGCACACTGGCTGGGAAGTGTAAGAAATATAAGTAAGGTAAGGGGGTCACCAGGGATATTATAATAAACTAAGTGGTTTGTGGGAACACACTCTAGGATTTATTAGAGACTGGACCAGGGTGAAGAGACCAGAGTTTACTGGATTTCCACAGGAATGGCAGTTGATCTTAACTGTCACCCAGCTTCTACTAGACCAGAGTATAGAAACAGGCTAACAAGGTAAACAAGGGACTTAACAGCATTAATTATGTTAGACTAAAAGGTGGGAAAGGATTTCTATACTTAAAATCTAAAGGATAAAACCACAGGGCAATGGGAGGACTTATTCTACTCTTATCTAAGTGATCTAAACTAACAAGGTCCAAGGAGCTGTAAATGGAGTCTCTGGGTTTCTGCCTCAAACCTGGAACCTGCCAGGCTTGAGTACAGCTAAGACTTTGTGGCTTTGGGATTCTCACTGCAATCGACTGATGATCTCTGGATGCCAAGAGTTAAAGCTGTCTCAGGAACCAAGTAGTAAGGGTTGTGCTTGAAGCACTGTCCTCCAGTACTCAAACTTCACCTCTTCTCTTGGCTCTGTAGATCTTGTCCTTTTGCTAGATGCCACACCACACAGGATCCCAGGTGAAATCAGGAAACAGGGTGTCCTTTGCTCTGAGGTCTCCTAGGCTGACAACCGTTTTTGCCCACCACTAATGGAGTCCATACTCAGGGCACAGACAGACTTCCTCCTCCTTCATTCCAACCTGGAAATCCAAACTCCAGCTCCTTCCTGCTAGGTACATCTTAATTCCTAATAACTAGCTAATCTCATCTTACTCATAACAGAAGTCAGGAGACATAGGTTCTATAACCAGTTCTAACAAGAAGTCACATAATTTCTCCATCTCTAAAATGAGAAGACTGGAAAAGAAAATATCCAAAGATCTTTCTTACTCTGAAATTCTCTGAATTTAAAAGAGAAATATTCCATAGTTTTAAAATCTGCCTTAACTGAATAGTTACATTTTTTATCATATGTCTAGATCTTTAATCTGATGGAAGAAATCTCTTTTTTATTGCTTTAATATCTTTCATTTATATGATATGACTGGCCTAGGAAAAATGCTGACACAATGAGGTACTCTATTCTACTGATATAACATTGTTGAAGCATTGTCTCAATTAGAATCCAATCATTTTTGTGAGTTACATTATGCAGGCAATGCATATGAATAGGCCATTTTGCAATATAGTAAGAGGTCTATATTGAACTGCCATTTAGCAAAATGGTAAGCATTGCAGTACTCTACTTAAAATGGAATTTCAGAACTATTAAGGGCCTTAGGGATCACTTCTTCATTTTTAAGATGGAAGACTAAAGCAGGCAAAAATCCTGAGATGTTAAATAATTGGCCCAAGGTGATGTAATAGCTTAAAGGGTAGAAAGGAGACCAGAACCCTAGTCCATTCCTCCTTCCATTATGCCATATCAAGGCCACTCCCACAAGCAACACATGAAGAAGAAGAAAAGTTGAACTCACTGAGCTCTCTTTTAAAGGGATCTCTTTTGCATCACTTCCTGTGTCTTCCTCTCAGTTTACATGTCCAATCACAACAGACGCTTTTCTTAGGACTACCCAGGAGGCAGTCAGTAAATTCTGACTTGTCACTCACACTAGTACTTGTGGGTCACAGACCTCCTAACCTGTGAGTTAAGTGGAGATGTTTTCACCTTAGGTGATTAAATCTAAAGATGGGCAGGGTAGATTTAATCTCATTATCACCCTGGAGTATACTAGGAATCTTGGTTCAAAGTTGGAAAACCACAAATATAATAGAAAATATAACTCTGACTCAAAGTCTTTCTCTCCTTGAATTTATTTTCCATGACTGCTATACCTCCATTCCACCTCAGATAGTCCGCACTCCTGCTCTTGTCATTACCCACAAGTATTCCACATGAGCTCTGAAATGTCTTTATCTAATCATAATATACTGTCATCCCACCTCTCCCTCGTTCTCCTAAATTCAAACTCTATTCTCAATTCTATTCCTCATCTCCTCTAATCTTTCCTAAACAACCCTGCACTCTCTAAACTTTTTTCCCATCCCTATCTTGACTTTCTGGTGAACTCTATAATATTCAACTCCAGTATCCTCTTTTCCTCAAACCTCTGAGTTCTTTAACCTTTAGAAGACACTGATCTTCAAATCCCTAGCCATGGGTTATGGGTAATTTTAAATTACTGTAAGCCCTGGAAGACTACATCTCCCAGTACTGTCTGCTACAACTTCTCCTAACACCTCCCACTTCCTTTGTGGGAGGTGTCAGAGAAAGTATAAAAGAGAAAGTTTGGCGCCTTTTTGCTCTCTCTGCTCTGTTCTCTCAAGCCTGGAGGCTAGCTGTCTCTCTCTCATCCTGGACTCTCTCTACCCAGGAAACCCTTTTTCCCTACCTAACCTTTCCCTTTTCTAATTTAAATAAAACCTAGCTATTCTAAAGCCTAAGTTGCTCTCTGATCTTTTATTTGAGCCCCGAAGGGCTCTGGTCAATTTCCGCCTGCCTAGGCTGGGGACTAACTACCTTCCTCTCCCTTTATCTACCTTCCTCTCTCCTTTCTCCCATCCAACCTTCCTATCTACCCACCTTTCCTTCTCCCACTCATATTTTATTTGGCAACCTTCAGATGGGACCTGAATCTATCTGCCTGACTGCCTACTGACTATCCTACCTGCCTTGCTGCCCAACTGGTGAGTAAAAGTTTTCCTGCCCAAACCCAGCCCAGTGGGGGTCCCTTCCCCAAACACCTGTGGGGCTCCTCTATCTCAGCAGAGGTACTAGATCTAAATCTCCCCTACCCCAGATGAGCTAACATAATAAAAATGACCATTCTACCCAAATTAATTTACCTATTTAGCGCCATACCTATCAAACTACCAAAAAACTTTTTTACTGAATTAGGAAAAACTATAACAAATTTCATTTGGAATAACAAAAGATCAAGAATATCAAGGGAAATAGTGAAAAAATAATGTGAAGGAAGGGGGCCTAGCAGTACCAGATATTAAACTGTACTATAAAGCAGTGGTCATCAAAACCGTATGGTATTGGGTTCTGGGTTAAGATGGCGGCAGAGTAAGAAGCAGCTCTTAACCTCTCCTGACCGAAACACACAAAACTCCTCAAGGGGACATAAAAACAAGTCCAGACGAACAGAGGAACCCCACAACAGGGCACAGCGTGGAAGGTACGTGGAATCGAGGCATTTCCATGCTATAAAGGGGTGAAATAGCTCTCACTAAATCGCGGGCTGAGCAACCACCCCACCCACACCCCATCCACACACAACACCTATAGCGCCGAAGCCAGCTAAAAAGAAATAGAGCAAGTTTGGGGCACCCATCGAGTCATTGGCAGCTCCGGGGCCTGTTCCTGAGAGCAGCAAGATTTAGGACCCCAAAAAGCTAACGAACAAAATCTGAGCACGGGAGCAGGGTGCAGAGAGCGGACGCATGGCACAGAGCTGGCTCAGAACGCAGGCATGAGCAGAGGCGTGGGCGGAGGCAGACACAGGCACAAGCTAAAGCTCTGAAACCCCGAGTGGGGAACCAGTGCAGACGGGTATACAACTGTGGAAGCAGCGCCCTGAGACTTGTAAAGAAACCTCCGGCAGAGGATCAAGCAAGGGGGTCAACCAGGGGGCTTGACCGCGGACAGACCCTGAGCGCGAGGATAAACCAGAGAAGCTGCTGGGCTAACAATGGCTACCCAGTCTCAGGAAGTTCAGAATAGAAAGATTAACAACAAGAAAAAGAAGTCTTTAACACTCGACAACTTTTACACAGAGAAAATCCAGACAACCGAGCAAACAGAAGAGGAGAACAAACAAAAATCCGGACCCTCGTCAAATAAGGAAAACTCCTCACAAGCTATAGAAGAGTTCAAAACTGAGATTTTGAGGAAAATGGAAGAGATCTGGCAAGAAAATAACTGTTTAAAAGGTAGAATCTTGCAATTCGAAAGTGAGGCTCAGAAACCAAATGAACTGATAAGCAAATTGAACACCAGAAATGACCAGATTGAAAAGGAATACTAGAAGATTACGGCCGAAAACCAGAAGATTATGGCCGAAAACCAGAAGATTATAGCCGAAAACCAGAAGATTACAGCCGAAAATCAAAAGATCATAGCCAAAAACCTAAAGATTATAGCCGAAAATCAATCCCTAAAGGCTAGAATTGAGCAAGTAGAAGCTAATGATCTCTCAAGACAACAAGAACAAATAAAACAAAGTCAAAAGACTGAAAAAATAGAAGGAAACATGAAATATCTCAATGAGAGAGTGACAGACCAAGAAAACCGGTCTAGAAGAGACAATTTGAGAATAATTGGTCTTCCAGAAAAAACAGAAATTAATAGAAACCTGGACTCCATACTAACAGAAATAATTCAGCAAAATTGCCCTGAAGTCCTACAACATGAGGGCAATATAGACATTGAAAGGATTCATAGAACACCTGCGATATTAGATCAAGAAAAGAAAACACCCAGAAATATAATTGCCAAATTCAAGAGTTTCCAAGCAAAAGAAAAAATCTTACAAGAAGCCAGAAAGAAACAATTCAAATATCAAGGAGCACCAATCAGGATCACACAGGATCTGGCAGCCTCCACGCTAAAAGATCGCAAGGCTTGGAATACGATATTCAGAAAGGCAAGAGAGCTGGGCCTGCAACCACGGATCAACTACCCATCAAAATTGACTATATATTTCCAGGGGAAAGTATGGGCATTCAACAAAATTAAAGAATTCCAGGTATTTGCACAGAAAAGACCAGGGCTAAATGGAAAGTTTGATATCCAACCAAAAAAATCGAGAGAAACCTGAAAAGGTAAATAAGATACAGAGGGGAAAGAAAGAAAACTTATAATTTTTAAATTTGCCTTTTTTAAGGGCTCAGTGAGATCTAATTATCTGTATTCCTATGTAGAGAAATGTTATGTATAATTCTCTGTAGTGAACTCTACTCACTATTATAATATTCACTATTATAGTAATCAGAAGAATAATTCACAGGGTGAGGGTGGAACACTAAATAATCTAAGATGGCATGGGGGATGGGAAAGAGGGGGTGAATAGCAGGGGACACCAAGAGAAACTTGAGTGAATAAGAAAATAGGATATTCTATTACACACAAAGAGGGCATGGGAGGGAGAGGAGACAAATACTATTATAAGAAGGAGAGGAAGAGAGCATTAAGAGGTAATAATCAAACCTTACTCTTAGTGTAATCAACCCAGAGAGGGAAGAGTAACTTTATTATCCATTGGGACATAAAACTCTTATCTAACCCTTCTGAGAAAGTTAGAAGGGATAAACCAAGGGGATCAGGGGAGTGGGGAGGTCAAAAAAAGGGAGGGGAGAAGAGGGAGGGAATTCATAAGGCCTTTAAAAACAAAAAGAGGGGGAAAAATAAGGGAGGGGGTAGAAAGGGAAGTTAATCAAGGGAGAGGATAAGGGATAGCGGCTCAATAGCAAACCACTGATTTAAAAGGAAAAAGTATAAGGAAAAGGGGGGTAGGAAGAGGGGAGGATTTGAAAATGTCAGCAAATGCACAACTGATGATTATAACTCTGAATGTGAATGGGATGAACTCGCTCATAAAACGAAAGCAAATAGCAGAGTGGATTAGAAACCAAAATCCCACCATATGTTGTCTACAAGAAACAAATATGAGGAGGGTGGACATACACACGTTTAAGGTTCAGGGTTTGAGCAAAATCTTTTGGGCGTCAAATGAGAAAAAGAAGGCAGGAGTGGCTATTATGATTTCTGACAAAGCCAAAGTAAAAATAGATATGATTAAAAAAGACAGGGAAGGTCATTACATCCTGATTAAAGGCAGTATATAAACAATGAGGAAATAACACTGCTCAATATGTATGCACCAAGTGGCATAGCACCCAAATTTATAAAGGAGAAACTGGCAGAGCTCAAGAAGGAAATAGATAGTAAAACCATAATAGTGGGAGATCTAAATATTCCTCTGTCAGATCTAGATAAATCAAACCGAAAAATAAATAAGAAAGAGGTAAGAGAGGTGAATGAAGTCCTAGAAAAATTAGATTTAGTTGATATGTGGAGAAAAATAAATAGGGACAAAAAGGAATACACCTTCTTTTCAGCTGCACATGGCACATTCACAAAGATTGACCATGTTATAGGGCATAGAATCATTGCAAACAAATGCAAAAGAGCAGAAATAATAAATGTAACCTTCTCAGATCATAATGCAATAAAAATAATAATTAGTGAGGGCACTTGGACAGGAAAATCAAAAACTAATTGGAAATTAAATAATATGATTCTTCAAAACCAATTTGTCAAAGAAGGAATCATAGAAACAATCAACAATTTCATTGAAGAAAATGACAATGATGAGACATCCTACCAAACTATGTGGGATACGGCCAAGGCAGTACTAAGGGGGAAATTTATATCCTTGAGTGCATATATTAATAAATTAAGGAGGGCAGAGATCAATGAATTGGGCATGCAACTCAAAAAATTAGAAAGTGAGCAAATTAAAAATCCCCAGATGAAAACTAAATTAGAAATACTAAAAACCAAGGGAGAAATTGATAAAATTGAAAGTAAAAGATCTATTGAATTAATAAATAAGACTAGAAGCTGGTAC
>NC_058131.1:140011518-140069749 GCF_016433145.1 Gracilinanus agilis | reverse complement strand
TAGCAGAATATATATATCTATATATATATATATATATATATATATATATATATAGCTCATATATATATCATCATGCTCCTGTCCATAGGGTCTGGGTTGATGTACAAGTTCATTCTAGTAGCTTTAGTTATTCTAAATGAAGCAGTCCACTTACGCCTATAACTGCAAATGCATACTTCTTATAAAACTGAACAAGATGACCATGTGCTCTCCCTTCAACTCAGAAAGGAGAAATGATCAAGAGATTATGTGTTATTGCCTTTTACCATGCTAGGAATTCAAGAAAATACACTTTATTAAAGAAAACTTCATACAACGTTACAATCAATTATATCAATGAAGTTTTTAATTCTAAGCAACCAACTTGGGTTTATTTTCGCCACTCATTTTTCCAATGAATGGCCCTTGTCTGTAGGGGATTTGGGCTTCACACCTCAAGATGCAGGTATCTTACTGATGCATGCTGAGTCTGTTTGCTGAACTGTCTACTGCCCAGGCTTAGTCTACATCACTCTTGAAGTGCTGGTGTAATCATTAAATTAGACTAAAAATTAGACTCACCATCTTTTATATTAAACTTTAGAGTCTTAAGGACAGGTTGATGATGCTATATTCTGGGTTTACTGAATGTTTCAAATTATCTTATAGGCATTTAGGATTCAGTAAGACCCCCAAATGCATTCTGATAATGTTTCCTCCACCCCATTTTCAAACTTATTTATGTCTTAAGGAAACTGAAATCCATGTGCTTTTGATTCCTTTTCACTTAACTCATCCAAATATTGGTTCACAAAAGCCCTTTGATACCCTAAAAGCATTTGAACCTTTTTTTTAAAAAAACATGTTTTCTTTTCCCCCTGGAAAAGCAGAAATTATGTTTGTATCCTGAGAAAGGAATATAACATTCTGAAACTTATCCAGGTTATAGTTGGAGACTCCTGGCATCAGAGTTTTTAACTTTTTCTTAACTCGGTCCAGTTTTTTGTTGGTTTTTTTTTAGTGCTGAGTACAGCTTCTTCTTATTCATATTAGTGCTTCAGTTCAAATGATGAAATTTTTCACCCAGACAAAGCCAGTATTTGGGATTACTTTTACAATTCTAAGTCACATCTGTTATATTGAAACTCTGGGAGCAGAGAGTCTCACCCTTGATTGACAGGTGAGGTCCGTTGGATCTTGGAATGTTCCCAGAGGATGTGAGGACAGGGGAGAGAGTGGTTGGCCCAAGGGGGTAAAAATGCCCTGGCAGCCCTGACTTTTGGTTCCTTTCCTTCCCTTGGACTGGAGATCTGTGGATCCTGGTCTTTGTGGGATTGAGACTTGCTTGGATCAACCTTGCAAGATCCTCCTGTCTTATACCTGAACAAGTGTCAACCTTAACCCAGACCATCAATCTTCTGATTCTACTGCCCCTAGATATTAGGAAATCAATCATCTTAGTTATCTAGGTTTCCCAGGGCCTGGGAGGGATCCGGGAAGTGGGCAGGAGAAGAAGAAATGGGTGGAAAGGGGTGAATACCTAAAGGCTGTTTAGGCATAACATCTAGCAGAAAGAAGAAGAAGCTGAAAGACATCAAGCAGCAGCTTGCTTACTCTGGTTTGGCTGTGGCCAGGCTGAGCCAGAGAAGTTAACTATCAGAATCAATTACCTTCCTACAGCTCTGAGGGTTTATTATCACCAAAGTAATTAGGGTTTCCCAATTCCTCTATCCATTCCCAATACCCCATCTTTGCTAAATACAATTTAAGTCTTTCAAGTACCTTCCTGGAGTGGTTATTTCATAGCTTCTCTGGGAAGGGAGTCACGCTGTCAGATAAACCGTTACCAAAGCTAATAGAGCCCAATATACATTATCAATCAACCCCAGGTGGGATCTGAAGGGATACCATCCATTGACCTGAAGGATCCTGCCTGGGCACTGTTATAAAGGAAGGAGGTGCCACATCATCTAGCTAGGTGGCAAGCCTCAGTTGATCTTGCCCTAGCCACCTATCTGGACTCCACTGCTGTCACATAATTACCAGTGGTAGTATCCAGTTTAGGTTATCCTCCCTCTCCATCTATCTGTCTACATCTTTTATTTTTATAACACATCCTAGGACTTTTATTCTATTCAAAATTCATTGTAAAGCTACAAGGGCCCAAAAGAAGTCATTCAGTTTCTACTTTGTGCTGTTTCAGGACTGCATCTAAATAATCTTGAAAAATATGGAATATACGTGGGCATAGTGAAAGATGTTCACAAAGAACATTCAATTAATTAACCAATACGTAATTCATTTTCTATTCTGAGCCAGATATTACTCTATGTAATGGAGATACAAATACAAAACACAGAACAATCTGTCCTCTCAATGAGTTTACATTTTATCAGGAAAGATTCCATGGGGCAAAAGGTTCAATTGAAGGCCTGTCATTTGCAAAAAAGATAGGACATGTTTGATCCCCCACAGTGGAAATGGGAATAGTGAGTGGAAGGTGAAAAGGGGCAAATATAAACTTGATGTCAGGAAAACCATCCTAACAATTAGAGCTATCCAGGATAAGGTAATAGCTTATTACTGCTTCTGAACAGTCTCAAAGCAATAATATTCTTTTTTGTTTTCTATTATAAGAAGGGTAGGTATACTATAGTAAGCATACTATAGCAGGCATTGTTCATTTGTTTTGAAAATACTTGATGCAACAATTCTATAAGAAAATCATTATAATTTCCATCTTGGATGACTGACCAAACAATGTTAAAATGGTCTTTTGCTAAGTTACAATGGAGTTTGGATATATTATGATAAAACAAGTGGTGGACAGATATATTATGATGAAACAAGTGGTGGCTCAGGGCTTTGTGGCCTGGTATTACTGTTCTGTTACTTGATTTTTCTTGCTATCCTAGGAGAGAAATGGAACATACTATAACAAGGAAAATCAATTAAGGTGTTAATTATAGAAGTCATTGTGAAAAATTACAATAAGTATTTCCAAAGCAAAACTAAAAAACATAGGCAAAATTACTTTTTCCCAATGGTAGAAGTAGACAGAATTTCTTACTGCTAGAATGAGAAGACAGGACTACAGCAACTTTTCTTTCTTTCCTAGGAGAGCTATAATCAGGAATTCTTATGTCAGGAACAAATACAATTAAAGACATTGAGGAGATAATGTGAAGTGGAGGCAAGTCTAACCACATGCACAGTTGTCCTGTTAAAACAGTAGCCTGTCCCTGCAGTAACGGCTCATTTCTCTATGAGGATTAGGAAGAGGAAGGCCCCAGGAAACACGTGTCAAAGTGAAAAGACCCTGGAAGAGGTATTTGCCTAAGTGGTGATGTGGGCTTGTGAAATACTATGATGTAAGGCTTGAGGAAAAGTTTACACTCCCATCAAGCATAAAAATTCTGGGGCAAAACTCTAATATCACATTGTGATAGTGAAACTTTGTCTGCATCCTGGCAGCTTCAGACTTGTGGTGTCTGAGAGGGGATGGGACATTACAAAAGAGCAGAGCTACAAGAAAGCCAAAGATAGATGTGATTTGGTTGTGAAATAGTAGGGTTCACTGAGGTGTGTGGATATTGAAATCTACCAAGGGATACCTCAAGCCCCTTTTAGTGTAATAAGGCAGTTGAGCCTCACCACACTGGGCCAGAACACAACCCAGTCTTCCAAATAGTTGTTGATGTAAAAAATAACAGGTTTATTGGTAAAACAAAAGGGAGGGAGGGAGGATTTAGGAATGAGGGTGCCCTAATCACTAAGGTCTCTCACTTTCCTCTTCCCTCTAAGTTCACTGTGAAGTGAAACCTTCTTTTTCCCGATGCTTCCTTTCTCCCCCTGCTTCTTGCTAATATCCCCAAAGCTCTCTCTATTCTTCCAGGCACTATAAATCCTCCCTTGCTGTTTTATCAAGATGTGACAAGTTTTAAGATGAAAAAGGATGAACTCTAGATGTCTGAGTTCAACCTAGCTGGGCCAGGCCCGAGGATGACCCCTTACACCAACAACTGACTCTGGACAACGATGTTCTTTGTCAGGGTTGAGAGTATGTAGTATGTTCAGGTATATTTCTTCTTGTGAGAAAAGGTACTCCCCAAAGGAAATCAAAAGGTTTCCCTTCTCTCACCAACAGGCTTGGTAAAATGGCTCAGCAGAGATCAGCTTCTTCCTCTCACAGCTCCTGGACAGGAAGAGTCCAGTTGGTCATTGCACCTTCAAAATCTCTCCTCCCACATTCCAGAATCTTTCTCTGGAGTTCCTAGCATGCAGTCATGCTAGCCTCTGCAAACCAACTTTAACTTTACTTAAATTCATTTCTAGTTCTATTACTTCTACCTTAACAGTTGGCTTAGGCATTTCTCAAGTACCTTGAGAAAGGAAAGAGAGAAGGAAAAGTAGCATGGCATCACAAAAAGAATGATGAAGTTGGGGTCATCAAGTCCTGAGTTAAATCCTGACACTGTCTGTGGAACCATGTTAAGGTGACCACGTCTCTGAGCCTCAGTTTCTTCATCTATAAAGAGAGTAGTAGTAACTAATAATACTAATACCTATAATGCTGTTTTACAGGGTGCTTAAGAAGATCAAATAAGACAAGAGAGAGATAAAGAGCTTTGAAAACAACAATTTATCAGTTGCAGCTGTAGTTATTAACACTATATTAAAGTTCACCTTTATAAAAGTTCAGGTGAATGAATCCAAATTAAAATAATGGACTGTAAAAATTAGTATTCCATAGAATAAACTATTAAGGAATGGTGAGAAAATATATACATCTGGTGGTTTTTTTTTAAGTTATTTCTAACAAATTACGTTTTAATTATTTGCTTCTCTTTTTCTTTTAAAGTTTATGTCTGGAGTTCAACAGAGATTTATTTTTGGATAAGAAGTTAGAATCCTATGGCTAAAAATCCATGGGGTCAGTTTGAGCAGAGAATCCCCATCTTGAACCTCAAGGAAAATATCAACC
This sequence comes from Gracilinanus agilis, assembly GCF_016433145.1. NCBI lineage: Eukaryota > Metazoa > Chordata > Mammalia > Didelphimorphia > Didelphidae > Gracilinanus > Gracilinanus agilis. The sequence goes on along the minus strand of NC_058131.1, from coordinate 140,064,786 downwards.
TGTGACCCACTGATATCATTTGCTGGCAGAATACCTAAAATTGAGCTGCATTATCCTCAAAGGAATATAATCTATGTAAATTAGTTGAAGCCTGGAGAAATAAAACCTTCTCTTTTGTTGTACCCAGATTGGGACTGATTGCCTTCCATCACACTAGGAGTAAGTTGAGCTGGAAACCAGACAACAATATTAAAAGTGAAAGACTTGTCAGAACACTGAACCACAGGACAAAATGGCCATTGCTAAACTTATATCCTGAGAAATAAGAAAACCTCTTCTCAGAGCCTATGAGGAGAAAATTAATAAATTCAAGGTTAAATCAAAACATAGGTAAGATAGATTCAATAGTTTTTGAAAGGAGGACCAATAGATAATACAAAAGTTTCATAAATTTGAATTTCTTACATCAAATTTAAAGTACTAGAAATTGTTTTTAAATTGAAAAAAAGTTAATTCCCTTTCTTTCATAGATGTACAATTCAATCAATTAATAATCATTTATTAAGGGTCTAGTACATGCCAGGCACTGCACCGGATGCTGGGAATTCAAAGACAAAAAAATAAAACAGTCCTTGCTCTCAAGTAATTTTCATTCCATTGGGGAAAACAATAGATCTATATAAAGGAATATAAAAAATAAATACAAAATCATTTTAATTTTAACTAGCAGCTTGGAGGAGTCAGGAAAAGCTTCAGATATGTAAAAAGTGGCAACTGAGCAGAGTTTGAAAGAAACAAGAGAATCCATGAGACAAAAGTAAGGAGGGAGTGCATTCTAGACATGAGGGATAGGCAGCCAATGAAAAGGTACAGACAATAGAAGGGATGCTTTGTGTAAGAGTCAGCAAGGACAGTTTGGCTAAGTCTGCATAGAGCTGTTCTAACAGTACAGTACAGTTTTAATAATTGTGGAAAGACACTGTGAACAGATAACAAACTGGGCCCAGAAGGGAATTGGAGGAAGAGAATGAAAACTTCATTGAGGAAATTCTATAGTTCTTTTAATGAACCTAAGCTTTTTTTTCCCCTGAAATAGGCTCATTTATATAGCATCATTTTTATTCTAGAATGTTGTATATCTTCGTGTCCTGGAATTCCACAGTCTCCAAAGGATTTAACTTTCAGCATACCTAATGGGTAATAGAAAGTAGGCTGTGATATATTGATAAGAAATGCAGAGGAAAGGTCGTATAAAAGATAATGGCTGAGAGATATATGACAGGAAAAGAAAATGGACAAGACATGCACCAAGAGGAAACTGATACACAAGCCTACAGACTCCATTAGGAACCATTCTGTCAAAAAATATAGAGGAAGCAATTGTAGGAATATAGTTAGGGATATCTGGTTTTCTAGGGTTAGTTGAAAGAAGGGAATTTTGAGAGAAGCCCTGGGAAAAGATTCTGGGTAAAAAGGAATTGTGGGTCTACAAATGGAAATAAATAAATTTAACTTCCTTCTTGGATTTTGACCAAGCTGGAGGGAGGTTTTGTCTCTGCCTACAATTCCCATCAAGCTGAAGGAGGGGTTTTGTTCTAAGAGATTCTCCCTGGAAAGTCAGGATTTTCATGGAGAAAATCTTTGACATGCAGGTAGAGGGTTTGCTTGGAGGAAACTAATTTCCCTGAGACCAGTCTTCATCTGGCAGTGATCCATCTGCCAGAATTCCTATTGGTTAAGGCAATTCAAAGCTTTCCATCTATAACTTTGAGTTACTTAGTACAGTAGCCAAACCCATAGGGTTTTTTCCTTTCTTTCCTATTAATTATTAGTAGTAAGTTAGATTAATTCAGATAGCAGGTTTCTTAGATAGCATAGGGAGGATTAAGCAAGGCCCATATGAGAAAACGAAGGCTCTCCTTCAACAGGAGACTTAGAAAGTTGGGTGGAGTTAGTGTGAATAGATTTAGGGTCATACCTACCAGTTCCTTTTATTCCTTTTTTAAAATAAACTTTATTTTCAGAAGCCAAGAGTTTTGTGCTTCACTGGCCCTGGGGAGTTCCTAGGTGGGTTGTAACATCTAACATCTCTCTAGAACTCTTCCACAATACACAATATTGTGGAATGATCAATTGGGACAGACTTAGCTACTCTACTCTAAGCAACAATGAACCAGGACAATTATAATTATGAGGGACTTACGACAAAGAATGCTACACATTTTAGGGAAAGAACTGTTGGAGAAGGAATACAGCTCAAAGCATACAATTTTTCACTTCAATTTATTTGGATTTTTATTTTGGTGTTTTCGTTTTAGATGATTTTTCTCTTTCAAAAATGAACAATATGGAAATATTTTGCATGATAATACATGTATAACTTGGATCAAATTGTTTACCAGCTCCAGAAAAGGAGAGGGAAGGGAGGAAGGAAGACAGCTTGGATCATATAACTTCAGAAAACTTACATGGAAACTTGTACATGGAATTGGTCAAATAAAAATCTTTCTAATAGGAAAAAAATGTATAGGAAGACTACCATCACATTAGTTGTTGCCATCTGCTGTAGAGAACTGACAGGAGGACAGAGATTTTGGTGGTAAGATTAATTTGTATCACTAGCAACAGTCCTCACACCCATGAAAGCCATCAAAGTATAGTCATCATCAAGCACTTTAGAATTTATCTAAATATCTAATCTGGATAATCTGCAAAATGCATAATAAGCTTGGAACATTGATTAAAATAATAATAACCACTGAACTAGACAATACCTATGATTGATTAACCTTCAAATCAATTACATAAAAACTGCATAGGTCTTGACCCCATCCCTCCTCCATTAAACCATAAATTCCTTGAGAAGAGGGGCTCTGTTTTATTTATCCCTATATTTTTCTCTTTGTCCTTTCCATAGAGAAGATTCTTGATGTGAGTTGAATTAATGAACTCTAAACATTTCCCAAGTCGAAAGTATTGTGGACTATGAAGTAACATTACTGATAAATGCTATTCTCACTAGCCATGGGATCCAAAGATTGACTATAAGCACAGACAGATTAGTAATTCATGAGTAATACCTCAAGCAAATTAGAATGACAGAAGAAACCTTGAAGTTAACTTCTTTAATCAAATAGGAGTTGCTTCAAGGAAAATATGTCTGTGTAAGCTACTCATAACATTCCTGTGCTCGCTTTTCTCCTGCCCCTAATATTAAGACCCCAGAAAAGGGATGACAGTACACATAACATTTGTGTGTGGTTTAACTGAAGGTGCATCAGGATCAATAGTCCACTCCTTCCTAAGATACTCATTGAAAGAGATGTTCCAGCTGAAATGGAAAAATAAATTTGAGTTTGAAGGAGCCTCAAAAAAAAGTTGAATAACCAAATCAAATACTGGTAGAGAATCTATTAGAGTGAAGATACAACATAAATGTTCTCCAAGGATGACTTCATCATATAAAATGCAGTACAACTGCATGATGATATTCAGCTAGTTCACAGCCTACATTCAAGAACAACACTAACAGAGGAAGTACAAATTAATTATATTACACAGTATCTGGGTTTAATTATAGAACCTAAATGTGACCAGTAATTACAAAATTAATCTAAAAACTTCTTTATTCTAATTAGGCTCTTTTATTCTATCACTGTGGAAAAAGAGGAAAAGTAAGATTATGAAAAAGAATTTCTTAAAAAATAAGTCATTTTTCTATTTCTCTAAGTACAGCTATAGTAGTCAAAAAGCATTTATTAAGCACCTGCTACATAGGAGCCACTATGTCAGGAGATGAAAAACATGGTCCTTGTCCTCAATGTGTTCACATTTGTAAAAGGCAATTCTTGGTTCTCTTTGAATTCACACTTGTGAAAACAGAATCCTCTGTTCTCTTCGCCTAGATGGAGTTAACACTTTGGTTGGCAATAACTTTGAATCAACATAAGCTTGAACTAGGTGGGAGAAGCTTGAAAACCATTTAGTGAGGTCACACCTTACTTAATGTTAGGTGAGAAGAAGAGTTCACATACTCAGAAAGTTGTGAATCCAAAGGTGACAATTTGGAAACTGTGTTTGGCCTCCATGAAAAGGGGCAGGGACAGGAAATCACCATAAAAGCAGTCAGTCTGGTGAAGGAGGCAAGTAGAGAGTGAACTCCAAGAAGAGAGTCACTCCAAGAATAGAGAGTGAACTCCAAGAAAAGAGTCATTCCAAGAAGGAAGTTAGCTTCAAGAAGAAGGTCGTTCAAAGAAGAAAGTAGGCCTCAGGAGTCACCTTCAGTTCCAGTCATTGTCTTGGGTGAGTGGATAGCTGGTTTTCCCTTCCTGTCTTCTGGAGATAGTTTAATTGTGATTGAAGGTTAACAAGTCCTGGCTGAGCTAAGCACTAGAACAATATTTAGTTAGATAGGTTAATGTCTTTTCTACCCTTTTGTACTTTCACTCTTTCTACCTCTTTTATAAATAAAAGATTTATAATTTTCATATATTTAGACAAACCATTAATTTTTACACTTACACATTCTAAAGGAGAGTCAAAATGCCTACCTTCTTGAAGAGGAATGAGAGAAGGAAAAAATAACAAGGCAGATTTTTGGACATAACTAATATGAAGATTTCTCTTCAATAAGTATATTTATTAAAACATATTACATATTTATAACAAAAAATAAATTCCATTGTCTTAAGGAATATTTATTAATAGAGTAATAGAAGGAAGTTTCCAGAGTGAGTTGTCTACTGCAAAAGAATTATTTTATTTTACCTTTTCTCTTGATAAGGGACATAGATTCATATATGTTTATCTGAAAGCATATTATAACATGTTCATAATGCTATGTAATTTTCCAATAAACACTATTAAACAAAAACAATTCATGTATAAAATTGTATATATTTGAGATATTTATCATGTAAATGGATGTTAGTTTCAGAAAGAGAATACTAAAAGTTGAGTGGACAAGGGAGATGATGATGTCTACAAAAGCCCTCTTGGAATATATGGAACTGAGCTGAGTGTTTTGGAGGCAGTTAAAAGGTAGATAAAGAGAATATTGCAGATATAGAGGAGAGCCAGGGCAGAAAAACAGATTCAAAGACTGGAATATTATATTCAAGGACGAACAAACAGATATGGGTAGCTTCACTGCAGAAGACATGAAAGTGCAAGTGCAAGAAGTCAAGAAAGGAAGAGTCTGAGTAGTAAAAGGTTTTAAATGCCAAAGAGAAGATTTTATATTTATTCCTGGTGGTAATAAGGAGCCACTGAAGCTTACTATGTAGAAAGTAAAGATAGTCAGACCTGTGCTTTAGGAAAATCATTGACAATTAAGTGGAGGATTGACTATAGTGGGAAGACTAATTAGCAGGCTATTGCAATAGTCCAAGAATAAGGTGATAAGGGCCTGCACCAGGCTGACAGATATGTGAGTGCAGAGAATGGAATGTAGTCAGGAGATAAATACTGTCATGACAATAGCTTAAACACATAGAATACTGAGAGTATGAGTGATAGAATGGTAGTAACCTCAAAAGCAAGAGAAAAGTTGGGAAGAAGGAAGGGTTTCAGGGTAGCTACGTAACACAGTGGATAGAATGCAAGAGGTTCTGAGTTCAAATTTAGCCTCAGATATTTTCTAGGTGTGTGACCCTGGGCAATACACTTAACCTCAACTGCCTAGCCCTTATTGCTCTTCTGCCTTGGAACAAATACACAGTATTAATTCTAAGAGAGGAGGAGAAGGAAGAAAATGGAAAAGAAAGAGGAGGGGGAGAAGAAGGAGGAGAAGGAAGAGCTTGAGGGCAAAGAAAATCTGCTTCAACACATTTGAGTTTGATATTACTAGGAGGCAGCCAAACTGGGCTCTTCAATAAGGGAATTCGTGATTTGAGCCTAGGGGTCAGGACAGAAATTAGGCCTGAATATGTAGAATGGGAACTATCTGTGTAGAGATGAGAGTTGTTTGAAACTATTGGAATTGGCAAAATTATGAAGTGAGACACTCTAAAGAGAGTAGTGGGTTAAGGACAGAACCCTGTATGTGGCATACCCATGGTTAATGGATATAATTAGTAAAAGAGTTAGTAAGGATCAGTTAACAAGTTGGAGTACTTGTCAGAAGTAGGACTCCTGACCTGGACTGACTCTAGTCACTTACCATTCTACCTCTTGTTTCAAGGCAATGAAAAGTTTTCAAAAGTCTACTGCATACCAAAAACTATGGTAGACAATGTGAGAGATACAGAAAGTCTACTATGGCACCTGCCTTAAAAGAATTTCTATTATGTTAAATTCTTAAATGCATTAAATGAGAGAATGAAATTACAATATTAGTATTAAATTATGTAGTAATAGTCATAATACCACTTTGCATTTGTATAGTACTTGATAGTTCATAGTGTTTTGCAGACATTCTTGTTTCATTTTACTTGAATCTTCTAAGAGCCCTGTAGACAGTACAACCAGTATTATTCTGATTTTAACAGAAGAGAAAAATAAGTGATGATCACATGAAATACCTCATCCAAGCTCACATAATAGAAGGTAGCAATGCAAGGATTAGGAGTTAGGTTTTCTGATGCACTCTAAATCTAACATTCTTCCTGTTATGCCATTGTCCAATAAAAGAAGTGGTACAAATATTAATAAAGACATAATCGGTAAGAATCAGTCACAGAAAAAAATCTTCACAAAGGAAGTAAAATTTAAGGTAAACTTTAAAAAGTAGATAGAATTTCAATGGCAAAAGAGTAATACATTGAGCAGTCCTGACATACTGAAAATAATATAGAGAAAGGTAAATGGTGGGAATAAGCATGATATAAGGAGGAAACCAGCCTGACTAGAAATGAAGGGTATATATAGGATATTAACTGAGGGGGAAATGGATACAGAAGCTAAGGTCTCAAAACACAGACTGAGTAATATGGATTTGAAGGCAGGTAGGTAGCACAACAAATAAAGTGCCAGGCCTGGAATCAGAAAGACCTGAGTTCAAATACGGCCACAGACAATAACTGTCTGATCCTGGAAAGTCACTTAGCTCTGTCTTAGTTTCCTCAACTGTAAAATGAGATAGAGAAGGAAATGGCAAACTACTCCAGTATCTTCACCAAGAAAACCCAAATGGGATCACAAACAGTCAGATGTGACTAAAGTGACTGAACAACTGCGATTTGGGCTCAATTCTTCACCTTCTCTTAAAATTCATAGCACAGAACTGTGTAATTAATTTGACTCTTTTGACAAGGTCCCATGTATGACAGGAATCCTCAAACAGCTGAATCAAATCCCATATAAGTAGGTATACCCCTGCTACAAGGTCCATTCTCAAATCTTTATCATATAGTGTATTGTTTCCAAGGAAAGTATCATATTCAGCTCTCTAGTTTTCCACCTTTAGAAATGAAGGTAGGAAAGGGAGAAAAGATAGAGATAAATATGGCTCTCAACCCTTCATAAAAGCATTGTGACAATTTTAACAATAACATTTTTGAATGAGTCCAAGATTTAGGAAAGAAAACCACTGTCTAAATACAAAGCATTATTATTACTGGGCACAAACCTAAAAGTCAGCACACTACGTGAAATAGTTTTTAAAATGCCTACAGGACATGAGCTTAAAAAGAACAAACATCTAAAAGAAAAATAAAGCAAAGGGCACCTTTAAATAAATAACCTCTAGAAAGGTAGTCTTTTGGGTTAGTTTCAACAAGGAGCCTGCAAACCACTGTCAGCAAAGGCTGAGAACCTTTCTAATAGCTCATGAGCAACCCCTTCTGGCAGGACAATGGTTAAGAACCTTAGGGAAATTAAAACCTGAATGATGCTAAAATAGACAGTAAGTTAAAGCAATAATTCCATTGCTAGAGAGATCTGTTAACATCTAAACCCTGAGATTTTACCAGAGCCTCTGCTAGAATTATAGCCATACATATAATCATCTTCTCTATTTGATATATTTTACACTGAACTAGATCATATAGAGAACAGCTACTAGTACTAACATAGTATGTATAAAAATCACTCAAAACAATTTACAATGCTTTATACGAAATAGATGAAAGACAAAATAAATGAAATAGAAATATACTTTTAGATTACTATAATGAACAAAAACCATAATTAGCTTATTAATTTAAAATACAGAATGTGTGTTTGCATCAGCACATTATCCATCCCAGAGACCTCTGCAGATGCATTGATAATCTTCTGTTAATTTACCAAATAGTGGACATGTATGAAAATTTGGATGATAAGACCTATCATAGTTATTGAGTATTAACTGTCAAATGTACCTCTCATGTCATGTTCCTGTCCTGCTCCATTTTAAAGGGTGCATTTTAAGTGAAAGGGAGCCTGTGTGATAGATTATGTCTACACTGCCCATCTTTAGATTTAATCAAAAAAGGTGAGAGAACCTCCAATTCTGGGAGGTCCTAACCCACGTGTGCTAGAGTGAGTGACAAATCAGAATCGACTGACCATTCCCTAGGCATTCTATGAGAAGCATCTATTGTGATTGGACACGAAGGCTAGGGGAAGGCACTGGAAGTGACGCATAAATGACTCCTTTAAAAAGAGGGAGTGGAGTGAGTGAGAAGTCTTCGGGTGAAGAGGGTGTCTGGTGACAGACCTCTTCTGGTTTGTGGAGGAGTGTTGGAACGCTAAGACCCTGGTGAGACTTTTTAAAATATCTTCTTTGAATTCCACGTGGTTAGTTTAAAGACTGATTGAATCTTCCTAAACTCCTCTTAAGAAATTTCTTTTAGTAGACTCTGTGAATGAAGTTTTGCTCTGTTCACCTCTGGGCCTCTGGGCTGAGGGTTAATTAGATCTACCTGGATTAATTAGAGGATCGTAGTAAATTACCTACTGGGTTAGATTCTTATTTCCTTATTTCCTCTCTCTCTTCTTAATTGTAAATAAACTTCCATAAAAGTCAATTTTGATTTGAAATTATTCTTGAGGATTGATAATAGTTCAATCCTCTGGCAACCATCTTTTAATATATTGATCCCATAAAACCCCTTTTTCCCCCTTACACCTGGAATATATAGGCGTCCTCAAACATTTGTGCCACACAATGAGGTGCATGTTCTTCTATCAGAAAAGGTAGCATATAAGGATAACCTGAGAACTTTATGTCTAATGCCAAGGGAAAGCACAGACAGAATCAGTCAACCTCTACACTTAGTCAATCAACAAACACTTATTAGGTACCTACTTCATGCCTGCCACTGTTAGGGTCTAGAAACACAGAGACAAAAAAAAACAAAACAAAACAGTGCCTGTCCTCCAGGAGCTCAGAGTCTTACCAGGGAAAACAATGTCTGTGCATATAACTATCAGTCAAAAAGCATTTATTAAGCACCTACTGTGTGCCAGGCACTGTGCTAAGCACCAAGGATACAAAAGTAAAAAGCTACTTCAGTCCCTCAAGGAACTTATAATCTAATGGGAAAATAACATGTAGACATATATAAGGGAAAGATGAAAAAATCATATTATTTGAGTTTGCAATTAATTGAATGACTAGTGATTAAGAGTTTTATGTCAAAAAGGAAAGAAATCACAAGCAAAGTGTCTCAAAGCAGATTATTCTCCTTAATCCTATTCGTTTCCTCATCTTTATCAAGACTTGAAAGAAGGCACACTTAAGTAGGATTTGGGAATGTGGACAGGGTGAGAGACAACATTAGCAAGAAACACATATTTGACATAAGGGAAATTAAAGAAGCAGTGTTACCCACAACTTTACAAAGGATAGCTACATTCAAATCAAGGCAAATACAGCTTTTTTTTTTTTAAGAACTGCCACTATTTCCCTCTCATTTCACAAGACACTACTTAACTAGCATCTTCCCATACAGTCTCATAATCATTCTATGAAGCATAATAAGCTCTTCTCTTCTCAGAAGATCCAGCTTATAAATGTCTGAATGGTAATGGGCTTATTGCTTCATGTACTTCTTTGACTTCTCAACCTCCAAATGGATCTTTAATGTGAAACGCTGTGAGATTCCCAAGAGAAATGTCATATTTATGTCATTTTATGAAATCTATAACAGCAAACAAGCATCTGAAAACATGAAACAAATTGTCTTGATACTATTTTGGTCACTATATCTTATACGAAAGCATTCAGTTTTATAAATATGTAGCATATGTTATTACTAATTTTTCCCTAAATGTCTATATTGCCCATCCCAATGTCTGTTATTCTTAAGAAAATGTTTTTTAAAACAAAATTGCAAATTTATTCCTCAGGTACTCTATTTCTATTTTATACTATTTCTACTATATACATCACAAATAGCATAGGACTAACCAATTTTTATTAGTTTTGACAACCACACAGGAGTTGGAGTGGGAGTGGAATGGTGGTGAAAATCACAAATATAATTCTAGAAAGAGGCACACATTCATTTTGTTTACAATCTATTTCAAAGCAGTTATCAAGCATTTCCTAGTTAATAGAAAAAAGGAATAACACAAAAGCTAAGGATTAATGGTACCACTTTCACCCCTCATTCAAGAAAAGATTTGCAAAGTATTTTCCTCACAAAAACCTTCTAAGGCCGGTTCTATAGGAGAGAAAACGGTGAACTACAATCCAGTTCCAACACAATTGCTAAGCTGATATTCCTAAAACAGACCTGATCGTGTCATTCCTCCACAAACACATTCAGTTCTTCTAAAATAGGTAATAAAAACCTTTATCTTAGAAATGACAGGCCTCCATAGTACAATCTCAGCCATAGGTCTATTCTTAGTTCATATAACTCCCATTCACTCACTTCCTTTTCCAGCAAAACTGGAAGTATACATATGACATCACAACTTTGGTCTCTGTTATTGTACAAGACATTACTCCCATCTTGAACGCACTTCTCTCTTCACTTCCCACATGCTGAATCCCTCCCTTCTTACACAACATAACTCTGGTTCAACCTTCAATTGCTAAGATGCCTTTCTTAATCTCTATTCTCACACCCTTAGAAGTGTTTTCACCCCACTGTTCCGAACTAATTTTGTTTATAATTGGTACTTACTTACCTTGTCACTTACTTATGGTTATGTCATTCTTCTCATCAATTATGCCAATGGTTCATAAACTACTCCCTTCCTTGGCTTTTTCCTGGAGGTACTAACCTCCAGAGGAGCCCATCTCTGGAGGGCTTCTTTGCTAAAAGCCTTGTTAATTGACCCTTAGGCCCTGCAACAAGGGCTACTGGATCCCTGCTGGAGTAAAGCCAGGGCTTGAACAATACTCTACTTCATTAAGCTAGATTTCTTACTCTGCCCTCTCCCTCAAATTTTCTTAACTCTTCTTTCACTCAGTAAATCTCAAGTCAGCCTCTTTTACATTTCACAGCTGCTAAAGATAAGTTCAATTTTTTTTTCTTTTTCTCCTTAAAATAAATAGAACACGGCTGTTTTGGCCTCACTTGGGGAAGCTTTTTACCTTACTGGCATTAAGCTGGCTGTTTTTCCTTACAGGCAACAAGCAGGCTGCTTTGTTTCTTAACTAGCAGTGAGGGCCACACCTGGGGAAAAACTTTCCACTCTCTCTCAGAGGGGAAACAGTCCTGCTCTGCTCCCAGAATTCCATCTCACAGCCAAAAATCCCCAGAAAAACTGGAGAAAGTTACTGAGCTTAGCTTAGTTGCTTTGTATTAAGAAGAGTGATTGTTAAGCTGAAATAAACTAAGTTTTAGCCTTTTTCTACTCCTGAAAATCTACTTTACTTTTTTCCAAGCCCCACATGTCTAGAATTAACTTAAGTGAGAAGTGAAACCTGGGGAAATTAGTCAGGAAGAGCAGCATTAAAGTAACATAACAAAGAAAAAAAAATGCTCCTTTTTACCCTAAAAGGCCTTTAGAGCCTAAATAAGGGGAAAATTAATTTATAAAAATTCTTATTGCCCTAGGCCAACTCAGAAAAGTGGTATTTTGCCAAAAGAGGAAGTATGTGGTCAAGAAGCACATGGTTCTAGCCTGGAAGGTAGTTGCCTCCTATACTTAGCCTCAGACAAAAGGTTTCTTAGCCTGTTCTCTACCCAGAAGGTTAATTAGATCAAGGTCCCTTTACATTCTTAAAAAAAACTACACCCTAACTTAACCCCTAGGCAGTAGCACCATCTACTGACAAAAACCAGAATTACAAGCCATATGAAATAAAATAAGATAAAATGACTCTATCCCTTATCCTACCCCACCCATAATAATAAATATATGAATAAATTAAAAATATAAAAAACATACAATAACTAGATAAAAAACATTGAAAATTATTTTCTTTTCCCCTTTCCTTTCATCTAAACTCTTGATTACCCCCAAAAAAAAAACCTGCAGTATGAATTCTACTTTACTAGAAAGTCTTCTGGCTTTTGCCCAATTGGGAACCTTTAAGTTTTCTAAATGCCTCCTTATCATTATGTTGCTCGGGAATTTTGTTTACCAATTAATTCCTAAATGTTAAGACACAAAACACTACCATGAGGAAAATGCAGGCAAAAATGCAGACCAATGTGCAAATTCAATTGGACAATTTCAAACACCACTTGCATGATTTAATGGAAAAGGAGGATATTCCACCCAAAGAATGTCTGATTTTTGCAAGCCTGTTCCTAAACTACAAAAAGAGGAAAATCCTATTTCTCCTGATATAGAGATGAAAGACCTCTCCTACTTCTACGTTGAAAAACCTCCTCTCTCATATTAAGCAACTCTTAGATAATCCTACTCCTCTTGATGCCCTATCCTGCCCTGTCCCTTCTCCCACCCCACAACCAACCCTAGCCCCAAGGAAATCTCACCCTCCTACCATGCCAGTTCCTACCCATGCTGCCTCAGTACTCCCACAGCCAATTCCTTTGAAACCATGACCACTGACCAATTTGTCTGAAGGCCTTTTCCCCTTAAGGGAAGTGGCCACAGTAGGATGCAACAGGGATGTGATAACGCTAAGAAAACATACACTTTTCACACCCCAAGATATAAAGGAATTGAAACAAAATGTTCCTAGTTTCGAAGAAGAACCAGCCCTGGTAACAAAAAAGATGACTGACATTTTTTCAATATAATAAATCTTATAAAGATGTTAAAATTTTGCTCCAGGTTTTTCTAACAGAATGTGAGAAAAATAAGATAATTTCTGATGTTAATAAAGTCCACAATGCAGCACACTGGCCATCTCAATCCTGAATGGGATTATAATAACCCCAAGGATTATTTGGAACTATACCATTGTAGGGAGGCCATTTTAACAGCAATAAAAAGCTCCAAAAGACTGGATGCATGGATCAAATTTGGAAGCCTTAAACAATCCAATGATGAGACACCCTCCCAATTCATGGATATGCTCATTGACCTTAGGAGTAAATACCTGGACCTTGATCTTTCTAAAGATAAGTATATTAGGCAAATAAAGCGACACTTTGTCTATAACTCTTGCAAAGTGGTCAAGGATTACTTTAAAACGCAGTGCTCAAGGTGGCCTGAGATGGATCTTGACAAGTTGAGGAAAACTGCCATTTATATCTCTAGAGGCCATAAAGAAAAACAGGAAGAGACTAATGATTTAATGGCCATGTTTCAGAAGAAACTACACTCTTTAAGTGCTGGAAATGATAAACAAGAAAAGGGGGAGAATACTCAACCAATGACACTTGTCCCTCTCTGAGAATCTATCAGTCCCTTACCTGCCAATTGTGTGAGAAAAGGGGCCATATAATAATGAACTATAGAAGTTTGTTCCAAGGAGTGAGAAATAATATCCACTAGAAAAATTATTCTAGAAACAATTATAGAAATACCAACTACAATAATGATTTCAGGAATCGCAAGTTTAGGAATGATGACAATTCTAGGAATATAAATCAGACAACTGATAACTCATACCAAATGACCCCATGACAGTATATCTTGAGTGGAGCTTGTCCCCAAACCACTCAGGGTGCTACCGTCCCTCAGGGGGGAGCCCAAGGAACTACCCAAAGACTATGAAGGTTATATAAGCTAAGCCTTTTTCTCCTGCATATACATCATTATTAGGGGAGATACTTTTATTGCTAATTATATAAAGGAATTGCAGCACAAACGACATCAACTCCATGAATCCGGAGCTGCAGTACAAGCAGGACCAATAGACTTTTCACTTCACGAACTGAACCCAGGAGACAAGGTGTACATAAAGAACTTCTAGCAAATTGGAGCAACTCAGCCTTCTTCGGAAGGGCCACTTCAAATATTGTTAACTACTCCAACAGCTATAAAAATTGGAGAAAAGGACTCTTGGATTCATTGCTCACATATAAAGAGGACATCTTCTATTGAAACTGATTGACTATATCCTGTCACATGCATTGAAGATAATAGCCCATAGAAAAGTGGATACTATTTTTTGAAATATAATGTATTTTTCCTGAATTTTTATTTTATTATTGCTTTTCATTTTTTAAATAAAACAATTTATTCTTTCCCCTTTTCTCATTTCTTGTACTTAAAGTACATATAATTAATATTAATCTTTTTTTATTTTGCAATAATACATTAAAAATATATTTGCTATAATGTTAATGCATACCCAAAAGCTTTCGACTATGGAAACCTGTCATTTACTGATAAATGTTATGGGACTGTGATTAATGGTTGTATCTGATTCCAGGAGAAGGGAACAAAAGTGCAAAGAAGCACAAAGTCAAGGAGACCAACCAATCGCAATTGGATTGATGAGAATCTGCACAATGCCTTGGAGCACACGATCAAAAAGGATCAAACCAATCCAGGTAGGATTGTTGAACTTCTATGTCAATACAAAAGGACTTGAACCTAGTGTGAGACTCAAGGTTGCAGCACTTGACATATGTTAAGATGCAGGACTCTTTGTATCACACTCCTTGTGAAATACTTTCTATCAAGTACCTAACAATTGGCTGTTCTGGCTCCCCTAGCCCTGAGAGTGAAAGTAAAATCAGACCAGGGAATGATACTTCCCTTTTCACAAGAAAATCCAGTCCTTTTTTCCCTCTTATAGTATAGCAAATTCCTGTAGTCCTGGCTGCAAATGGGCAAGTGCAATATTACTGTATTTTGTCCTATAGATTTATGGAACAGAAATTACTTTAACTGGACCCTAATACAAGGGCCTATTATGAATTTATTCAATTGGACCCTAATACAAGGGCTTGTTATGAATTTATTCTTGCTTACTCAGAAATTTTTTATACATAGGCTTTTGAAACTTTGATTCTGATTTTGAATGTTTTTCTTATTCCCAAAGTTTAATTTTTCTTCTATTCCTTTTTCTTTTTATGTTTTTGGTTTTTCTTTTGATAATTGACTCATAAACCCCATAACTCAATCTGAGTTTATCTGGATGTTGGTCAACACCTTCCTCAGGGGGGATTGTATATATTTTCATAAAATCTACAATTTAAAATTCTGCTCGAGAAAAAAATTTCAGGGAAAGAAGCTTTCTAACTCCTTAAATCCAGAAAATGAACTGTTTGAAAAAAGATGCCTGCAGAAACTTACACTGCATCAAGAAGATCCAGAATGAACTTTTGGGTGCAACTGATTGAACTGAAGGGGAACATTTATTTTGAATGTACACTCTTATGCCAAAGGGGCTCCCCTTAATTGGCTTTTTGTCAATGTGCCTAGGAAAACATTGGTTTTGTTCTCTCTCTTTTTTATTTCCCTCTTATCTCTAACTATTGAAGTTTCCTCTTAGAAGGTGCAATATTTTATGCACCTGTAGTTAGAAGATTTTTAGGGGTACAAGATGATTATGTCAAATGATCAATTGGGGAGACTAGTCTCCCAAATGGTCACAGAGGGGCTTGTGAAGATGGGATTAACTCTACCCTGCCCATTTTTAGATTTAATCACCAGAAGCATATACAACCCACTTACACTTGAGTGGGGGAGGTCTGTAACCCACATGTGCGAAAGTAGGTGACAAATCAGAATTGACTGACTCTCCCCTGGGCAGTCCTAAGCAAAACTTTACCTGTAACTGGTATAGGTAAAATGGAAGAAATACACAGGAAGTGATGCAAAAAGCTCCTTTCAAAAGGAGTTACAACTTCCTGTGAGGACTTCTTCGGAGTTCCAAGCTCAAGTTGGAGTTTCTCTTTCACCTTGAACTGAACCCTGGAGGAGCTCTGGCTGAGGACCTTGGACTGTTTTCTTTTTGAACTACCATGTGGGTGAGTGAAAAAGACTGACTCCTTCCTAGATTTTCTGAAGGGACTATCCTCAGGAGAGGCCTCCCCTTGGGAGAGACTTCTTGGCTAAAGCTCTTGCTTTATTCATCACTAGGTCCTCAGCTCAAGGCTGAGGCCCTCCAGCTGAGCACTAATTAGCCCTACCTGGGTTAGGCCAGGGGCCAGAGCAAAATATTTAGCATGCTAGGTTAGATATCTTGCCCTACCCTCTCTCTGATGTTCTTACTTTCACTCTCTTCCTATTTGTAAATAAACCCACATAAAAGTCACTCTGACTTGAGTCTTTCATTTGGCATTAAGTACTTAATTCCTGGCGACCCTACTCTCTGATAAATTTAGTCCCACCATTTATTTTTTTTTTTAATTTTAAACCCTTAACTTCTGTGTATTGACTTATAGGTGGAAGATTGGTAAGGGTAGGCAATGGGGGGTCAAGTGACTTGCCCAGGGTCACACAGCTGGGAAGTGTCTGAGGCCGGATTTGAACCTAGGACCTCCTGTCTCTAGGCCTGGCTCTCAATCCACTGAGCTACCCAGCTGCTCCCCCACACACACACCATTTATTTTTATGCCTTACACACTTCTCTATCCCTTACAAAGTAAAGATTTTTTATTTTTACCTCTATTATCCTCTACCCACCCATAGTACCGCTGCATTGCATTGAGTATGTGTTTAACAAATCTCAGTTAAATGGAAGTGAATGAATGAGAGAAACACATAAAAACTCTTTAATAAACAAAGGCTTCCATTTGGAAAGAGATCTTGAGTCAAATTCTTTCATTTAAAGTGTGTAACCAAGAGGTAAGACATCTGTATTAGCATATCCATGAATTTTAAAATAATAAACATACAAAATTTTTCTTTTCAATGAAACAAAGAGTTTGTCATTATATCGAGTTCAAATGTCTTTAATAAATGAATACAATACAGCATTGTCATAATGCTACTCAAGGATGCTGGAAGGAAGAGATGCAGCTATCATGAAAAAATTCTTTCCTTATAGTTAAAAGGTCATCTTAATTACAAAATATTAGACCAATAAAGCAACACATATATTTACTACTTCTCTCCTTGGTACTACATTAAGAACTTGATTCTACCTGCAGGCATAGAATAAACTAATCATGTTTAAGAGACAATTTTATTCTTTCACAAGTAACTATGGTGCTATTGAATTCAGTAGCAGCATAATACTATTTAGTATCCTACTGACCTAATGGATTTAATACATTCATAAAAAGTGGTCAGTTTTTGTTTAATATATCATAATAGGATCAATCCTCTGTATAAAAAAACCTAAAAATACAGGTAATCACATACTGAAGATATTTTTTTAAACTCTTGCCTTCTGTCTTGGAATTGATTCCAAGGCAGAAAAACAGTAAAAACTAGGCCGAGGGCTCTCTCCTACGTGACATTATTCCTAATCTGACGAATACAATGAGTTGGATACAATACAATGAAACTTCAAAAGAGTTGTCTTAGAAACAGACTGACAGATCAGTATTTCCTTTCCTTTGGCCCCCTCTTTAAAAAGTTTTCCCATCACTGGGCTAGGCAAATGGGGGTTAAGTGGCTTGCCCTTGGTCATATGGCTAAGAAGTATCTGAGGCCACATTTGAATCCAGACCTCCCATCTCTAGGTCTGGCTCTCAAACCACTAAGCCACCTAGCTGCCCCAGGATTGTTTTTTAAAAACAAAACAAAAGAAGAGTTTCCAATATTATAGCCATTTGACTTGATAAAAATCAGTCATACTTTGCATAGAAATAAATTAAGCCTGGAATTCAATTGAGCCAAGCAGCATTCTTGCCTTTTGTCCTACCAATTACTGTACACTTTACCCAATTTACTTCTTATATACTTGCGATCCCACTAATGTCAGTGGGAATTGAGAGCATATGCAAAGTTGAACTGATTTATGCCTGTTTGTCCCCCACCAAAAGCACAGTGGCAAATGGGTGATGATTACCTAGGTAAAAATAACGGCAGTACATAAAGAAAAAACATGCATGACGTCACTAAAGCTGATTCATTCTCCGCCAACACTATTTTCCATTCTCTTGTTCACAGTTATTTCTTTTCTATTTTTAGACAGCTACTCTGCACACCTGTTGGGATATGATACATACCTTCAAAACATCACACATGCTGAGTGAGAGAACATCAAATAAAAAAATTTAAATGCACTGTTGTGTGATGCAAAAGAGCTCAATTTATAAAAGCAGTACTTTCATTTGAAGGCTTGAATCCTAGAATTTATACTAATTGTAGGGGGAAGATTTACAATTGGTTTCAATTGTACTATTCACACAAGATGTTTTTCTGCCTAGGAAATACACACCACCTGATATGCCTCAGAAAAAATAAGTAAAAGGTTATTTTCTGTGTTATTTTAAAAAGAGATTAGCTATTAATCAAGCTCTTTGGAAGCAACTGATTGTATCACTAAAAAAGTCTACTAATTAGTTTTAAAAGATAGCATGTCGTCACATAAAAAGATTTCCCAATATATTTTTATATTACAAAGTAAAAGGCCCCAACTGACTAGTTTATATCTTTTTTTTTCAAACAATTTACATGATAACTTAATTCTATGAAAGCTGAGATGAGTAAAAAGGGCTTTAGCAAAACAGAACAGATAAAATCTTGGTTTGGTGTCATAAGCAGAATTAGAATTAGAAGGGAAGAAACTGAGGAAAAAATTTTATAAAAAAAAACCCTGACAAAGGACTAATTGCCCAAATATATAAGGAACTAGGTCAAATTTACAAAAAATCAAGTCATTCCCCAATTGACAAATGGTCAAGGGATATGAATAAGCATTTTCAGATGAAGAAATCAAAACTATCAATAATCACATGAAAAAGTATTCCAAATCCTTCCTGATTAGAGAAATGCAAATCAAAACAAATCTGAGGTACCACCTCACACCTACCAGAGTGACCAATATGATGGTAAAGAAAAATAACAAATGTTGGAGGGGGTGCAGCAAAATTGAGCCACTATTACATTTATGGTGGGGTTGTGAATTGATTCAACCATTCTGGAAGGCAATTTGGAATTATACCCAAAGGGCTTTAAAAGATTGTATGCCCATTGATTCAGACATACCACTGTTGGGTTTATACCCCAAAGAGATAATGAAAAATGTTTGTAAAAAAATATTTATGGCAACACTTTTCATGGTGACAAAAAACTGGAAAACAAGAGGGTGTCCTTCAATTGGGGAATGGCTAAACAAAATGTAGTATATGATGGTGATGGAATACTATTGTTCTGTAATAAATGATGAACTACTTGATTTCTACTGAAATATGTAACTGAAATATCAGAGTGGTAGAAGTGAGATATTGGTGGGTTCAGGGAATAGGTCTAAAGGGTTACTCAGGGCCAATAATAGAAAATAACACAGTTTTGGGAAGGCCAACAGAATGTTAGGTGACAGGCTAACAGACCCAATCCAGGTAGAAATAACAAACATAGGGATGGTTTGGTTTAGTAAAGCAAGGGAAGGTAGGAAAGGGAATTTGGATAACCTTATCTAATATTCATTACCTAACCCTCCCCCACAGATCTATAGTTGTTCCCTCACAGGAAGCCTTCAGAGAGATTGAGGTGCACTGATCTTTACCTACCTACCTGAAGACCCAGTCCCTAATATAAATAGACTCCTCTAACCCAAACCCACCTTCGATGGTAACAAAGGTATTGAGTTTAGAAGCTACGCAGGACAGTGAAACCAGGAAGAGGTTCTCACGAACAGACGACTCAGATGGTTCAGGAATCTCTAGAGAAGTATCAGTCAGCCAGTAGGAAACAAGATAGCACAGGTACAGGCAGGATGGGAAGATATATCAGAAAGAAAGCCACAGGGGGAAAAGCCAATCTCTCTAGGTCCACCCCAGAGAGACAAGACTCAGCCTCAAGACTTAAGTGTCTGTTAGTAACAGTCCAGTTACCTCTGCAGAATTCCAGAACCTTTCCCTGTCTCTACATCTTTTTTCAGATCCTGTCATATGTTCAAATCCTTCCTTATAACACCATATGAACTGGAAAGACCTCCATGAACTGATGAGGAGTGAAAGGAGCAGAGCCAGAAGAACATTGTACACAGAAACTTAAAACACTGTGGCACAACCAAATGTAATACACTCTGCTATTAATAGCAGTACAATGATCCATGACAATCCTGGGGAACTTAAGTGAAAGAATGTTATCCACATCATAAGAAAGAATTGTGGAAATTTAAATGCAGAAGAAAAACACATGACTTATCACATGGTTCTATGTGTATATGATTGGGGGTTTTGGTTTTAAAAGCTCACTCAATTACAAATGTGAATAATATGGAAATAGGTTTTGAGCAATAATACATGTATAATCCAGTGGAATTGCTTGTCAGCTCCAGGAGGAGGAAAGTAGAGAACATGAATCATGTAACCATAGGAAAATATTCTAAAAAAAAATATTTGGGTTTTTTTTAAGTAATAGCTTTCCCCAAAAAACTTCATTAGAAGTAAAATAATCTGATGAAAATAAACCCTAAACAACCTCACTGTGTATAAGAAAACATGCAATGTGACCTAGTCTTGGTCTATCCCCAGAAGTGGAGAAATTAATTTCAATTTCTAAAGCTATTTTTAAAAAATTCTAGGACTTCGCTTCAGGACAAAAAGTAGTTAACTTTCAGGAACTAGTGTAACCATAACTCTAACACTGTTATCCATCTTTAGCTGAGTTTGATGAAAGCAGAACCTTAAAAACTGCAAATATTAAGCTGATCATCTTTTTTTCAGCCTAATACAGAGCTTAAAATGTTATTGGTCACAGTTCCACTAACAGACCATCGGGAAGAAAGTACAAACTTCAAGGAGTCCAGTGTCAGCAGATCAAGAAGCAGTCTGGAAAAGAGACAATTGGGCTCACAGTACAGGTGGCTACCAAGCAGAATCTTCCATTTCTAAAGCAAAACCAAGATTTCTAGTTCTATTTTTAGCAGTTTTTCTTGGCAATTACCATTGATAGTGACTTTGCCTGTTTCTCAAGACAGTTAACTACTCTACTGTCTTTCCTATAATTCAGTTCTCCTCAGCAAGCCAGTGGTATCATGCATAATGCACAGAGACAGGAGCAGGGAAAGCAAAAAATAAAATGGCCCTAACTCAAGAAGTTTACAATCTACTAAGAAGGAAATAACATAAAAAGAGAAGCAAACACAAGATTAAATTTTTAGAGTGAAAAGAGCATTAACAAATGAGAAGATTACACAAAGGAAATTCCAGGAAATCAGAGCTAAGCCTTAAAGGAAGATAAAGACTGGGAAAAAATAGGATGATGAGGGTTAGAAACTTAGATTTATGAGTCAGCTGTATAAGAACTGACAGCTGGATATATGGGAAATTATGAGCTCAACAAGGAAGAATGTATAGAGTGAGAAGAAAGATCTAGGCAAAACCTTTATGTTCACAGTGTTCTAAAATTATATGAGAAAGGTGCAGCTAGGTGGATAGAGTGCCAGGTCTGGAGACAGTGGGCCTGGGGTTCAAATGTGGCCTCAGACACTTCCTAGCTGTGTGATCCTGGATAAGTCACTTATTCCCATTTTCTTAGCCCTTGCTGCTCTTCTGCCTTGCAACCAATATTTAGAATCAAATCTAAGATAAAAGGTAAGGGTTTTTAAAAACCACATGAAAGCAATAAAGGGGATATTATAAATCCGATTTCAGTATCAATCTTAGCTAAGTTATTTTTAAGAATTACACTATTCCATTGACCCCTGCAGACTCATGGTAGCTTGGGCAGCAAAATACTGTTGAAGCACAAAGTCTTGCAAATTCTCTTGCAGTTTGTTCTATATAGTGGATAACTATTACTACTGGTTGATAAATATTAGCATTTGATCAGTAAAAAAGCATTTACTAAGTACCTACTGTTATATTGAATCTCTGGGAGCTTGAAGTTCACTCGATGATTGACAGATAGATCGGTTGGATGTCGGAATGTTCCCAGAGAGGCGTGCGGTCTCAGGAGGGGGCAGTTGAGAACCCTGACAGAGGTTCTGGGGTCTTTACCTGTCCCTGAAGCTGGAGATCAGTGTGGATCCTGGTGTTTGGGGAAATAGAGACTTGCAAACTCAACCCTGCAAGCTCTTCCAGTGTTTCCTGTGTTTCCTTTCATCAACCTGTATCAGACCACTATCTCTCTTTCTACTGCCCCTAGATATTAGGAAGTCAATCATCTTAGTCATCTAGGCTTCCCAGGGCCCAGGAGGGATCCGGGAAGTGGGCAGGAGAAGAAGAGGGTGGATAAAGGGTGGATATCTCAACTGATTAGGCTTAAGATCTACTGAAGAAGAAACTGAAGATTTCACAGCAGTTTGCTTGCTCTGGTGTAGCCCTGGCCAGGTTGTACCAGAGTGAAGCTATCATCTTGATTCCTTCATTTGCCTGCAGTTAGAGATTCATTAGTATCAATTTAAAGTAGGGTCTCCCAATACCTCAATCCCACACCATTATCCTTCTGTGTCAAATATATTCAAAGTTTAAAGTACCTTCCTGAATTGGTTTCCAAAGCTTATTTGGGAAGGGAGTCATGCAGTCAGATTACCAACGTTACCTCAGCTGAAGAGCCCAGTAATTAATATCAATTAACCCCAGGTGGGTCCTGAAGGGATAAACACTTTAACCTACAGGATCCTGCCTGGGCAACTGTTATAAAGGAGAAGTGCCATCCTATCCTCTCTCTGTATTCCATCTACCTATACATCCAATAGATAGTAGTACCTCCTTTTAATATAACACTACTATATCCCAGATATTGTTCTAAGTACACAAAGGTAAAAAGTAAAAGATAGTCCCTACCAGTCAGGAGCTCACAGCCTTAATAAGAAGACAAAATAAAACAACTATGTACAAATAAGTTACATAGAGGGAGAATTATCTCTACACATGGCTAACATGGAGTCTTGTTTTTCTTGACTATGTATATTTATTTTTTTCTCTCAGAGGTAAGGAAGTGAAATGGAAAAAAATAGATGCTTAATAATTGAAAAAATATAAATTTTTAAAAAGAAACAAGAGAACTGGTTGGATGTGAAGGTTGAAGAACAGTGAAAATCTAGGTGAAGAGAAAACAGTGGTGTCCTCTACAGAAATGAGTTGAGGAAGGGTAGGCTTTGGATAAGCTGAGTTTGAAAGGCCACAGAATATCCATGGAGGGATGTCAAGCAGACAACTGGCAATGGAAGACAGAAATTCATGAGAAAGATGAGGATTGGACAGGTAGATATGGGAGTAAGGTACGTAAAAATCAATGCTGAATTCATGGGAGTTGATGGGATCACAAAGAAAGAGTTTGTATAAGACAAAAAGGAGACACTGCTGGGTTACATTGACGCACAACGAGCAGAATATGAATGACAGACCCTAAAAGAATACAGAAATGAAATTATCAAGCAGAGAGGAAAACCGACAGAGCAATGCCATGAATATCTAAAAAGAGATGGTATCCAGAAGACTGAGGTGGTCAGTAATGTCAAAAATATTAAAGAAGTCAACAAGGAAGAAGACAAAGAAAAGGCCCCTCGATTTATCAATATGGAGATCACTTGTGACCTTGGAGAGAACATTATAGGTGTAAGTCAAGTAGCAAGAAGGTGAAGAATTGAGTGAGATGAAAAAGTAAAGGCAACTATTATAGAGGTTCTTGCAGAAGTTTGACTGTCAAAGTGAAGAAAGACAAGAACTTGAGATTGTAGTATTAAATATAATCTTGAATAATGATAACAAACCAGCTTGACTCCAAAGAAAAGTTTAGAAAATGCACCTTCTTTCTTTTCAAAAGTAGAGGCTTATGAGTGTGGAATAATTACATACAGTCATATTTCAGTGTGTTGGTTGATTTTATTGACTAACCCTTTTTTTTCCAACTATTTTATTTTTTGCTACAAAGAACAGCACTCAAGTAGGAAGGAGAAAGATACTTAGAGAAATGGAGGAAATGTAGAAATAAAAGATATAAGTAATTTTTAAAAGAAATTTAAAGAATCCTACACAGTGAAATATTTGCTTGCTACAAATAAGAAACCAAACACTCACTCTTTCCTTTCTTGGCTTTGGGGATAGAATCAAGGGTTCTTCTTCACTTGTCATTCCATCTCTTTTATGTACTCTGAAGGCTTCATGAAGATACGTATTTCCTAAAATACTTTGGAACATAAGTGAATAATTCTTGCTATATATTTATTATGTATGCAAAAAACTGAAATGAATGTAGACCAATTTCTAAGATTAATGTTGTGATGGCATGATCATGAAATTATATTTCAGGTATTGCAATATTAGTCTTCTATAAAAATGAACAGTTCTAAATTACACTTAAAATCAACTTGCAAATGAAGTCAACTGCCAATGCAGAATAGGTATTTATTTTTATTTTACATAATGATAGATTTACAAATCAAACAGCAGGTTATGCAAAGTAGAAGGCAGTCACAGTAAACATGCAGGACACTATTTAAACTATCAAGTGACCCTGGGTTGGCATTCTTCCCTTTCTTTCTCATATTTAATCATATCAATTCAGTCAAACATTCTGACCTTTTGTTTATTTGCTCCCTCATTTAGCAAAATTATCCAAAATTCATTTTTACCTAAGCATGCACTATGAGCAACTGCACGTTTTGTACTAAGCAAGAAAGAATATTCAGTAATAGTCAGGCAATGCCACATAACTTCAGAGATTAAACACAGTGGGCAAGTCACTTAATTGTATGCAGCAGTTTCTTCATTTGTAAAATGGAGAGAATAATAACAACTAGCATTTACAGTTTGCAAAGCACTCTACAAATATTACCTCATCTTATATTCAAAACAACCTAGAGAAGTAGATGCTATTATAATCATCACCATATTACAGAGGCTATAAGAAGCTAAATTATTTGCCCTGGGTCACAGAGCTATTAAGTATCTGAGGTTAGATATGAACTCAGGTCTTCCTGACTCAAGGTCTAGAAAAATATCAGGAAGATTAAACAACTTTCCAGTGTCATTATAAAGATAAAACACTTTGCAAACCTTAAAATACTTTTGTTGTTCTGTTGTTTCAATTGTGTCCAACTCTTCATTAACCCCATTAGGAGTTTTTTTTGGCAAAGACATCAGAATGGTTTGCCATTTCCTTCCCCATATAAATATTAT
This sequence comes from Gracilinanus agilis, assembly GCF_016433145.1. NCBI lineage: Eukaryota > Metazoa > Chordata > Mammalia > Didelphimorphia > Didelphidae > Gracilinanus > Gracilinanus agilis. The sequence goes on along the minus strand of NC_058131.1, from coordinate 140,039,407 downwards.
CTTTTAATTACTTTTCTTTAGTAAAGTATGTAAAATAGCATAAAGATATATGAAAAGCACAAAGAAAACTGACAGGGTCTAACAAAAATCAAAATGAATTTCTAAAGACTCTCCTATTTCTCAAGGAATTCAAGACTTATGAGCACAGCTCTAGAAAGAGTATAATTTAATAAAAGACAAGTACAACTGAGTTTTATCTTAATAACATATACTGAACTACTCTAACATTTAAATATTAAACTATATCTGTGATCTGACTCATCTGACAATTTCCTTCAATGAAAGAAGTCACAAAATATCCATCTCTGTTCATCTCGTGTGAGTTTTGTCCATGTTCTCCCAAAAGTCTGAAAGAAGAATCCTCACAACATACTGAAATCCTTCTTCTCTTTCTCCTGATATTGTAAGCACCCTGGCCATCTACATGACATTCCTCATTCTTGTCACATAACCAAGCCCATCTTCTCTTTCAGTCTCACAATTTTTTATTACTATCTTTTATCCCTTATTTTCTTCAGAGTTCCTCACTGATTCTACACTGCCCTCCTCATAATCACCCTAAGTCTTAATACTTCAAAGGTAAAAGTGGTCTAGAACTTATTGCTATAAAATAATGTTGACAAAACTACTCATAGGGGAGGCAGCTAATTGGCTCAATGGGTAAAGAGCCAGGTTCAGAGATGAAGGAAGGTCCTGGATTCAAATTTGACCTAAGATACTTTTCCTAACAGTGATTCTGAGGCAAGTCATTTAACCCCTATTGCCTTGTCCTTACTGCTCTTCTGCCTTAGAACCAACATATAGTATCAATTCTAAAATGGAAGGTAAGAGTTTAAAAGAAAACTATTCCTAAGGATAAAATAGCTAATTTCTGAGAAGTTCTCACCAAAATGAATCCTGAATATAAGGAATTCATGAAACACCAAATTCTCTATATATAATAACAAAGATCGAACATAACAGAATGTTGAGGTCTGGTGCCTCATTCTTCATCCTACGATTTTCAGTGTTCAAAATTTTTCCAAAACCTTGGGCAAATCTCAATTGTCCAGGAATGATTGTACATCTATCTCAATGTTTTGTTTTATGTCTCTTCATCTTATCCAAGGATTCTGTAACAAATTATTGCTGAACAAACCTTTTTTGTGTGTGATTTGAAAATTTTATTTAATTAATTTAGAATATTTTCCCATGGTTACATGATTCATGTTCTTTCCCTCCCCTCTTCTTACCCTCCCCCACCGTAGCCAAAAAGCAATTCCACTGGGTTTTACATGTATCATTGATCAAAACCTATTTCCATATTATTAATATTTACATTAGGGTGATCGCTTGGATATCCCCATCGACCCATGTGTTCAAGCAGTTGTTTTTCTTCTGTGTTTCTACTTCCACAGTTCTTTCTCTGAATGTGGATAGCGTTCCTTCTCATAAGTCCCTCAGAATTGTCCTAGATTATTACATTGCTGCTAGTAGAGAAGTCCATTACATTCTATTTTACCACAGTGTATCAGTCTCTGTGTACAATGTTCTCCTGGTTCTGCTCCTTTCACTCTGCATCAATTCCTGGAGGTCATTCCAGTTCACATGGAATTCCTCCAGCTGAACAAAACTTTTTTTTAAACATTTATTCATATTCATTTTTAACATGGTTACATGATTCATGCTCCTACTTTCCCCTTCACCCCCCCGCTCTCCCCCCACCCATGGCCGATGCACATTTCCACTGGTTTTAACATGCGTCATTGATCAAGACCTATTTCCAAATTGTTGGTAGTTGCATTGGTGTGGTAGTTTCGAGTCTACATCCCCAATCATGTCCACTCCGACCCATGCGTTCAAGTAGTTGTTTTTCTTATATGTTTCCTCTCCTGCAGTCCTTCCTCTGAATGTGGGTAGCGTTCTTTACCATAAATCCCTCAGAATTGTCCTGTGTAATGACACAGCATTGCTGCTAGTACAGAAGTCCATTACATTCTATTTTACCACAGTGTATCAGTCTCTGTATACAATGTTCTTCTGGCTCTGCTCCTTTCACTCTGCATCAATTCCTGGAGGTCTTTCCAATTCACCTGGAATTCCTCTAGTTTATCATTCCTTTGAGCACAAAAGTATCACCAGCATATACCACAGTTTGTTCAGCCATTCCCCAATTGAAGGGCATACCCTCCTTTTCCAGCTCTTTGCCACCATGAAAAGCACAGCTATAAATATTTTCCTACAAGTCTGTTTATTTATGATCTCTTTGGGGTACAAATCCAACAATGGTATGGCTGGATCAAAGGGCAGGCATTTTTTTATAGCCCTTTGAGCATATGAACAAAACTTTTGCAAGAAGTTAGGAAGTACAAATAATAAGAAAGACCTAAGATGATGGATTAGGTTATGTCATCTCTTTGCTCAAGAATCTTCAGGAACTCTCTTTTAGCATGTAGATAAAATACACACAAGTCTGTTTGACCTAATTTCCCAGACAATGCATATTACTTCTTTTTGCATATTCTACATTATAGACCAATTGGCCTTCTTCTTCCTATTTGCCTGCAACAGTTCTATGAGGAAGGGCAAGACTACTAGGCTCAGTCAGAAGACCTGGGTTCAAATGTCCGCACTGTCACTAATTATGTGTGAGACTTAAGAGAAAATCACTTTCCTCTGGGCCTCAATTTCCCTATCTATAAAATTAGGGAGGCTGGGCTAAATAGCCTCCAAAGTTCATCCATCTCTACATCCCTGATCCTATGATTTTGTGTATATGCACCTGCATAGGCTGCTCTTCAAGTCTAGAAGAAATTCCCTTTCTTACCTCTAATTCCTCAAATCCCCAATTTCTTTCAAAGGCTTGGCTCAGCTGACACATTCTACAAAAATCCATTCATTAGTCCTATCCTCTTGTCCCCAGGTTTACTGCTCTCCCCATCTCATCACTTTATATTGTTTTTATTTTGGATTTACTTATCTGTGAACCTGTTGTTTCCCCCAATTGAAAATAAGCTTCTTGAAAACATGCTTCTTTTTTTGTCTTTGTATGTTCAGAATTGCATAGTATCTGGCACACAAGTAGGAACTCACAGGGATAAGAAACAGGATTTATTCCTGTATTTTGTTGCTGTAAGGAATCCCCAGGTGAGGAATCTACCTCTATCAATACTAGTAACCATCTCTGCAACTTATAGTGATAAAACTCTGAAAAGTTAAGTGACTTCTCCAGGATCACAAAGCCACTATATCTCAGAAGCTGAATTTGAAGCCAAGTCTTCCTGGCTCTGGGGCTCATTGACATGACTTCAATTTAATTCAAATAGTTTGAAGACAATGAGAAACTAAGGCAAATTGCTGAAGCTTTAGAGACTGCTACTACTACATTATGAACTATTTCTTAGGCAAAATAAGGCAGGCTATGATAAATATTTTATTTTCTCTTTAATATATATGATTCTAAAAAGCTTGCTAAAAAGAAAAACATATAATTTATCACTTATATATATGGGTATATGATTTAGAGTTTGGGTTTTAAAAGATTACACTATTACAAAAATGAATAATATGGAAATAGGTATTGAGTGATAATACATGTATAACTCAGTGGAATTGATTGTCAGATCTGGTAGTGGGGAGGGAAGAGGGAGAGCGAGAATATGAATCATGTAACCATGGAAAAAATACTCTAAAAATAAATAAATGAAAAATTGTAAATAAAATATAAAAAATAAAAAATAAAAAGCTTGCTGAAATCTTAAGTATTATTTTGTTCTATTCAAAAGCCAAATTTCTCTCCTATAGTTCTTAATTTATATGGAATCAATATAGAAATATAATTAACATAATTTTCTTTATAGTAAACTCCGCTAAAATAGGTATAAGTCTATTAAATATAGAGTATCTGTGCTTCTCTGACTGCTTGCCTTATTGATATTATTATCTAAAGGATGTAACAAAACACCACCTAAATATCTTCTCCTCTAACACATCTCTCATGCATGTCATAATATCATACAAGATTCCTTTAAAATAAAAAATGGTAATTATATTCAAAGACAACAATTATTAGTAGCAAAAGCAAGGCATTAAACAATGTCTATGCCCACCAAAAGTATTTGCCATCTTCACAGAGGACATTTAATGGACAGTTCAAATGAAAGAAAGATTCCTTATAGATGAATGAATATTTATTAACCTACATTCTGTTCTCAAGGAATTCATACTCTAATATGGGGAAATAATACATCTAAGATCGTTCAGGCACAAGTCAAACAGAAGGCCCAGTAGTCCTTAGAGGCAATGGCAAAACAGTCAGTTAAGCATTTACTATGTGCCAAGCACAAAACATATGGTAATTCAGCTTCTTATATGTCACTTCCACTTAATAAACTATTTTGATGTTAAGCCATTTGATAATCAGAGCCTTTGGTAGCGAAAGCTTCCTCTTTCAGGTCTCCAGTAGTGGTGGCTACTGAAGAGGCAGTTGACAAGCTGCGCATCCACAAAGCTTCTCTCCTAAACAATGGCTGCAGGGGCCAGGCTGGTAGCAGGTTGAAGGTATGGGAGTCACCATTATTCCTGATAATCCTGGATTTACTTGACCAGCGTTGGTGTTGTTCGCAGTGAGGATAGTAAGTCCTTTCACCACAAGGGTTTATCCTCCTCAGTGATGTCCACAGGGATAGGGCTAAAACCAGGAGTGGTAGCAGAGGAGGGAGTGGGGGGAGGCACTACAATTTTCTCATTTTATTATACAGATATTCATTCCAATTCTACATGGATCCCAAATAGTCATTTAATATGTAGGTTATTTCCTAAGTTTAGATATTAATACTAACTTCCTTTATTTCTCTGAAATGAGAACCAAAAGCAGTGAGAAAGTAAATCAAAACCAAATAGGGATGATTCATGCTAAATACACTATTGTCAAATGACAATAAATCCAATGCTATAATTACACTTACTATTTTCTCTTTACTGAAATGGATGATTCAAAGTAGAAAATAACATTAAAGAGTACTGCTACCTGAAAAAGAATGGCAACTCTGATGTGCTGTTCCTGATCAAAAGCAAAGATGGTTCCTGTTATCAATGAATTAGTCAAGTGTCTTGTGTAAGTGTCTTGCCCACATGAAAGTTTCTTTTCATTTGTTTCTAGAAATTATCCAAATATAAATGCTAGGTACATAATATTAATAATCATAACTGAAGAGAGGAAAGTCTAATTTATGCAGTCAGATGTTCCTGTTTGGCAGGAAAACTGTAAGAGATGACATGTAGAAAGTTAATATTTTCTAGGCTTATGATATAAACCACCAAAAGCCAATTCAAAAGTCACAATATGCTTCACAGGTGATGAAATACTTTGAATAGCATAAAACTAGCTATTAAAGGCTATTAAAGCTTTCTTTTCCTTCTTTCTTGTTCCTCACAATACTTGAGACTTTGCACAAGTGTACTTTGTGAAATAAAAGAGATAACTGAAAGACAAAAATGTAATATTTATTACTCTAACACTGGTGGATGTCAATGCAGAGAGCAGCTGGCTCGCCAATGTGTGGTCCTATTTAATTCCTCATCCATTTTGGAAAAAGGAGGCACTAAATCCTTCTGAAGCCTTGCTTATCTCTTCTCTGGGAAAGGGGGCTCAGGAGATGTTTTTAGGATGTGACCAGTTCCTTGGTTGATATCTTCTCATTTCAAATTCCTGAAGCTATAGATTCAGATAACACCCTATTACAACAAATAGCTCACATTTTATATCACCATGGAACAATATAATACTCCTTGAATATACAAGTCTCTTTCTCTGATATTTTATAGATTTGATCACATTAATAAAAACATTAACACAGAGAATCCAGTTAAGAAAATTCCTACCATTTGGGCAGAGATTTAATTCTTAGCCCTGGTTAAAGTTTTGTTTTCTTTCTCCAATTTTTTTTTTTTTGCTGTTTGCTTTCTCCATTCCTCTGTTCTAATCACATACTGAATCTAAGTCTACATGCCTGACATCAGATTTCTTCACATATGAGCTGAAACAGGACGTAGAACAGCTTCTTCATCTGAAATGGAGAAGCTGGGTCAGAGTAAGCCTTTAGGAATTTCTTAAGAGTCTTTGAAAAGGCAATCACAATTGGGAGTTCCAGGCTAGATTCTCTGCTGGAAGATATGTCTGACAATCCACTGAATTTTTTTCTTCTCTTTGTTTTTGTTCTTGTTTAGTCAATTCAGTGGTGTCCAATTCTTTGTGACCCCATTTGGGGTTTTCTTGGCAAAGATCTTGGAGTGGTTTGTTATTTTCATCTCTGGTTCATTTGGCAGATGGGAAAACTGAGACAAATAGGGTTAAAGTGACTTGCCCAGGGTCACACAGCAAGTAAATATCTACAGTCAGATATGAACTCAAGTCTTCCCAACTCCGCAGCTGCACTCTCCACTCCACCACTTAATTGCCCTCTCCCCTCTCTGGCAAAGTTCAATTCTTCTCCCTCTCTCTAGGTTCATCTATTGCCCCTTGGTTACCTCTTCAACTCATCTCATTAAGTTTCAGGTGAGCCTGAGATCATCATCTCCTTACTATTGCTTCCTGCAGATACTACTATAGCTACTGCTGCTGCTAAAGCAAGGTTCTTACTCCCACTCTCTAACTTCTTGAAGAATGAACTTGTCTTTTCCCAAAACTCACTGACATGACACATATCTGATAGTCCAAATCTCTTCAAGGCTGAAAGGAAATACTTGCTCTTCTGAATTACAAATCCCTAAATATCAGTTGGTTCTTAAACTCCTATTACATTACTAAGCAAAGAAGCTTTAAATCTAAGCAAGAAAGGAAGTATAAAACACTAAAGAAGTGTTACTAACTGAACTATATACAAGGTCAATATTAGAATTTAATATAATTAATATTTGACAGTGTTTTGTCACTTAGAAAAATAGAAAGTTAACTAGAATCAAATTGACTGCTGACATGAAGAAATGCCAAAAGGGGAAAGGAACAAAATATCCCAATACCAATTTATCCAACCCCAGGTTGGGCTTGGAAAGATTACCCATCTATCTAACCTCTCAAGGTGGCCAGCTGTTAAAGAATCCCTAACGGGTTCTCAACCAAACCTGTTGGAGAGAAGGGGATAACTTACAGCAGGAGCCAGGGTGATAGGAGTAGGTGTTCCTCCCACCAACTGCAGCTGAGGAGATCATAGACAAATACACATCATCACCATCATTATACATCTATATCTCCCTTTTACCCATTATTTCTATAACAATACCCAGCCAGGTATTCTAATCTCCAGTTAGTGAGAGTGAAACTGAATCACTTTCTCTCACTGGGCCAGTTGCCCAAACATCTTAAGAGACAATAGTTATAAAAATAGTAGCTCTTTTTATTCTGAGAGGGAATACAAACAGAGGATCAGAACAAGGAGTTGCTAACTCTACAGGATCTAGCTAATTAACCACAATCCTCTACATCCCTCATAAGAGGGAGCCTTCTGTTTCTTATGACTAACTTAACTCCCTGTTTCTAACCAGGTATCCCCAAAACTGACTAAGCTAACTATCTATTACCCTCAGTAGTTGATTTGATTTATTCCCCAAAATATGTCTCCCAAAAAAAAAGGTTATGAATGAACTTGAACAGCTAAGTTCACCCCAGGGGGTCTGACCCCTGAGATAAAACCTCAAAGCTGATCTGACAGGACTTTTTAAAATAAAACCTTCTGAAAAGCATAGCAGGTATGGTCAGATCCTTTTCTAGATATTTCCCAGTTAAATAGAGTACCTCCAAAGATGAATTGAGGGTATACTCCTCTACAGTAAAGTGAGGTAGATATGCTCTTATAAGCCCACCTTTCCCCCACCATTCCTGGACAGGAATCCCTTAACGTCCCACAGGAAGTCAAGTTACTCTAGCTGTTGTCACTCCCAAATGTTTCCTCCTCTGCCTTCTGCCTGCTTAAATCCTTTCCCTTGAGTTCCTAGTATGTGCCTTAAAGACAGCCTTCTACTTCTCTTAAATCTTATCCTTTCTCTGTCCTTCTCCCATTAGGTTTTTTTTTTTTTAGAATATGTTTTCATGGTTACATGATTCATGTTTTTTTCCCTCCCCCCAAATTCTCCCCCACCTTCCCCATAGCCAACACACAACTCCATTGGGTTTTACATGTATCACTGATCAAGATCTATTTCCATATTATTGATAGTTGCACAGGGGTGATTGTTTAGAGTCTACATCCCCAACCATATCCCCATCAACCCATGTATTCAAGCAGTTGTTTTTCTTCTATGTTTCTACTCCCACAGTTCTTTCTCTGGATGTGGATAGCATTCTTTCTCATAAGTACCTCAGAGTTGTCCTGGATCATTGCATTGCTGCTAGTAGAGAAGTCCATTACATTTAATTGTACCACAGTGTATCAGTCTCTGTGTACAATGTTCTCCTGGTTCTGCTCCTTTCACTCCACATCAATTCCTGGAGGTCATTCCAGTTCACATGGAATTCCTCCAGTTCAATATTCCTTTGAGCACAATAGTATTCCATCACCAACAGATACTACAATTTGTTCAGCCATTCCCCAATCAAAGGGCATGCCCTCATTTTGCAGTTTTTTGCCACCACGAAGAGCATGGCTATAAATATTTTTGTACAAGTCTTTTTCCCTATGGTCTTTTTGGGGCTATAAACCCAGCAGTGGTATGGCTGGATCAAAGGACAGGAAGTCTTTTAGTGCTCTTTGGGCATAGTTCCAAATTGTCATCCAGAATGGTTGGATCAATTCACAACTCCACCAGCAATGTATTAATGTCCCAACTTTGCCACATCCCCTCCAACATTTATTACTTTCCTTTGCTGTCATGTTAGATAATCTGCTAGGTTAGATAATCAGAGTTGTTTTGATTTGCATTTCTCTAATTATAAGAGATTTAGAACACTTTCTCATGTGCTTATTTCTGATTTCTTTATCTGAAAATTGCCTATTCATGTCCTTTGCCCATTTATCAATTCAGGAATGGCTTAATTTTTTTGTACAAATGATTTAGCTCCTTAAATATTTGAGTAATTAGACCTTTGTCAGAGTTTTTTGTTATAAAGATTTTTTTCCCAATTTGTTGATTCCCTTCTAATTTTGGTTGCATTGGTTTTGTTTGCACAAAAACTTTTTAATTTAATGTAATCAAAATTATTTATTTTAAACTTTGTAATTTTTTTCTAACTCTTGATTGGTTTTAAAATCTTTCTTTTCCCAAAGATCTGACAAGTATACTATTCTGTGTTCACCTAATTTACTTATAGTTTCCTTCTTTATATTCAAGTTATTCACCCATTCTGAATTTATCTTAGTGTAGGGTGTGAGATGTTGATCTAGACCCAATCTCTCCCATACTGTTTTCCAATTTTCCCAGCAGTTTTTGTCAAATAGTGGATTTTTGTCCCAAAAGTTGGGCTCTTTGGGTTTATCACAGACTATCTTGCTGAGGTCACATACTCCAAGTCTATTCACTGATCCTCCCTTCTGTTTCTTAGCCAGTACCATATTGTTTTGATGACCACTGCTTTATAGTACAGTTTAAGATCTGGTACTGCTAGGCCACCTTCCTTCACATTTTTTTTTCATTATTTCCCTTGATATTCTTGATCTTTTGTTCTTCCAAATGAACTTTGCTATAATTTTTTCTAATTCAGTAAAAAATTTTCTTGGTAGTTCGAAAGGTATGGCATTAAATAAGTAAATTAATTTGGGTAGGATGGTCATTTTTATTATGTTAGCTCGTCCTACCCATGAGCAATGTTTTTCCAATTGTTTAGATCTAGTTTTAATTGTGTGGAGAGTGTTTTGTAGTTGTGTTCATATAATTCCTGTGTTTGTCTTGGCAGATAGATACAATACAGTTTGGTGAAGACTATATTTTCTCAGCAAAACATGTTCATGTTTTAACAAGCACAATCTTGTCTATCAGAATGACATTAATCAAAAAATGATATTAACTTGATCAAATGTTATACTGGATGTCCTATTCACCAGGTACTAGACTGGCCTGCTTTTTTTTTTAAACCCTTACCTTCCATCTTGGAGTCAATACTGTGTATTGGCTCCAAGGCAGAAGAGTGGTAAGGGGTAGGCAATGGGGTTAAGTAACTTGCCCAGGGTCACACAGGTGGGAAAGTGTCTGAGGCCAGATTTGAACCTAGGATCTCCCATCTCTAGGCCTGGCTCTCAATCCACTAAGCTACCCAGCTGCCCCCTGGCCTACTTTTAAGTAAATATCACAGCCAATTACCAACGATCTATAAAAATGGAAAACAGCAGAGAAGTAGGTTTGGGGGAAAAAAAGCACCATGAATTACAGGTTTTAATCATTTTGTTTTCATAACTTCTGGCCTGGAAATCCTGATGTTCAGACTGTTCATTGCCTCACTCAACATACTGTTTAAGGCAGACCTCAGCCATATATCCCTTCACCTCCTATCCATGATCATAATCTAACTACCCTATCAACAAGGAATATACTTATCAGCCCTCTATCAGTCACACTAACCCTCACTACACTCACAGTTCAGGAATTGTGATAAAAAGTTCTGAAACCATGTTTAAAAAATTCTGCCATTATTCCTGGAAGAGGGAGGCAATCCTGGTAAATCTCTACCCAGTTGCTGGCCACCACTCTGCTAAGTAAGTTTTCTCCTCATCAAAATATAAACTCCTTCAAAGAAAGAAGCCTTGGGGGCAGCTGGGTAGCTCAGTGGATTGAGAACAAAGCCTAGAGACGGGAGGTCCTAGGTTCAAATCCAGCCTCAGACACTTCCCAGCTGTGTGACCCTGGGCAAGTCACTTGACCCCCATTGCCCACCCTTACCACTCTTCCACCTATGAGCCAATGCACAGAACTTAAGGGTTTAAAAAAAAAATTTAAAAAAAGAAGAAAGAAAGAAGCCTTTGCTTTTTTATTCATATTATCTAGTTTTAAGATAATACGTAGAACTTAATAGTTTTTTTTCTTTCATCCACTGAATCAGTAATTGGGTAAAATGTTAGAGGACAATTAGTTCCAGATATAAAAATGTGACAGTGGAATTTCACAACTTTATTAAGAAGACTGATAAAAGTAAACAAGTAATACCTTTTTTTTTAAATAAAACTGATTTATAAGCATTCCATTTCCCTTTCCTGCCCCTGATGGAAAAGCCATTTTTTTTAAAAATGAGAGCAAAAGAAAAAGTAGTAAGAGTTGTAGAAAATTTAAAATAGATAATTGAGAATTAGCTAAAAAAACAAAATGAAAATGAAATATTTATTTATGAAAAATATACTAGCTATAATCTAATTTTTCATTATAATCATCATAGTATGACAGATATAATGGCCAAGCCATTTCTTTCCTCAAAAGTTCATACACATTATATTTATATATATATATATTCATATATATATATTTAATAAATGTTTACGAATTAAGAAGAAATTACAAATCCTACTTCAGGGTTCTAATCCTATTGTATTCTCCAATCATAGTGTCCAGTTCCCAAATGTGGGGCTAAAATAGAAATCAATTAATTTCCTTCTCACCAGTAATGGAACAAATGGGACCATGGAGATCAATTCAATCTCCTATTACAGTCAATGCATTAAACATTAAAGAAGCTGCAATCTCTTTCCTGGTGGAAATATTAAATATGCACATGTTTCCAATTTCAATGCTCATAATTATCTATAAGGCTTTTAGAGAGTTTTGAATTTTTGATCTCCTATTATAGTATCCCCTCTCCTGACCCCTAGCTAGTTAAACCTGCTACTAGTTATGCTGCCCTTCAAGATTAAGGATTTTTTTCTCCCAAAATTTTTGTTATAAACACCAAAATTTGAGAGAATTTTCCTTTACTCAAGCAAGTATTTTCCCTAGTAAATACTATAATACAAATTATGCTTACATATGAGAGCTAAAAATAAAATATTAATGTCTACAATGAGAGAACAATCACTAAATGAATGCATGGTTACATTATAGTTATTAGTAATAGGGGAACAGGGTTCCAAGTTAGTAATGCTTCTGAATATTTTAAGTCCACAAAACTTTTCCCATTTTTCTAAAAAATATGAAATATTTACATATTTATTTATTAAATATTTTAATAAATATAATTTATTATTAATGATTTAGTAATACTTTTAATAAAAATGAGCTATTTACATATTTACTAAATATTTACATAATGCCATAATAAAAACAAAGGTTTTAAAAATATGTCCATGAAACATTGGACATTATTTAGCCTTTTGGGGTGAGGGAGAACATAAGAGTTATCATTCAAAGAATTAGAATGTTTTACATTAGAAATGACTTTAGGAGCTTACCTAGTTCAGTTACCTAATCCTATAAAATATCACGAGAAGTGTCCTCTTCTAGAATTCACTGCCTCCTAAAGCAAATCATCCAAATTTTGGACAGAAATCTGACTCATAGTATGTCATGAATGGAGAATCATTAGTCATAGTTTGGTTCAAACTTTTTTGATACATTATATAAAAAAAAGATTGAGTACCTCATCATCTGTATATTAAGTTATAAATTATTATGCATATTATTGTTATTGTTCAGTAATTGTTTCTAACTTCATGACCCCATGGATCATAGCTATCCATGTAGTTTTCTTGGCAAGGATAAAGAAGTGGTTTGCCATTTCCTTCTACAGTGAATCTAGTAGATCCTTTTTAATGAAAAATTGTACACTATAAAATATCTACAACAGAAAAAATACTAAGTCCAAATAAAAACGATTTAATTTTTTTATTTATTAACAATATAAAGAACTTTTTGTTCCTATGAGCATAACTAAATATGCTTCATTTTTTAAGGCAGCTAGGTGATATAACATAAATAGTATTATGGGTCTAAAGACAAGAAGACCTGAATTCATATCTAGCCTTAAACTAGCTGTGTGACCTTGGGCAGTTCACTTAACCCCATTTGCCTCAGGTTCCTCATCTGTAAAATGATCTGGAAAAGGAAATAGCAAACAACTCCAGTATCTTTGCCAAAAAAAGTCCCAAGAGGGGTCATGAAGAGTCAAATATACCTAGAAAGCAACTAAACAACATTATGTCCTCAAGAACAGTCTCAGTTAAAAACAACTGTTTCTTAGTAATTAATTATTCACCTAATTTGAACAATGTAACTAAAAAAGCAGGTGAATTTTTTATTATGCTTTATCAGAACATACACAATACAACAAATGTAGGCCATAACAATCAGTTAAGGTACTCAAGGAGTCTTGTTTCTTCTCTATGTGTAAGTATTGACCACACAGAATGAAAAACCAACAAGCATAAGTGATATCTCTGATTTCAACTCAAAATTTCAATACAAATCTTTCTTGGCATGGTTCTGCTTAATGAATGGCACATTGTTATTTCTTGTTCATACATGGATATTTTAGTTGTATTTTGTATACATATTATAAAGATCCTGGGGGAACCTGTAGATAGTTATTATACAGCCCCCAGGAATCAATCCTACAGATGGAGGTGGGAAATGATGGCAGGTATTGATGAAACCTCCTATCTGAATGCCAAGATATGTTTATTTAGAGGCTGCTTCTGTGATCTTGCTTCTACCCATAAACTGTATGGAACTTGCTAATAGGAATGATCAGTTTACTTGTTCCCACCTAATTTACTAATCAGGGAGTGATTGTTTCCCTCAATTAATAATCCAAATGAATAATATCTTCAAGGCTGAAAAACCCTGATCTCTATCTCTGACTGCGATTTGATGGATTCACTCAGAAGATCAATGATTATGAAGTTTCCATTCACCAGTTGCCAGGTGGATCTCTAACTGACAATTTCCTAGAACTCTGAGAATAAACCAGGTCTGTGATGGTTTTCTTATAACAACTATTTAATAGTAACTGATAAGGTAAAGGAAAGGATTGGGGTGAATAGTGAAGGAGAGAGGGATTAAGAAGGATCCTAAACCTTATCTAAATACATTGATTATAAAGGAGCTGGTATCTTGAAGCCTGCTTGGCCAATTACCTGGCAAGGCTAGTGGACTGACCCTAAAAGCTTGAAGGTTTATTTCAGTCCACAATGATTTGGCTTTTGTAGTTGATCTTCTGGCTGGTATTTATGTTGGTATTTGGTGATGATTTTAGAGATGTTGTTTAATATTGAAACTGAATGATGTTATACACCAATGTTGGACAAACTACAGCCCGAAGGCCAGATCCAGCCCCCTAAAATGTTCTAACTGGCCAAGCGACATTATTCCTAATCTGACGAATACAATGAGTAGGATACAATACAATGAAACTTAGAAAGAGTTGCCTTAGAAACAGACTAACAGATGAGTATTTCCTTTACTTTGGTCCCCTCTTTAAAAAGTTTGCCCATCAGTGGTTATACACAGAATAATCTATCAGTAGCTTAGGCACCTAACCCTAGCTATGAGACAATCCTGAGATGACCCAACCTCCCACCAGTATCTCCAGATTGAGACCCTGATGTTTAGATCTTTTCTCCTTTTACAGTCAAATCTCAATTGACTTTTGTTCTCATGTCAGCTCAAAATGCCCTCATTGCATTCTGTGTTCCAACTAAGTAACTGGCACTCATGCTTGGCCAACATGGCTTCTTGCAAAAGTATTTACAATATACAGCCAGTTTAGCTGGGCAGTAGAGAACAGGAAGGGAAGAAATGTGAACATGAATGAAAAGTTGGGCATGTGATAAGTTTTAAATGACAAACAAGGGTTAAATACTTTATCCTAGGAATAATAATGGCCCACTGGACATTAGACAAGTAGGAACATACAAAGACTACTTGTTGGAAGCCATTGAGAGAAACAGGGTCTCTAATAGATATTTTTATCTGGACCCCATCAAAAGATCAACGCAGATAGGCAAGGCCGTGCATTTTGATTTTTCTTCCCTGCAAGTCAGGATGCAGACAGGATGGTTTTATCCAAGATAAAAATCTGGACTTCTATGATTCCTTTTATGATCCACACCTTTTCTTATTGGAAAGCATTATAATCTAATTTTCGAGGAAAGCTTTAAGTTTTTAATAAATCAGCAGTTAAGGGTTTAACAGTTTTTCCCCAAGACAAAAGAGCAGAAATTAGCAAAAAGCTGCCTTGGCCTATATCTGTTCTCAGACAGCTCAAGGTCAAAATCAGGCAGTCAGACACTATTCACATTCATCCAGGTACTTTCCATCCCATAACGTTAAAGACTCATTTATTAAAGATATCTTTTGAAGTATGGAAGCTTTTCCCTGAAATAACTTTTAGATAAAAAATGAGGTTCATTTTTAACCTTGGACTCTTGTCTCATCCTGACATAATCTATATATGAAAAAACTTGTGTGTGAGCTAATTCTGTAACCTTGATCATCTGCGCAGCTGCGAATTCCTTTGTGCTTTTGTGTGAAATGGGTTTTTGAATACAGTATAAAATAAACCCCAAGCTCCATGTCAAATCGGAGCAGCTTTGGGATAACCATTAGTCTGGCTGTTCTCAATTTTCTGCTTTTGTTCTTATCAATCCAACACCATTAAGCACCATTCAAATCCCGGTTAATATAGAGTTGGACCTCAATAGCTACTTTAGGAAAATCAGAGGGTTAATAATGCAACAGTCTAGGTAAGAGATGATATGGGTCAATATTAGGATGGTGGTAGTGTGAGTGAAGAGCAGGGATGTGTATGTGGCAGATGTGGCCATAGAGATACAGAGAACATTACAAAAAATGAAATGGATAATTTTCATTAGATTAAATGTTTAAAGTTTTATACAAATAAAACTGATGTAACCATGATTAGAAGGAAACAACGAACTGTGAAAAAATTGTTATAGCAAGTGTCTCTGAGAATTAAGTCAAATTTTTAAGAATGCAAAGTGGTCCCCAGTTGACAAATGGTCAAAAGAAATGAACAAGCAGTTCTCAGAAGAAGAAATTAAAACTCTACAGTAACTTTAAAAAAATGTTCCAAATCACTAATGATTAGAGAAATGCCAATTAAAACAACTCTAAGATACCACTTCATATCTCTCAGCTTGGTTAACATGACCAAAAAGGAAAATTATAAATGTTAGAGGGGATGTGGGAAAAATGGAACAGAAATACACTATTGGTGGAACTGTAAGCTGATCCAACCATTCTGGAAAACAATATGGAACCATGTCCAAAGGCCATAAAAATATACATACCCTTTTGATTCAGCAATATCCCTTCTGGATCTGTATCACAAAGAGATCACATAGGGGTAAAGGATTGACTTGTGCAAAAATATTTTTAGCAGTTCTTTTTGTAGTGGCAAAGAACTAGAAACTGAGGAGTATCCATCAATTGGAGAATGGTTGAACAAATTGTGGTATATGGTTTTAATGGAATACTATTCTGCCATAAGAAACGAGCAGGAAAAAACTTTTAAAACCTGGACTTTTATGAACTCATACACCGTGAAGTAAACAGAACCAGGCCAGTAGATATAGCAAAGAAATATTGGGCAAAGAGTCAATGAAGTACTGAACTTGTATTGGCAATACAAGGTTCCAAGTTGGCCCCAACAGACTCATGACAATAAATGCTATCCACATTCACAGGAGGAACTATTAGAGTCTTATTGCACACAAAAGCACATCATCTTTCACTTTATTTCCTTCATCAGTTTTTTATTGTATGTGATGATATGTGTCTTCTGTTACAGCATGAGAAATATATTTAAATATGTATTGCATGAAAGCATTAGTATAACCCATTTTGAAATATTTACCATTATGTGGAGGGAGACATAAGGATGAAGAGAATCTGAATCACAAATTTCAGAGAACAATTGTTAAAAATTATTTCTACATGTAATTGAAAAAAATTTTAAGCTTAAAAAAAGAAATTAAATGCTTTACACATATATCTTAAAATTTTATATTGGATGATTAATTATTATGAATGTGACACAGTCCTTAACAATCCAAAGGAATTCAAAACATATCTGCTAAATGTCTTATCAAAAATTGGGAAAGGCCCTGTTTATACAAAATTATAGCTGGACTTTTTATGGTAGCAAAGATTTGGAAACTAAAGGGATGTCCCTCAATTGGGAATGGCTGAGCAAATTGTGGCATACGATGGCGATGGAAGACTATTGTGCTATAAGGAATGATGAACAGGATGGTTTCAGAAAGAACTGGAAAGACCTACATGAAATGATGCAGAGTGAAATAAACAGAAACAGGAGAACATTGTACACAGTAACTGAAATATTGTGGAATGATCAACTGTGATAGACTTTGCTACTAATAGCAATAAAATGATACAGAACAATTCTGAGGGACTTATGAAAAAGAATGCTACCAGAGAAAGAACTGTTGGAGTAGAAATGCAAATGAAAATATATGATTTATCACTTGCTTATTTGGGTACATAATTTGGAGTTTTGGTTTTATAAGACTATTCACTTACAGAAATGAATAATATGGGGCAGGTGGGTAGCTCAGTGGATTGAGAGTCAGGCCTAGAGATGGGAGGTCCTAGGTTCAAATCCGGCCTCAGACACTTCCCAGCTGTGTGACCCTGGGCAAGTCACTTGACCCCCATTGCCTACCTTTACCACTCTTCCACCAAGGAGCCAATACACAGAAGTTAAGGGTTTAAAAAAATAAAAAATAAAAAAACAAATAATATGGAAATATGTTTTATGTGATATACATGTATAACTCAGAAAAAAATTAAAATTTGGGGAAAAAATTAATTATTATTAAATGTCTTATCATGTACATGTTATTGAAAGGAAAAATGAAAAAGAAGATAGTCTCTGCTCCCAAGAGCACTTATACACATTACAAAGGGGAGAGTGGCAAATAGTGAACTTAATATTTTCAGCTTTAAATATTGTATATCTTCTGAGCTTCATTGTAAAGTAGGTGCTATTATTATTATCGCTATTTACAGTTAAGGAAATTGAGGCTGTGAAAGACTGACTAATTCTTCTAAGGTCACATAGCTGTTAAGTGTCTGAGCCAAGTTTCAAATTCAGATCTTCTTAACTGCAAAACCATAACTGTATCCACCTCACCAGCTGGTTGGTCAGCACCCTAAACTAATTATAATAGCAAGAGATATTCATTTATATAGAGCATTAGCACTATACATGGATTATCTCATTTGACCTTTATACATCAGTCATGTGAAATATGTTGTCCTTCCTCCTCTCCATCTCTCTCTCTTTCTCTATAGACATATACATATGTATGCATATATATATATATATATATTTATGTAACATCCTTCAAAAAGGAAAAACAAAGCTTAAACATGATAGTAGGCTCAAAAAAGATGTTCTAAGAAGTGAGAAGGAAGAGAACCTGAAGGGGTAAAAGGAGGAGGGCATTCAGGAGATGGAGAGAAGCAGGAAATTAATCTCTAAATGACAAAATTTCAGTTATCAGAGACAGGCTAGGGAAGAATGCTTCTGAAGGTCCCTTACAAAAAGACACTCCTCAAATCACTGTTTTAGTGAATTTGCCACTGCTTTTCAATATTGAAGTCCTCTGAATTTTAGCTTTTTTAATAAGGCTTTATCAATTATAAAAGGCTTTGTTTGAAATGCACAATTGGCAGAGACTAATTCACATGGACCCCTAAAAAGAACCTTGTGCTGCTTCTCAAACCTGATCTTATCCAATTTCCTATTATTGGCATTGTTGGGTAATAACAAATACCATCCTAGTTACACTAAAATCCAAGTTGTGTTGTCACATGTACAACTTGGCTACAGTGAACTATGCTTTCTTTAAATCTATCTTAAATAAAGTGTCTCCTCACATAATCTCTTTTATTAATTTTTAAAACCAACAACATTTTAGCTAAAGCTTCAGCACACTTTGTTCTTCTTCTAGGACTGATACTTCATTTCTAAACTCTAAACTTCAAGTATGTCACACTTCCCTAATAAAGTAAATATACTATTTATGGATCACATAAAATTCCTATGGCGGAAAACTTGATTGATAAGTGCAATCTAGGCAATTAATGAAAGCTCTGATTGATGAAACCTTGTTGTGAAATATGTCTTTGAAAGGTCTCATTGCACTGATTTTTTTGCATAATAATGATCAAAATAATCTTGTATCTTTGTCCATGAGCCAGGTTTTAAGTGGATGTAATTACCTATAAAATGCTTAAGAGATTTGATGGTATCTGTGGTTGCTAGACACACTACAAAAATAGAAAAGCCTTCTATCCTTACTTATTCTGAAGGTATGACACGAACATAGTTCATTACTTTAATACCCCCCCCGGAAGAAAATCCCCTTAATAATCCCTTAATCACTCATTTTGTAGAGACCAAATAATAATTCAAGGTAATCAGCAAATATGGAGGATTTCTCATATCCAATTACCTGTTGTTGTTGTTGTTTAGTTGTTTTGAGTTGTGTCCAACTCTTCCTGACCCTTTTTGTAGTTTTCTTGGCAGAGATACTGGAATGGTTTGGAGCTTCTCCAGCTCATTTTACAAATGAGGAAACTGAGGCAAACAGAGTTAAGTGACCTTCTATAGATCACATAGCTAGTAAGTGTCAGAGGCAAAATTTGAGCTCAGGTCTTCCTGACTTAGGGCTTAGAAATTAATTTCATACTAATATCAGTGACTATCTTAGCCCTTCTGAGACAATTGCTAAGAAAAGGAAAACAAAACAGAAGAATATTGTGGTTTAGTTTTTGATCTATGAAAATATCAACAAAATGAGTGAGTCACTAAGAATATTTAAGATAGTATCAGCCTTTACTCATTACAAGTCAATTCCAAAATGACCAAAATTTACCTCTTATACCAACCACTACTTTAATAATTGCCTATCCCTCTTTTCAAGAAAAATCATACAAAAGATAGTAATATTTTTGGCTTAGTTCCTGAACTTTTTGAAAAAAGTTTGGGGGGAAATATTTTGCTTTAGGCCTTTTTTATCTTTTTTTCTCTCCCATAAGGGAAGAATTATTGCTATTTGTATTTTCTCCACATATATAATAATAAGATAGGACACTATTACATAACCATCTCACTAAAATTTATCATAAAAAGTAACCCAAATGAGCACAAAGCCACTTGGGGAAAGATGAAAAGGAAAAATACAAGACAGCTCATATAAAAATGACATTATCACCAGATTGTATAGAAAATATCTGGCTCTTAGCCTACAAGATATTAGAGGCAGGCCTAGTATCTGCTTAATTAACTTTATAAAGAAGCTAATATAGTACCATGAATAGAGAAACACTTAATAGGAACTTTCCATAATAATGACCAAATAACCCTCCCAATAAGGTACTATTTCCATAGCAACTGTTGTGAAGCCCACTTGACTTAGGTAAAATAAAAAGTTAATCATTTTAAGAGGATTTGAAATGTGGACTTGGATTTAAAATAGAACTTACCATCATGATATGTAGAGAAATAGATACTAGATTCTATCATCTATATATCAAGTATGATAAGGTTTAAACTCTTTCATTAGGTAGAAAGAATAAGATTAATACTTTTCAATAGCATTAGAAATGGGACAGAATATAACAACCACTTCCATCCAGATCTCTCAGTTTATTCAGCATATTGAAGAGTTAAAAGAGATTACTGGATGCTTCTAGAACAGATCTTTACTACTAAAGAACTTCCCTTCACACAAAGGAAGGCCTTAGAGAAAAGAGAGGATAAGAGCGCAGGGAACAAGGAAGAGATATAAATGAGAGAATCAGCATTTTCCATCAGCATCAACCTAGGAACTTATATATAATTTCAAGTGTTATGCTGGCTAAATAAAGCTGCCAGCCATCAGTCAACTGCATCCTTTGGGTTGTACCCTTTCCAGGATCCTGATGTGTAGGTGCTGGTTGATGCTGGTGAGAATAAGGCAGAGGCATTATTTGAGCTCGTGATCTTAGGAGTTCTGATCTACAATATGGCTAAAGCTTAAAAAGATGTCTATACTAAGTCTGGTATCACTCTGGTGAACCTTGTGGAGCAAGGGGCCACCAGCCTGCATAAACAGGAGTAACAAGCTAAGGAGGAAATGGGGTAAGTCAAAGTTTCTGTGCCAATCAGCAATGGGATGAAGCTTGTGAATAGCCACAGCACTTCTAGCCTGGGAAAAATAGAGACCTAGTCTACAAAAATAGGTGGAATTCAAATGAGATATGTATAACACTTTGCAAAACTTAAAGTATAATATAAATACTTATTATTATTATGGAAAGATGAATAAATGAATATAGATAGGCAAATAAATATGTAAATACATGAAATAAGCCAGCACCAATTCTATATTCTTTAAAAAAAAAACAGACTATCTTTCACATGCAAAGATAAAGCTACTGACTCATGAGCCAATGAGGCAATATCCCCTTCTAGTCATTCCCCTTGTATGTACACTGGTGATGGATTTATGCAAATCCACTCATTCACTACACTTGTATCTTTCATGAATAAGACTGTATGTTTTCTAGATTGATGGGAAGGCTTAAAGGTACCCTTAGAGTACATGGAATAAAGAGAATTAGATAATTTCATATGATGCTAGCACCTTCAACCTCATAAGCAGCAAAGGTATTAATGTTAATAATAGATCATTACATTAATATGGAATTTTTACTAAGCTAACCAGTCAGACATGCATGTCAGTGCTATTAACTATAGACTACCACAAATAAAACTACATATTTCTTCATTCAAAATGGAAAAATCTATAGCCTCATTATACTGCCACACTTTCAGAGACATAAACAATCACCTCTCTTTGCTTTAGTAAACAAAGAGTCTCCAGGATTGCCATAGTAAATATAAATTCATCACATAGTGATCAATATTAAGGTGATAGAATTTTCCAGAATTAAATGAATTTATCAAATTCAGACACTAAGCCTCTTTACCTGGAAGGACTTGCCAAATCTTATTTTACCTCTGAAGACCTCGAGCATCCAAGGTCAACTCCATGCCATGATGAAGCACAGAAGGTGGAATATTAGCAGAGTATACTTACGATGTCTCATCATAATGCAATATTTTAAGGACCTGTGATTTCTTCAGGAAGGGTACTCTCTCTAAAGAAAGAAATGACAGTTCCTCCTCACCTAGATGGTTTAATAAGTTACTATAACAAAATGAAACAAACAGTGCTTGGTGGCCCAAATTTCTACCAATAGACCTCTTCATGAGGAAAATTCATACCTCCCAAATTTTGCCTGCTTTATTTCTAATAAGAGACAGCTTGCTCATTCCTAATGGCCCTGATCATTTATCTCATCAAAATTATACTATTGCTTGAGAGAGTAAAAAGCATTTAAATAAAGCTCTTCATCTTCCTGTTTTGTCTCCTTTCCCAGCCACCTTGCAACTCTCCTATGATTAAATATAGGTAAGTCAAAATAGTATTTTTTCTTGCCATATATTTCTTATAATGTTCAACAAAAATACCTTTAGACTTTTAAACCAGGCAAGAACAGAGGGCCACCAAGCATTTAAACATCAAAAGATATACACAGTAATTTAGAATTATTCTCATAAAAAATAATTAAACATGAGACAAACACATTAAAGATCCAATATTAAGCCAACACAGCACTTGAAACCAAATATGTTCATATGGTACCTGTGTTTTCTCTTATTATAGTATTTATTTTATAATTAACCTCTACTATTCTAATATTGGCTCTTGAAGGCCTCTCAAAGTAAATCTTTTGTTACTGTGAACACATTTTTAAATCATTTGGGTTAACTACCAATTATGGTTGCCTTAAATAGTTTGCAATTTATATTGTATTCTTTCTTTTCTATTTTCTCTGTTTTTTTTTTAATTTTGTTTTATTGCAAACTTTTATTAATGTTTTGGGTACTTTAGGGATTTTAAAGACTACAAACAACCACTAGATATCAAGATATTCTAGGCTTCCAAAAAAATTATTACTGCTAATAATATTTCAATAGAGACAGACTTTCCAATATATAGTTATAGCATTTAATTGGTTCTTCTACTGAAAAATCAAGTAGAAATCATCACAATGGAGGAAGAAGTGCTACTGATATGAAATCACTAGTAATTTAAGAATTTATTATTATCTTGATGGAAAATTATAGATTATAAGGACTTTACCTTGATAATTTGAGACAGAAAGATAACATAAACTAAAGCTGTCAACTTTATCTTGAATCCATGAGTTTGGGAGAGAATATCAAGATATTTCAGTGTTTTGTCACTTCTGGTCATTCAAGATAGAAAATTAATAAGTCAAGGCATTTTCAATTTGGAATTATAAGCTCAGTAAATTTCTAAATGGTATTTTTTTATTTTAAAAATAAACATTTTTAAATATATGTAGAAGAAAAAACAGATAGTTGCATAGTATAGATCAGTGTAATCTCCAGTTTTCAGACTACACATCTCTAGTGGCAAAATAATTTTGAGTAAACACTCCTAATATATATGTTATCATTAATTTATTAACATATTTTATACATTGAAAAGATTTATTCCTAATGCTATATCATTTTTTATTTATAAGTAATGTTGTTTGATAAGGTTCAATAATTTTTCAAGTTTCTTTTCTCTTCATTCCTTTGTTCTGACAATTC
Organism: Gracilinanus agilis; assembly: GCF_016433145.1. Lineage (NCBI taxonomy): Eukaryota > Metazoa > Chordata > Mammalia > Didelphimorphia > Didelphidae > Gracilinanus > Gracilinanus agilis. Next base: position 140,015,796 of record NC_058131.1, on the reverse strand, counting down.
TAGGAATACTCCCTACCCCACAGCAGCTTCTAAAATTGGGATGATTGAGATTGAGATTATGAGCTCCATCTTGTCCAATAAACAATTAGCTTAAGCCAAGCATGTCTGGAAGCAACATGGCAGCATCCTTGGGTCACCCACTGAGGTAAATGAAGGTCATTTTCAACCAAGCATAACCCAATTTCTTCATCTAACAATGCAAACCTAGGATTAGGCATGTTATTTCCATTATCATGAAGCAATCATGGAGGAACTGTAAATTATTAAGCCTACCTCCTCATTAGCATGAGAGATACAAAATGAAGCAAAAGATTGGATTCACTTAAAAGAGCTTTATCATCTACTGAAGTCAACTTTTGGGGCCAAATTATTTTCCATTTGTGTTGGCTGTCCCAGATATATTAGAACAAGTACATAGTTATGGACAATAGCTATCTGGTCAACATGGTACCTCCACTTCAGCCCCTCATTTCCCCATTACTTTGGATGCCACCCTTTGGAAGTTTGAATATGATAGATATTCACTATCTCTATCACATTTTCCAACCATCTATCTCCTCATCATGATGCCTGCATACTACCTACACTCTAGCCATCTAGTTTGCCTCCTCCCTTCATCCATCAAAGCACATAGTTGGTATTTAATAAATTCTCTATCTATTGATCCATTCATCCAATTAAATGTTATGATCTGGGCAATATTCTTTATCTACTTGGTCTGTTATTAGATGACCAAAACAAAGTTTGAATACTAAAAGATTTCATTCATAAAGCTCTATAAGCTTTTTAAAATTTTTTTTTAAATCTTTAACCCTTACTGGTTTTAGAATCAATATTGTGTATTGGTACCAAGGCAGAAGAATGGTATGGACTAGGCAATGGAGGTCAAGTGACTTGCCTAGGGTCACATAGCTAGGAAGCATCTGAGGCCAGATTTGACCATAGAACTTCCCATCTCTAGGTCTGGCTCTGAAACCACTGAGCCACCTAGCTGCCCCCAGCTCTATAATTCTTAATGTAGTACATTCTTAATTCTGTAATTCCTTATACAGTACAATGTCATCTGTAAACAGGAGCATGTGGAAAATATCACATTTCGCAAATAATCCCTCTTCAATCTAAACTCTATGTTGTGTGAATGAAATTATTTAGGGGACACTGATCCCAAGGAGAGAGTCTAAGGGTTAGCCCTGATGTCCCCTGGCGTCAGCATGAACATCAGCATAAGAGTGAATAACAACGTGGCAGGGCCAGCATCACCATGGACATCAGCCAGTAGAATGTCACCTCAGAAAGGCAGAGGGCATGACATTTGAAAGCCACTAAGCAAGGAGTCTTCTAAACCCAACTTCCATACCTGAGACTGTCCTCTGAGCTGTCCAAGCACTGGCTTATCTTGACCCTTGATCTTACTGCTCCTCTGGTGGCAGTGCCTTGGCCAGCCAAATGAAGTTCTAATTAGGCTGAAACTTCTCAATATCTCACTCTCTCTTCATTAATAAATGCTTATAACTGGTGCTTAGCCTCCAGGCCACCTTTTACTTGTTACAATGTTAATTCTCCTCCACTACAGAGACAAACACTTTTGGCAAGTATATATCTCCATTTTATGTAGTCCCTGATTATTCACTTAACAGGGTTATTTCTGTCCCTATAGCTTTTGAGGAATGGCATTTTTCTCAACTATAAGGGATTTTTTTCCTCAAAACCAACAATTGACATGTACAGTGTTTCTATTAACACCCCCACTGAGAATACCCTCAATTCATGTATCAATGATTTCCCTAAAAATGTTATATGGATGAGAAAGAAAACATTCAATAGTTGTGGATCTTCTCTGTCACTTATTTTTAATATTAATAATATCTGAGATTTTGTTCCATATTTATAGTATCTTTCCCTTCTATCACATACCTGAGGATCTGATCCCTCAATGATTTCACGATATCAATTTCAGCATAGATTTCTTGGATATATGCCTGGTACAATCTGGTGGCTTTTCCTGTCTATCCTTATTGGTATCATTTGTGCCACCCCTGTAAACACATCTGGGACTATGATGTAAAGAGCCCAAATATGGTTCTTCAGTTCTTCATTTTTTTTAAATGCTTTAATTTGTTACCCTTTTCCCATTTTTATCCTTAAAGGTCCTTGGGCTCCAATCAATAAGCATTAATTGCTGTTGTTCAGTCATTTCATCTGTGTTCACTCTTCATGGTCCCCTTTGAAGCTTTTTTGGCAAAGATATTGGAGTAATTTGCTATTTCCTTCTCCAGCTCATTTTACAAAGGAAGAACACTGAGACAAACAGGGTTAAGTGACTAATTCAGCATCACACAGCTAGTAAATGCCTTCAATCAAAATCTGAACTCAGGAAGACAAGTCTACCTGACTACAGGCCTTGCACTCAAACCACTGAACCATTTAGCTGCCACAAGTTATAATTAAGTGCCTACTATGTATAAGGGCCAAAGCTAGATAAAGGACAATTTGGTTCAGTTTCTTCCAAAGTTTTCTTTAAAACTATTTTGTTGATTCCAAAGCCAGGTAGACCAAAAACAGAGAAAGAAAACTATAGACCAATATCCCTAATGAACACAGATGCAAAAATCTTAAATAGGATATTAGCAAAGAGACTCCAGCAAGTAATTAAGAAGGTCATCCACCATGATCAGGTGGGATTTATACCAGGAATGCAAGGATGGTTCAACATTAGGAAAACCATCCACATAATTGACCATATCAACAGTCTAACAAACAAAAATCACATGATTATCTCAATAGATGCTGAAAAAGCCTTTGACAAAATACAGCATCCATTCCTATTGAAAACACTGAAAAGTATAGGAATAGAAGGACCCTTCCTAAAAATAATAAACAATATATACCTAAAACCATCAACAAGCATTATATGCAATGGGGATAAATTAGAAGCCTTCCCAATAAGATCAGGAGTGAAACAAGGATGCCCATTATCGCCTCTATTATTCAACATAGTACTAGAAACACTAGCAATAGCAATTAGAGAAGAAAAAAGAAATTGAAGGTATCAAAATAGGCAAGGAGGAGACTAAGCTATCACTCTTTGCAGATGATATGATGGTCTACTTAAAAAATCCTAGAGAATCAACTAAGAGGCTGGTAGAAATAATCAACAACTTTAGCAAAGTGGCAGGATACAAAATAAATGCACATAAATCATCAGCATTTCTATACATTTCCAACACATTAGAACAGCAAGAGGTAGAAAGAGAAACACCATTTAAAATCACCCTAGACAATATAAAATACTTGGGAATTAATCTAACAAAACAAACACAGCTATTATATGAAAACAACTACAAAACACTTTCCAAACAAATAAAACTGGACCTCAACAATTGGAAAGCCATTAACTGTTCATGGGTAGGACGAGCTAACATAATAAAAATGAACATCCTACCCAAATTAATTTACCTATTTAGCACCATACCTATCAAATTACCAAAAAACTTCTTTACTGAATTAGGAAAAACTATAACAAATTTCATTTGGAATAACAAAAGATCAAGAATATCAAGGGAAATAATGAAAAAAAATGTGAAGGAAGGGGGCCTAGCAGTACCAGATATTAAACTATACTATAAAGCAGCAGTCATTAAATGAATATGGTACTGGCTAAGAGATAGAAGGGAGGATCAGTGGAATAGACTTGGGGTTAATGATGTCAGCAAGACAGTGTATGATAAACCCAAAGAGCCCAACTTTTGGTACATGAATCCACTATTTGACAAAAACTGCTGGGAAATTTGGAAAACAATATGGGAGAGATTAGGTTTAGATCAACATCTCACACCCTACACCAAGATAAATTCAGAATGGGTGAACGACTTGAATATAAAGAGGGAAACTATAAATAAGTTAAGTGAACACTGAATAGTATACTTGTCAGATCTCTGGGAAAGAAAAGATTTTAAAACCAAGCAAGAGTTAGAGAAAATTAAAAAATGTAAATTTAATGGTTTTGATTATATTAAGCTAAAAAGCTTTTGTACAAACAAAAACAATGTAGTCAAAATCAGAAGGGAAACAACAAATTGGGAAAAATATTTATAACAAAAAACTCTGACAGGGGTCTAATCACTCAAATATACAAGGAGTTAAATCAATTGTATAAAAAATCAAGCCAATCCCCAATTGATAAATGGGCAAGAGACATGAATAGGCAATTTTCAGGTAAAGAAATCAAAAGTATCAATAAGCACATGAGAAAGTGTTCTAAATCTCTAATAATTAGAG
>NC_058131.1:140010901-140011419 GCF_016433145.1 Gracilinanus agilis | reverse complement strand
GTTTGTACCCCAAAGAGATCATAGATAAACAGACTTGTACAAAAATATTTATAGCTGCCCTTTTTGTAGTGGCAAAAAACTGGAAAATGAGGGGATGTCCTTCAATTGGGGAATGGCTGAACAAACTGTGGTATATGCGGGTGATGGAATACTATTGTGCTAAAAGGAATAATAAACTGGAGGAATTCCATGCAAATTGGAGAGACCTCCAGGAAGTGATGCAGAGCGAAAGGAGCAGAGCCAGAAGAACATTCTACACAGAGACTGATATACTATGGTAAAATCAAATGTAATGGGCTCCTGTACCAGCAGCAATGCAATGACACAAGACAGCTCTGAGGGATTTATGGTAAAGATGCTACCCACATTCAGAGGAAGGACTGCAGGAGAGGAAACATATAAGATAAACAATTGCTTGAATGTATGGGTTGGGGCGGACATGAATGGGAAATAGACCCTGAACAAGGACACATGTTACAACCAGCAGAAATGTGCGTTGGCCATGGGTGGGGGGAGAG
>NC_058131.1:139974938-140010504 GCF_016433145.1 Gracilinanus agilis | reverse complement strand
TCAACAATTGGAAAGCCATTAACTGTTCATGGGTAGGACGAGCTAACATAATAAAAATGAACATCCTACCCAAATTAATTTACCTATTTAGCACCATACCTATCAAATTACCAAAAAACTTCTTTACTGAATTAGGAAAAACTATAACAAATTTCATTTGGAATAACAAAAGATCAAGAATATCAAGGGAAATAATGAAAAAAAATGTGAAGGAAGGGGGCCTAGCAGTACCAGATATTAAACTATACTATAAAGCAGCAGTCATTAAATGAATATGGTACTGGCTAAGAGATAGAAGGGAGGATCAGTGGAATAGACTTGGGGTTAATGATGTCAGCAAGACAGTGTATGATAAACCCAAAGAGCCCAACTTTTGGTACATGAATCCACTATTTGACAAAAACTGCTGGGAAATTTGGAAAACAATATGGGAGAGATTAGGTTTAGATCAACATCTCACACCCTACACCAAGATAAATTCAGAATGGGTGAACGACTTGAATATAAAGAGGGAAACTATAAATAAGTTAAGTGAACACTGAATAGTATACTTGTCAGATCTCTGGGAAAGAAAAGATTTTAAAACCAAGCAAGAGTTAGAGAAAATTAAAAAATGTAAATTTAATGGTTTTGATTATATTAAGCTAAAAAGCTTTTGTACAAACAAAAACAATGTAGTCAAAATCAGAAGGGAAACAACAAATTGGGAAAAATATTTATAACAAAAAACTCTGACAGGGGTCTAATCACTCAAATATACAAGGAGTTAAATCAATTGTATAAAAAATCAAGCCAATCCCCAATTGATAAATGGGCAAGAGACATGAATAGGCAATTTTCAGGTAAAGAAATCAAAAGTATCAATAAGCACATGAGAAAGTGTTCCAAATCTCTAATAATTAGAGAAATGCAAATCAAAACAACTCTGAGGTATCACCTCACACCTAGCAGATTGGCTAAAATGAAAGAAGGGGAGAGTAATGAATGTTGGAGGGGATGTGGCAAAATCGGGACACTGATGCATTGCTGGTGGAGTTGTGAAATGATCCAACCATTCTGGCTGGCAATTTGGAACTATGCCCAAAGGGCTATAAAAGACTGCCTGCCCTTTGATCCAGCCATACCATTGTTGGGTTTGTACCCCAAAGAGATCATAGATAAACAGACTTGTACAAAAATATTTATAGCTGCCCTTTTTGTAGTGGCAAAAAACTGGAAAATGAGGGGATGTCCTTCAATTGGGGAATGGCTGAACAAACTGTGGTATATGCGGGTGATGGAATACTATTGTGCTAAAAGGAATAATAAACTGGAGGAATTCCATGCAAATTGGAGAGACCTCCAGGAAGTGATGCAGAGCGAAAGGAGCAGAGCCAGAAGAACATTCTACACAGAGACTGATATACTATGGTAAAATCAAATGTAATGGGCTCCTGTACCAGCAGCAATGCAATGACACAAGACAGCTCTGAGGGATTTATGGTAAAGATGCTACCCACATTCAGAGGAAGGACTGCAGGAGAGGAAACATATAAGATAAACAATTGCTTGAATGTATGGGTTGGGGCGGACATGAATGGGAAATAGACCCTGAACAAGGACACATGTTACAACCAGCGGAAATGTGCGTTGGCCATGGGTGGGGGGAAAGCAGGGGGGGGTCGGGTGAAGGGGAAAGTAGGGGCATAAAGTATGTAAACAGGTTAAAAACGAATATTAATAAATGTCTAATTAAAAAAAAAACTATTTTGTACTCCATTTCTCTCTACTTAATAGGACAACACTACTCATATTGAGCCATGATCTTTTTTTCACAGATTTTACAAATAGTTATATTTTGACTTACAGTGTTGCCTCTGGTCAACTCTTATTTGAAAAGTCTATTAAATGCTAATTGATTAAGGAATTTTTAATCACTTCAGCTACTTTTCAAAATTATCAATGTCCTTAGTCTTAAATATTTTCCAAATATTAACATTACTTGTGTAGGAAAGGGTTCTACTTGGCCTCTCTAACTTAACCTGATATCCCTAAAGCTATTTTTCAAGTTATGATCATATTTCTAGTCATGTTAAAGGGTCCTAATGAATTATCTGTAAAAGTTTCTGTACTGGAATTTTAACAAATATTATATGTAGCAGTTATGAGAGAGCATAGGAGTTAAGGAAGCTGGGTATGAAGTTCTATTCTACTATTTACCTGTGAGCCTTTGAGCAAATTTCATCTGTCTGTTTCTTCATCAGTGAAATAAGAGCTGAACTACATAATCTCTAAGGTACCTCTGGATTCTAAATGGATTTACAACTGAAAAGCTGGCTAGATATATAGAGTCAGAGCTTCAAAATCCAGAGGTCATATTTCCCAGCAATTTGACCTTGTCATTTCACCTCTACAGGCCTCAATTATTTCATCTGTAAAATGAGAAAGTTCAACAGATCACCTTTAAGGTCCTTTCTGGCATCATAGTTAAAATTCCTCTAATTCTACCACATATTCATCTTAGGAAACTCATTTCACGTGATGACTGAGTCAAGAAAAGGCCATTAGGTTTCTCTAAACCCATGACTTACTTGTGTGTGTGTGTGTAAGTCAGCAGAAATGAAATAATACAATTGGACCAAAGTATTCCTTTTGAAACATCTAACGACCAATTAAAGTGATGACAAAGTCTACTAAAAGTAAAACACATGATCATTGTGATTTTTTTTTTTAACCCTTACCTTCCAATACCGTGTATTGGCTCCAAGGCAGAAGAGTGGTAAGGGTAGGCAATGGGGGTCAAGTGACTTGCCCAGGGTCACACAGCTGGTTGATGTTGTTTTTAATATTTTATGTAATAAATAGTACAGGAATAAGTTAGCCAATTTGTTTTAACTGTATGCTTTCTATTATGAAATCAGTGCTCAGGAACCAATCAGCCAAAAGAAAAAGTTAAGTTTTTTCTGGTTGATCAGGAAAAGAAAAGACCTTCAGAAATCATCAGAAAGAGGTAATTCACCCAAGTTTGCAATCACTGAGCAAGGAAATTAAATAACTCTTTGTACAAATTCATATTCTATTTTGTTGTTCCAATTTTTTAAATCCCTTCAATAGCCTTATTAATTAAACAAAGAGATAAAAGAATAAAGCAATAATTATACAGAAAAAGAACCAAAAATGCCTCAGGACAATCAAGAAAAGGTATCACAAATAGCCCCATTCCATAGAGAATGAAATGAAACATGATAGTGCTCCCTTTGCCTCTTGCCTTTTCTCCTATTGCTAGCAATGGAAAATCCTACAAAATTTGAATATCAAAGTGAACTTAAAGAAAGTAGAAATTATCTAGAGCAATAGGAAAAACAAGTTCTCTCATCCATATTTCAGGAGTGTTCAATTATGTCCATACAGTTAAAATACCTCTAAAAAGTATATGAATAATTCAATACAGCTATGTATAATGATCTAGATAAAGTAAAGTAATCTCTCAATCAATAAACATTTATTAAGTACCAACTATATGCAAGGCACTGTGATAAGCACAAGTGAAACAGAGAAGTGAAAGGATAGTTCTGCCCTCAAGGAGCTTACAATCTAGTGGGGGAAACAACATTTAAATAAATATATACAAAGCAATCCATATATTAGATAAATAGGAAATAATCAAGTGAAGGTATTATAATTAACATGGGTTCAGGAAGGGTTCCTATAGAAATTGGATTTTAGCTAGGATTTAAAGGAAGCTAGAAAGATCAGTAATCTGAGCAGAGAACATTCTAGGCATGGGTGATAGCCAAATAAAATGTTGAGCATTTTTTTTGTGAATGGCCTGGAGGTCAGTGTCACAGGATTGAAGAATATGTGTGGGAAAGTAAGTAATGCGATTTGGGCAAGTCATTTAGTCTTCTGAGCCTCGGTTTCCCCATATAAAAAAATTAAAGGTATGGTAGAAAACAAAATCCTAGCCCACCATCCCTCCTCTCCCCCTCCCCAAGCAAGTTAGGCTGTTTTTTTTTTTCTTTTAAACCAACTTTAAGATTTAATTGGTGCAGGAGGTCATTGACTTGGCTTCCAGGTTGTCTGGAGAGATAATGAAAAATCCAAAATAAATGGGAAATAAGGGGCTGGAATGCCTCCCTGAGTTTTTAGAGAGCAAGAACAAGACTTGAAAGCTATGCTAAACTGAATCAATGCTTTATTGTGGATAAGCATCCCTTCCCTACTCTAAACATTCTCTCCTTGCTACAAACTACTTAAATTTCCTTTTATTAATTATTACATGAATTAAAAGTTTCTCATTTCATTTCAATTTCTGACTTAAACTATTTGGCAACTGGCCTGAGTTAGGCTCAACCTATTACAAGGCTACTGGACTAGATGGTCTCTGAAGTTCCTCTTCCATTTCTAAATTTAAGCCTATGATTCTTTCGAACTTTAGATTCTATTAAACCATGATAATAATGCAACTATCAATGCAACAGAATCACAGTAAGTATATATAATACATCTAAATTTCTTGTCTATTTGCATTCACGATTCTTCAGCCCTCATGCATATGAGCAAATGTTAACCATGCCTCCTCAGTAAAGATTACTTGAGCCTTATGCAGTACACTAGTTTCTCCTCGTAATGCAAGGTGGCTAACAGAAACTTTTTGCTTCTGTAATTTCTGTCACAAAAAGTCAGTTAAAGATCTTAGAATCTTCAGAAAGTCAGTTAGAACTTAAAGCTATAAATAGAGGTGAAGTTCCAACTGACAGGGCTTTTGCCTTCTGGCTTTTGCTGTGGCTGTAGGCTTTTGCTTTGGCCTTTCAGCTTGGCTTTGCTTCAGCCTTGGCCTGTGTTTATTTTGTCTTTGGGAAATTTGGACCTATCTCATTTCTCTCCCTGATCTCCCATCTCCATCCCCCCCCTTCCCTGAATTTCCTTTGGGTCCTAGATGGAAGGGAGGGCTTGGTGATTAGACATTGTGGGTTTAGTTTCTATAGACTAGTAGAGTATCCTCAAATAAGTTACCCCTAGTTTTAATGATTTGATAGAGACTTTACTTAAAAGGCAGTCAAATCTTCCTGACTGGGAGAGCCGGTCTCTCTCTCTGTCTAAACCTCTCCGCGACCCATCCCCCACCCTCACCCCTCTCCCTAGCAGCAATTAGAAAACCCTGAACCCCTCTCCCCTTCTGACTGACCCTGGTATTAATAAATCCCCTTGTTACCTATTCAAACCCTTTGGTGAATCACTGTGTCGAAAATTAAGATAAGGGCTCAAGGGGAAGGAATCATTTTTCTTTTATTTCTTGAAAGAACTGGGGGCATCCATCTTGGCAGGAAGTACCTACCTCAATACTTCCTCCAGCCATCAGTTTGACTGGCAGGGAGGGGCCCTCTAGACTCCTCCCTCAAGAGACTTTAGAAACTGACAAGAAAACCCTCCAGCCAAACCTAAACATTTCTTACTGGACCTACTTTCCTCCCTGTATTCTCTGTCTCAAACCTCTGGGAATAAATCTGTTTGAGCTGCCCTCTCCTACATAACCCATTTCCTTTATCTCCTACATACCTTCCTGTACCTTCTTTCTTCCTCCAATCACCTTATAATCACCTAATATCCCCTTTATCCTTCCTCACACCCAATTGCGTTTCATTGACTCTACTCAGATTACCTTATTTATTTACTTCTTGATAACATCCTCTAAAGAGAAAAGTAGAATCTTTGAAGTCCTAAGTCTCTGCTGTTTCATGAAACACCTGCTACTGACAAGAAGCAGGCACTGATTTGATGGATACCAGCTGCTAAGAACAAAATACAAAAGGTAATCTTAGTTGTACAATTTCTTCCTTAATGAAAAGCAGTGTCATCTGGATGGGATAGACCCACTTCAAGAAAACAAGAGGCCTGCTTTTCCTTAAAAAGCAAAAATATACTAATTCCTTTGGCCCTCCATACCATCACAGCCAAGTTTCATTTCCTCATCCATTTACTTAAAATTCTTGCACACCTACTAAGAGAAATGAAGGATCTTAAGTAATCAAAAGCTCTACTGCACAGCCAAATTCTGCAAGAAACCATTTGCTTTTGCTGCCTGAGCTGTGTTGGTCTACTTAAAAAAAGATCAGTCTCTTTCTTCTCCTACCCCTCTCAAAGTTCGAACATGAAAAAAAAATTACTCATTTCTTTCTCTTGTTTTCTTCATTCCAAATCACTTGTTTCCTTCAACTCTGTATTTTCTTTACTAGAACTGGAAATGTAATCAATTTCCATATTGGTTCATGTTATAATGAGAAAAATCCTTTGATTAAAAAAAAAAACTTTTTATATGAAAAAACAAAACAGTCTTCCATTGTCTTTTAAAATAGAAGCTAATTTTATCTAGTTCAAATTGATTCTTTATTATGGGTTGTCAGCCAAAAAGGAGGTTTGCATAAAAGCTTGAATGAGAGATTCAAAATGTCATGTATCTATTGAATGGTAAGCTGTCTTCTGCAGGTCAATCCATTCTCTTCAACTTTTGGTCTTACAGAATTGCCTAACTCAGTTTAAGTAACTAGTCCAGAGTCACATAGGTGTATGTGAGAGGCTAAATTTAAACCTAGGTCTTTCTTGGTTTAAGATAAGCTCTATATTTACTAGGTCATGTTGCTTTCTCCATAAAGGAATATGAAATAAGCAAAATGCAAACATCAAAGTTCATAGCATAATAGACAAAGTCCATCATAAACAAAGTTCAAAGTTCCAGCAGTGAAAGGAACACTAAGGTCATCTAGTCCAGCACTGGTGAACCTTTAACAATGTCCAGTGCCCAAAGGGCAAATTCAAGCTGTCTGTGAGGGTGCCCCACCACCATTACTGGAGAGAGCTGGAGGAGAAAGTGCTTGCTTTTGGTGGCTGGACAGAGGGTGGGGCATGCGAAAAAGGGAAATTTGGACCTATGCCCAAAGGGCTATAAAAAATGCATGACTTTTGATAATGTAATACCTCTACTAGGTCCCAAAGAGATAAAAAAGGGGAGGGAAAGCTCTTCCTGTACAAAAATATTTATATCTGCTCTTTTCGTGGTGACAAAGAATTGGAAATTGAAAGGATGTCCTTCAATTGGGGAAAGGCTGAACAAATTGTGGTATATGGTGGCAATGGAATATTATTGTGCTATAAGAAATAATGAACAGGATGATTTCAGAAAGAACTGGATAGACCTACATGAACTGATGTAGAGTGAAATAAGCAGAACCAGGAAAACATACACAGGAACAGCAATACTGTGGAATAATACACTGACAAATTTAGCTACTTTCAGCAGTACAATGATCCAGGACAATCTGAGGAATTTATAACAAAGAATGCTACCCATCTCCAGAGAAAGAACTGTTGGAGTCAGTATGAAGATCAAAGAGTATGATTTTTTTCACTTTATTTCTATTTGTTTTGGTTTTTTTGGTTTTTTTTTTTTTTTTTGGTGTTTAGGTTTTATATGAATGAAAAGTTAAGATCAGTCAATACTTTCATCTGCTGCATTCCTGCCTTCCTCCCTCCCCAATCTCAGGAAGAGCCAATAGCAAGTTTATTTTATATGTCCCAAAATTAGTTTTCCAAGCTAAATATCTCATTGACAGACGTGGTCATATGTAGAATTGGCCAAATGGAAAAGGAGGTACAAAAACTCAATCAAGAAAATCATGTCTTATTAGAATTGGGCAAGTAGGAGAGACATCAAGAAACGATCAAAGTCAAAAGAGTTGGAAGTAATGGGATGTTAGAAATAAAATTAAGGCATGAGAAAGAGGAGCATTGGGAAGAGGGGGAAGGGAAAAAAAGAGGTAAACTATCAAATTATCTCACATAAAAGAAGCATGAAAGAACTTTACAGTGGAAGATGGAGAGAGGAGCATGTGAACCTTATTCTTGTTGAATTTGCTCAAGAAGAACAAATATAATCAACCAAGTATAGAAATCTTACCTACAAGAAAACAGGAAGGAAAGGGAATAAGAGAATGGGGAATAGGGCTGATAGAAAAGAGGGCAAAATTGAAGAGTTGATGGTCAAAAACTAAACATGGGGAAATAAGATGGAGAATAACACACAGTAATTATAATGGTGCAAAATTTTTCTACAAGTCTATAATATAAAGGCCTAATTTCTCAAATCCACAGAGAAATAAGTCAACGAATACAAGTCATTCCCTAATGGATAAAGGGTCAGAGGATATGAACAGGCAGTTCTCAAAGTAAGTAAAGCTCTCTATAGTCTTGAAAAAAAAATGCTCTAAATCACTATTTAGAGAAAAAGCAAATCAAAGCAACTCTGAGGTACCACCCCACACTTATTAGAATGGCTATTTTGATAGAAAAGGAAAATGACAAAACTTGGAGGAGATATAGGAAAATTGAGGACTAATGTACTGCTGGGGGCGTTGTGGACTGATTCAATCATACTGAAAACCAATTTGGATCCATGTCCAAAGGGTTACAAATAATACATACCCTATGACCCAAAAATACTGCAACTTTGTATCCCAAAGAGTAAAAAACACACACACACACACACACACACACACACACACACACACACACAGAGGATATATATGTACAAAAACAGGTCACCAAACCATGTGTTTGGCCTCTTAATTTTTCCCTTCTCCTCATCCCATTTCCACTAATTACTTTTTAAATTATTAAATAATTAATTTCTTATTTTTTTTAAAAACCAAAAAACAAATAATTACCAAACCAGTCACTTTGTAAATTCTTTAAGATTAGATGTCACATTGGTTATCTGGTTTTTAAATATGTTTTCAGTTTGTGTTAAATAGCCGTCTTTAATTTTTCAAGTCAGGATAACTCAATTTTGGTCTGAGACTCTACTTAGTGATTGAAATTAACTTTCTCTGAATCTGATTGTGGTTTTCTTTTATATTGTTGGTTGTGAATGGCGGTAGCAGAACAGTGAATACATAACAAATGTACACTTTTGTAGGTAATGAAATTTCTCTATTTATCCTAGGTTGTACTCTTTTCCATGATCTCTTTTTTCCTAAGAGGGAAATATTTTACTCTTTACCTTTCTTGCCTAACTTTGCTAATGTAATTGTTAACCTTTAAAACAGAATTTCTCTTTGAAAAATTCTTAATAGTGCTAGGCAAATCTAATTCCATCTCTAACACCAGGTTGAAAAATAAATTTCATAAAAGCTAGATAAAAAATTATTTCCTTAAGTAGTTAAAAGTAGTTTAGAAAATGTTTAAGTTCATTAAGAAGTTGTGATAAGCCATTTCATATAATATGTTTATTGGAACTGAAATAATAGGACTAATCCTTTAATACCATTTCATTTCAATAATTCATTTATTTAATATTTGTTGAGCACACCCAGTAGGTTCAAAAACTTTGTGAGGAAAACTAATTATTGTTGTTTCTGGGAAACCCACAGGGAAGTTTATTTCACCCCTAGATAACTATTCACATTGGAAAGCACCATTTGCTTCTAAATTCTTTCCCTCTGACTGGTTAGGTTCCTGCCAGAATTTCCATTTTAAGGAGGAAGTCCATGCCAACCATGTCTTCATTCCTGTCCAGGCTGCACTCCAGATTTGACAAAGGAATTTCCATACTATTAAATCCTACTATCCCCTTATCTTCCATCTATTTGAGTTCCCCATTTCTCTCCACTCCCCTCTCCTCCCTCCCATGCCTTTTCAATTCTCTTTTATGTGTTGTCTTCTTTTAGATTATAAGCTGGACTTCCAGGTTAAAATGGCTGCAGAGTAGAAGCAGGGTGCTTTACTCTCCTAACCAACCCATACAGCATACCTCTAAAGGACAAAAAAACACAAATACAGATGAAAGAAGGGATCCCACAATAGGACGCAGTATCGAAGCTACATGGGATCTGGGCATTTCCATGCTATAAGGAGGGCCTTAATTAAAATATTGCTTCTCCTTTTACTCTCAGTCTTTATTTATTTTAAATATAACAATATCCCAAAAAAACCCTTTGGGCTGGCTCTCGATCGATCCCAGGTGAGCAAGCACTCATCCTCACTCCCAGAGATCCCTAATCAAAAGCCCCCTCCTTCAGGTTCTCTTTTCCCAAGATGCTTTTCTCCAGCTTAACTGTCAGTCTCTGTCACTCAAGCCAGCTTCTCAACATTCCAAGCTTCACTCAACCCAGTCCGTTCTTACAAGCTACCTAATTTCTGTTCTACATGGTTTTTTTTTCTCCTTGTAAAATCTCTTCCAAGTTAGTTGTAAAATATTATCCCCTTAGAAATTGTTTGAGAGTTTTATAGAAGCCTTTTGTTTTTTCTTTTTGTTCCCTTATAAAAGTATATAACATAGCTACCACTTGAACTGTCATAAGCCTAAGGGTCTGGGATGATGGAGTTGCCCTTTACAGTAATAATAAAGGTAGGAGGAGGTAAGGAATAATTCTGGATATATTAAGATATTATTAAGTTTAAGACATGTGCTGGACATCAACTTCAAAATGACTAAAGACAAATGAAGATGAGAGATTGAAAGTCAGCAGATAATTTGGGGCAGGATAGAGAAATCTGAGAATCATCAGCATAAAGATGGTAGTTAAATCCATGGAAGCTGATTGGGTCAACAAGTGGAATAATTTAGAGGGAGAAGAGAAGAGGATCCAGAACAGAACCCTGAAGTACACCTACATTTAGTGGGTGTGATCTAGCATAGAAAAAGCAGTCAGATATATAAGAGGAAAATCAGAAGTGAGAGTGGTGTTCTTAAAACTTAGAAGAGAATATGAAGGACAGAGTGATCAGCAGTCAAAGGCTACAGAGAGGTCAAGGAGAATTGATGATGGGGAAAAGGTCATTGGATCTGGCAACTAAAAGATTGTTAGTAACATTGGAGAGAGTAATTTTGGTGGAAAGATAAGGGTGGAAGCCAGATTGTCAGGAGTTAAGAAAAGAGTAAAAAGAGAGAAAATGGAGGCACCTATTATAGAAGGTCTTTTTAAAGAGTTAATTACAAAAGTCAGAAGAAAAATGGGATGATGATTAGCTAGAATGGAAGGATCATTTAAGGGCTTTTTTTAGGATTGAGAAGATATGGGCACATTTGTAAAGCAGTTGGAAATGTGCCAATGGAGAAGGAGAGATTGAAAATAAGTGAAAGAATGGTGATAGTGAAGAGAACAATCTTTTGGAGGAGATAGGATGGAATGGAATCATTTGAACACTTGATTGAGGGATTGGCCTTGGTAAGGACTATGGCCACTTCATCATGTGAAACAGAGATGAAAGAAGAGGAAATGGCAGAAAGTTATCTGAGAGATGGGAAAGGAGGAACAGGAAGTTCATTTTGTAGGTAGCTATTTCTTAATCTTAAGCTTCTCCCTCTAAGGAAAGAAATAGAATCATGATATCAAGGATTTAGACTTGAAAGGGAATTTAGAAGCCATAGCGTCAACATCCCTTATTTTCTTAAAACAGAAGCTGAGGCTCATAAAGGTTAAATGATTTCCCCATGTCATATAATTAGTGTTTGAAGCAGGATTTGAATTTAGGTTTACTTGTCTTGCATTGTGCCCACCCGGCCTTCTAGTTTTCTTAAGTAGGATTTTCTTGACCCAGTTTACAAGTACAAAAACTAAGGAACAGAAGTTGTGCCTTTTCTTTGTTAACAAAATGCTGTGTTATTTTTATTTTTTTTGCAAAGATCTTTTATTTTACCAATTGCATGTGAAAACAAATTTCTACAGAAGTTTCCTGAAGTCATATGAACCAAATTGTCTCTCTTTGTTTCTTCCCTCACCCCTCCCAGAGTTGGCAAGGAATTCAATCTGGGTTATAGATAAACTATCATGCAAAACATACTTCCATATTGTTCATTTTTATAAGAGAATGTTCATATAAAACCCAAATATCAAAATTAAAACACAAATAAAGTGAAAAAATCATATTCATATGTTCATATTAATCCCTGCTCTCTTCATTGCAGTTTTGAAAATCTTTTTCCAATTGATTAATTCTACTTTTTAAGAAGTTCTTCTCTTCATTGGATTTTTATGCTTCTTTTACCAATTGGCCTACTCTGATTTTTAAGATTCTAATTTCTTCAGTATTTCTTTGTGTCTCCTTTAGCAAGTTATTGATTCTTTTTGTGATGCGTTTCTGTACCAGAGTTGTGGCAATGTCAGAGGAGAGAAGGGGGCAATGGTTGAGATATAGCAAAATTGAAATGGATAAGCCTTGGGAATCAGCTTGGATATGGGAAACATAGGATGCATGTGGAAGATAAGTCAGGAATCCAGGATGACTCCTAAGGCTGAGAGGATAAAGTTGCTGTCTATAGTAATAGGGAAGATAGGAAGAGGGAAGGGTTTAGGGCAAAAGATAATGAGTGAAAGTACATGCACAGAAGAAGCTAGATGGCTCAGTGATTAGAAAGCCCAGTGTAGAGATAGGAGGTCTGTATTAATTCTAAAACAGAAGAAAGGAGGGAGAGGGAGAGGGAGGGAGGGAAGGAGGGAGAGAGAGAGAGAGAGAGAGAGAGAGAGAGAGAGAGAGAGAGAGAGAGAGAGAGGGGACCTTCATAAATTAATCTCAGAAATGCAAAAAATTACAAGACTAATGCTTATTAAGGGACAATAGTTAAAGTTTACAGAAGTGTAAAACATACATCTTGGCTGGCAAAATTCCATTGTGCATCCCAAAATAGATTAAAATGAAATTAGTAAATATTTAGCAAAATAAATAAATATACAATAGGACACAGATGTTTGTATGTGTTTTTCTAGATTAATATACAAAGCCACAAGTTTAAAGGCCTCATTTCTATTTGAGTCTAACACCACTAGTTTAAAAAGATGTTTATACCTTTCTTATATTCTCATTTTTTAGCTGAGTAAATTAAAAGAAAGCTCATTTATCCAAATTCACAAGTCATGAAACAATAAATCTAAGAATAGCCTCAGATTTAACTATAATGTTCCCATCTCTATATACATACAATTTTAAAACATAATTATGGATAAACATCATATATGTCGATCCCTTATGTAAACTATTTGAGTTATCTTAAAGCTTGTTTGTTTGATATGACTGTTAGTTACTATAATATAGGAAGAAAGGTAAAATGGCACAGTGAATCAGAGGCCAGTCTTAGAGTTGATAAGACTTTCTTATCTCTGGCACAAGTCCTGGCACTTTTCTCTTCTTCCTCTATACTACTTCACTTGGTGATCTTATGAACTCTCACAGATTCAATTATCTCTAGGCTGATGGATGATTCTCATATCTAGTTATCCAGACCTAACCTCCATTATTATAACTCTAATTGCCTACTGACCATGTCAAATTGAATACCTGTAGACACCTTAAAACAATAGGTCCAAAACTGAACTCATTATCGTTTTTCCCAAGACCTTCCCCTCTTCTTAATTTCCTTATTGTGGGCAAGATTACCACCATCCCCCAACCACGGAGGCTTGCTGCAACAAAAGTATCATCCACAATTCCCTACTCTCTTTCACTCTCCTATCTTATACATGAACTATCAAGTTATATCAATTCTATCTTCACAACATGTCTCCCTAATATTTTTTTCTCTTCTCAGACACTACAACTACCCTGGTGCAAGCCTTGACCACTGCATGCCTAGTCTACTGTACAATAAATTCTGGTTGGTCTTCCTGCTCCTTACACAAAACATCTCCCAACTCTAGACGTTTTCACTATCTTCTATGCCTATAAATGCTCTAACCTCCTGGTTTCCTAGCTTCCTTCTACTCTTAAACTGAAGTCCCACTGTTTGCCAGAAATCCTTCTCAATTTCCATTAATTCTAGTGCCTTTCTTCTGTTGATAATCTCCAGTTTATTCTGCATATAGTTTGTATGTGTATAGTAGTTTGCATGTTACATACCAAATCAGAATATAAGCTCCCTGAGCAGGGACTATCTTTTGCCCTTCTTTGTAGTCTCTAAAACTTAGTATAATGTCTGGGAAATGACCATTTAATAAAGGCTTGCATGTTGTTGCTGACATGAGCTGTGTAACTAACTATATACAAATTGCTTAGAATCTCAGTCAGTATTCTTGGCAATCTCCGACTATATATGTTACAAAAGATTTACTGATCTACATCAGAAGGAGTTTCTACATCATGAATTCCCTTCACAGATGAAATCACAGGTCTGTTATCATCACCACCACTCACTCCAAAAATAGTAGCTACACTATCATGTGTTCTGAGAACTTAAAGGTTAAGATGGAATTATTTTCAATCAAAGGAAAAGAATCCAATCATGATTCTTGGACTTCTGCATATTTATGATAATTTTGTCTTTCTTTTCCTTTCCAGAAATGTGAATCTTTGGCATCGTAGGCAATGTCATCCAGGTGCCTCAAATAGCTACCTCTATCGGTCTTTGAGGGTTAGAAATTGCAGATTAATGTGTAACAAATTGCATCTGACAACAATACCCTTGAGAAAGAGACTGATAGAGTAGGCTAGCCAAATTAAACCTTCACAATAACATCTGGCTCACAGCTATGTAGACAGATTAGGCAGTACACTTTAGTTTGGTAATCATTTTATAAGATACCAAAATGCAAATAGTAGAAAAAATAACAGCATAGGTTTTTGACCAGTTTTGTTCGTTTTTTAAAAATGGCTTTCTCTCTGTTCTAGATTACAAACAACACATATGTCATCATAAAGAGTTCATTACTATGTGTATCTTCCTCTGGACATTTACAATTTATTTTGCTTTCTGTAAAAATAAATCTAAAATGTTATCAGAGTAGACCTTTTATTCAAGCTAAGGAAATAGGCAGATTAGTAATATAATACTCTTCCCTCTTGCTCCTTTCCTTATCAGGAAACCTGGAGTGGTTTAAAAGTAAGTCACTGTACAATTACAAAACACTTTTCAAACAAATAAAGTCAGATCTAAACAACTGGAAAAACATGAATTGTTCATGCATAGGCTGAGCCAATATAATAAAAATAACAATTCCTCCTTAATTAATTTACTTTTTCAAGTGCCCAACCAACTAACTAAAAATTATCTCATAGAACCAGGAAAAAATAAAAACAAAATTTATTTGGAAGAACAAAAGACCTAGAATATCAAGGAAATTTTTAAAAAATGAAGGAAGGTGGCTTGGTTGTACCAAATCACAAACTATATTATAAAGCAGCAACCATCAAAACAATCTGACACTGGCTAAAAAATAGAGTGGAGAACCAATGGAATAGAAAAGGAATAGTAACACACAATGGTAAATTATCACAATAACTTAATGTTTGACAAGGCTAAGATCCAAGATTTTAGAAGAAGTAGTTCCTACTCTGGAAAAACTGGAAAACAGTATGGCAGATAAAGAAATCAAAACTATCAATAAGCACATGAAAAAGTGATCTAAATCTTTAATAATTAGAGAAATGCAAATTAAAACAACTCTTGATCAATGACACATTTAAACCCAATGGAATTGTGTGTGGGCTATGGGAAGGGGTGGGAGGAAGGGAGGGATAGAACATGAATCCTATAACCATGGAGAAATGTTATAAATTAATAAATTAAATAAAAAATTTTAAAATAAGAAATTACTATCTGCAACTGACTTGTTAGCTACCTGTTAAAACTCTGCCTCAGTTTCTTCCACTATAAAAGAGATACAACAGCAAAACCTACTTCACTGGATAAATGTGAGGATCAAATGGGAACATATTTATAAAGCACTTAGGATAGTGTCTGGCACATGGCAGGTACTTAATAAAAACATATTACCTTTCCTGGCATATAATAAACTTAAAAAATGCTTGTTGACTAAATGACTTACTACTATTTCCTAATATTCTCAAAGAGTTACTATGTGGGGGGAAGCTAGGTAGCTCAGTGGATTGAGTCAGGCCTAGAGACAGGAGGTCCTAGGTTCAAATCTGGCCTCAGACATTTCCCAGCTGTGTGACCCTGGGCAAGTCACTTGACCCCCACTGCCTTTACCACTCTTCCACCTAGGAGCTAATACACAGAAGTTAAAGGTTTTAAAAAAAAAAAGAGTTACTATGTGTCCTTCTTCTGTGACCTCCAAACTCCAAGCAGTGTCAGCACTGTTGGTACAACTTAAATACCTCTCAACCTACCATGTATCTAGTTAACCAACCTGTAAGAGCTTTGGACCCTTCATCTGACTTAGAACTTAATTTTCCTTTAAAGATTGTTTTCTCCAATTAAAGCATGAGCTAAAGGAAAATGGGGTCAGTTTTATTTTTTCTATTTATACCCCTAGCATTTAATAAAGTGTTCCACATATTGGAAACATTTAATAAAACCATTTTTCACTATGATTTACTCAAAGTTGCAAAGAGAGGAATTTAGGCTTAATGTCAAGCAAACTTTGTTAAAACCTGAAGGCATGGTGGTAGAATAGAATTGTAAAGACTGTGTAATCAAAGGGTCTGTGTTCAAATCCTATCTCTAACACTATTTATGCAATCCTAGACTGATTCACTTAACACCTCTGGGCCTCAGTTTCTTCAAATGAAAAATGAAGAAATTGGAAGAGAAGGTCCTTGAGGTCTCTTCCTCTCAGCCCATGATCCTATGATCATAATTACAGATACCCAATAGGGGAATGGGCTGCCTTAAAAAGTGATGGATCCCTTCTCAATGAACTTCAAGCAAAGAACTCATGATATGTTGTAGAAGGAATTTTAATGTAGGATATTATTGAACTAAATTTCCTCTGAAGTCTTTGATTCCTATTTGTTATTAGTCAGTGCCTCATGTATAATCAAGCCACTTTTCTTTATATGTATTTGAGCATTATAGACAGTTCTCAAAAATTAAAATAGATAGATAATTCCCCAATTGATAAATGAGCAAGGGACATGAATAGACAATTTTCAGATAAGAAATCAAAACTATCAATAAGCACATGAAAAAATGTTCTAAATCTCTTATAATTAGAGAAATGCAAATCAAAACAACTCAGAGGTACCACCTCACATCTAGCAGATTGACTAAAATGACAGCAAAGGAAAGTAATGAATGTTGGAGGGAATGTGGCAAAATTAAGATATTAATGCATTGCTGGTGGAGTTGTGAATTGATCCAACCATTCTGGATGACAATTTGGAATTATGCCCAAAGGGCTTTAAAAGACTATCTGCCTTTTGATCCAGCCATATCACTGCTGGATTTATACCCCAAAGAGATCATAAGGAAAAAGACTTGTACAAAAATATTTATAGCCGTGCTCTTTGTGATGGCAAAAAACTGGAAAATGAGGAGATGCCCTTCGATTGGGGAATGGTTGAACAAACTGTGGTATCTGTTGGTGATGGAATACTATTGTGCTGAAAGGGATAATGAACTGGAGGAATTCCATGTGAACTGGAATGACCTCCAGGAATTGATGCAGAGTGAAAGGAGCAGAACCAGGAGAACCTTATACACAGAGACAGATGTACTGTGGCACAATCGAATGTAATGGACTTCTCTACTAGCAGCAATGCAATAATCCAGGACAATTCTGAGGGACTTATGAGAAAGAACATTATTCACATCCAGAGAAAGAACTGTGGGAGTAGAAACACAGAAGAAAAACAACTGCTTGATCCCATGGGTCAATGGGGATATGATTGGGGATTAGACTCTGAGCAATCACCCTAATTAATGCAAATATTAATAATATGAAAATAGGCCTTGATCAATGACACATGTAAAACCCAGTGGAATTGCTTATTGGCTACAGGCCGGGGGAGGAGGGGGGATTAGAAGAGGGGAGAGAAAGAACATGAATCATGTAACCATGGGAAAATAATCTAAATTAATTAAAGAAAACTTTTAAAATTAAAAAATAAGTAAATGAGAAAAAAAGATAATTCTGTCAGAATACTTTTTATGAGTCTGCTGAGAACAATGATGATCCTGAGGATAAGCAGGAAAATCCCAATTCAAAACATCAACTTAACCTATGAATCAATAAAACTAAGTACTAGCTACATAAAGTACTAAAATCATATTGGAAAGATAAAACTTAACCAAGTTTCCCAAGAAATAAAATAAGCTACAACTGATCTTTTTCAGCTCAGGGAAATAATGTCAAGAATTTAAAATAATTTCCACCAATCCCACCCCACTCCCAAAAAACCCACCCCAGCTTAGAACATAAATGAACACTCTTGCTTTGAAGTAAAGGACAGTCTAAAGTGAGGCTGGCATTGTATCGTGCAGCAATTCAGGATGGAGACTAAAAATGTTCTGTGAGCACAAATCACAAATTATGTCCAAAATAGGTATAGTTTTTAAATAGGTAAATATCTTATAATTAGAGGGCAAAAAAGAAGAAGCAACACAGTTCTAACTTACTAATAGCACCTAAAGTAGGAACTAAATTCCTAATGTAGAAATTAAATTCTTTGAGTTCTTCTAGTTTCAAAAACATAGGCTACTGAATTAGTAAAGTGAAAAACAAAATAGCTAGCATAGGAACCTCGACTAACTTTAGATAACCACGTAAATAGAAAAAAATTAAAATTCTTACATATAACTTGGTTCCTACTTAGTCACCTCCTCAAACCAATTTGGGGAAAAGTCAGTCTACCTTGAAAACCCTTAATGGGGGGCAACCGGGTAGCCCAGTGGATTGACAGCCAGGTCTAGAGACAGGAGGTCCTAGGTTCAGAGCTGGCCTCAGACACTTCCTACCTGTGTGAACCTGGGCAAGTCACTTACTCCCCATTGTCTAGCCCTTACCATTCTTCTACCTTGGCACCAATACGTAGGATTGCTTCTAAAACTAATCTTAAAGAATATCTAAATTTAAATGTGAAGGATTTTCACTGGTTAAAGCCCAGCAATCATCTCTTTAAAGGGTGTCAACAGATCATACTCATTGTTCATTCCATTTTTGGACCAGTAGTCATGGGATTGACTTTCTCCATCTGCCAGGCAAGAGATCACATTTAGGTAAGTGGTAGTCCATTTCAAGACACTTACAGCCAAGGAATGCCAAACAAAAAGCTTACTATCCCCACTCCAGGACCATTTAATCAGAAGGAAGTCTAAGTTCAGGAAGTCTTCCCTAGTTTAAGAATGCTATAAACACAGCTGATCTAGATTTCAAAGGAACAGTTGATAAAGTAACTCATCCTATTCTTAGGGAAAAGATGGGCAGCTATGTGGCACAGTAGATAGAGTCTCAGTCAGGAAGACCGAGGTTCAAATCTGGCCTCCAATATTTATTAGCTGCATGAACTTGGACTAGTCAGTTAAAATTTTATTTGCCTTGATTTCCTCATCTGTACAACAGGGATCTTTATAGCACTTTCCTCACAGTTACTATGAGGATAAAATGAAGTAACCATCTGGCACATGGAAGGCACTTAATAAATATTATCTATCATTATCACTATTATTAGATGGAAAAGTACAAAATAGATGATAGACTTCCGCTCAAGAAATCAATTGCATAAAAAGATGACAGCAATACAGGAGATTGCCTGAAAAAGATAAGGGAGTATAACTGAACTTCAAGCTTGATATGTTAACAGTCAAAAAAGTTAATAATTCTCTGCATTAAAAGAAGCACAGCCTACAAGAATAAAAAGTGATAATCCCACAACATAATGCCTAGTCACATCATATGAGAAGTATTCTTGAGCACGATAAGGAGTAGATATTTTGCCTGGAAAGGAAAAAACACATGAGGGGGTGGAAAGAAGCAGATATGAGAAGAATACTAAATATGTACCTGAAATAGACACATGAAAGAAAGGTTCAATTCTAGGTCAAGTTTGAGTGGACAAGGTTTTCTCTGAGGTCTTTTCTAACTCTTGGATTGTATGACTCATCATCTATAAAGAATCTTCCCCTTGGATACTTCTAAAGTGTTATCTCCATGGTAGTAACAAAGGTCTCTAGTAAGCAAACAGTTTCTAAGTATATGCCTCACTCTGACATTGATAATCTGAGAAGACTCGAAAAAAATTATCTCCGTGGTTGCATCAAGGACTGTTGAAAAATCATAATATATACAAAGAGAACATTTTGTTGAAAGTGGGCTTTTAGACTGTACTTTTCTCTAGAGTCAAATGGTTTTCCAAAATCAACTTAATGCAATGGAAAGTTTTCAATTCCATCAATGGAATATTTCACTCTCTATATTTTATGACTATAACAATGTCATCAGCATTAGAAAAACATTGAAAACCTTGCAAGTTCCCTTATCACATCTTCATCAATCATTCAACAAGTATCTATGATAAGTTTAGGATCTGGTAGGTGCTAGGTTGAGTTATACTCTTTAATCATGGTATAACCTGCACCTAACTCAATGTTTTGCAAAAAGGCCCTTCACGTTTATTGAAGTGAAATGGTATAGATCATTCTTATGATTTTATAGAAATAATAAACAGCTAATATACATAAATATTTGTGAGTGTACATATACACACACACCTCTACATAATTTAGGGCTTACTGCTATTGTCATCACCATTTTACAAATGAAGAAACTGAAAAAGAAGTTAAAGGATTGGCAAGAATTGAGCTGTTGACATATGTTGAAACTCTTTCTAAGTCCAGCCTCTTATCTACTAAACAGTAAGCATTTGCATCATTGGTTCCTGATATCCTCTCCATCATTTTATGTAGTAACAATATCATCTGTAATTTTTCCCAATAATTCAATACATTCTACTCTTTTAGTAATCTTGAAAATCAATCACTCAATGCTTTCAAAATTGTGCCATCTCCAGCACTGATGTGTAAACATACAACTACATGCAGAATCTATGTAACTCAATAATAAATTTATTCAAAATAAAGTTTAAAGCTTCCTTACTACTTTTTTAGCAATTCAAATTCCCTCTCATTCTTTAATAAAAATACTAGATGATGCAAAGTCAAACATTATATTTGATCCTGGAGTTAATTGAATTACTGGGGTTTGTTAAATGAGTGAGAGAGTGAGAGAGATGAGAGGAGTGTTTGACATGCTCAGATTGCTCCTGAAAATCAAGGAAGAGTAGGAAAAGAACCATTTAATTCATGAGTTAATCTTTTGAAAAAATAAAAAATAAAACACAAATTATTAGCTAGCCTGAAAGAGAAAAGCCAAATTGTCAGTATCAACAATGAAAAAGTCAAATTCACCATAAATGAAGAAGAAAATCATTAGAAACTATTTTGCCCAGTTATAAGCCAACAAAATTGGCAATGTATATTATGTGTGACCATTAATAAAAATATAAGGTATCCAGATTTATTGAAAGATAAAGTTTAAATAATAAGCCATAAATGAACAAGTCAAATGAACATAAATGGAAAAAAATAGTTCCAGATGGACTTAAAACTTGAGTCTATTAACACATACAGAGAACAATAAATCAAATTTTTCATAAGCACTTGCAAAAATAGGAATAGAAAAGAGTCTACAAATTCCTCCTATAAGATAAACATAGTATTAATACATAAAAGCTAAAAGCAGAGACTTTAAAATGAAGAAACAAAATTATAGACTTCTCAGAAAAATGGAAAACAATTTGACAGGAATTAGGTTTAAACCAATATCTTACATCATATCCCACAATAATTTCAAAATTAATAGCAAACCAGAAACTAGAAGTCATACCATAAAGAATTAAAAAAGAATAAAGCAAGATACCTTTCACAATGATGACTATGGAGAGTTCTTACCCAAACAAGGACAGAAACCATCACAAAAAGATAACATACATTTTGTCACACAGGAATTTCTTGGGAATTGTTTTATACGTATTTTTATGCTGAATTTGAAAAGGTAAAAGTACTTACTTACATTACTGACCAACATATTAGATGAAAAATTTTTGTGCAAATAAAATCAATCTAGCTAGGTAATTTAAAAAAAAAGGTAACTGTTACAGGGACAGGAGGGAATCTTTGTATAGAAAATGGTCTATTATCCAAGATATATAGGGAATTAACATGAATATATAAGACCAAGTGCCATTTCTCTACAACTAAATGGTTAAAAGATACAATTCTCAAAAAATAATCAAACTATTAACAACCATATGAAACATTGCTCCAAATCACTAATAAAAGAAAATGAAAATTCTGAGTGAAAAAAATGACAAAATAAGGGAAACAATATTCAAGGGCTACAGAAAGACAGGCATGGTGCTCCAAATAACCAATAATAAGAGTTTTGCAAATCAAAACAACTCTGAGGTTTCATTTCAAACCAAGCAAATTGGCAAAGATGACAAAAGATGGAAACACACAAAATTAGAGGCATGTGGGGAGTATACTAGTATATTATTGATAATCTATGATCAGCACAATTAATTTGGAAAGCGTTTTGAAATTGTGCAAATTAAGTAACTAAAAAATCTATACTCTTGGATCCAGATATTCCATTACTGGACATAATATGCAAGGAGGCCATCGCAAAGAAAAAATTCCCCCTATATACGGAAATATTTATAGCATAATATTTTTCAAGATAGCAAAGAACTGGAAACAAAGTAGATGTCCATCACTTAGGAAATGATGAAACAGACTGTGATACATGAATAAAATGGAACATAGTTTTGATCTATAAGAAATAATGAATTTGATGAATATGGAAAAGCATGGAAAAATCAACATGAACTGATGCAGTGAAGTAAGCAGAACCAAGAAAGTAATATGTATAATATTTATAATAAAGTAAAATCTCTCTCTCCTGATCCTGTGGAAAACCCATTCAAACCATCTGATGTGATTGCTGTGATCCCTCTGCACTCCTAGACACTGAAATAACATCTCAAGACCCCTCAAGAGAACCTCTCATTGGCACTGATCTGAACTACTGAGTTAGCTTGGTGGGTCTTGCCAATGCCTGAGTGACCAGGTCACTACTGGCACCAGCTTCTGACTCAACTGTTATCTCTGGCTTTTCATCAAAGACTCTATTTTGTGGGGGCTTAGCCTAGGTAGTAAGATAGGGAGGTGGGAATTCTAGATAGAGAGGAAGTGAGTATAGCCCCAACATTTGATGGGGGTTGAAGAGACTTTCTGCAAGAATGGCCAGGGAAAAAGTAGATTTGTTAGTGCTAGGGAATCTCCAAGCTTGCCCTCAACCCATACCTAATCCACATTATCCTCTTTAATAAATCTGTTAGTATTAATAAGCTAGAGTCAGAGTGTGTGTCTACTGGCTTCAGACCAGTGATTCCCAAAGTGAACACTACCGCCCCCTGGTGGGTGCTACAGTGATCTAGGAGAGCGGTGATGGCCACACTTTTTTTGTATTACATTCTATTCTGAGTTCAATAAATAGTTTCATAATTGCCAGGGGGCGCTAAGTAATATTTTTTCTGGAAAGGGGGCGGTAGGCCAAAAAAGTTTGGGAACCACTGCTTTAGACAGAAAGTAGCCATCTTGCTCTCTGGGCCTGAGAAGATTCATCACCACCCTAGACGGGGTGCAGTCAAACCCCAGTCACCAGACTAATTACCATATTACAGGTTGAACTAGATAACTGCTAAGGACTCTCAAATTCTGTGATTCTATGATTTCTTTTTTGTGCCAATGACTGATTTTCTCAGTTTATTTTCCCCAAATTTTAGGAAACGAATAGCTAAGCACCTTGGCAACACAACAACCATATATCATAATATGCAATTATTGATGAGGGAGACACATTTTTAATGACATTCTGGGAGTAACTGAATTATATGCAGTGATGTATTTGAATTTTAATTACCAGCTCACTGGGATTCAAATATAAATAAAACACATAACCATAAAAAATGACCCCTTTGTAGAGGTGGAAGACCTAGAAGTTTGAACATTGAACATAATTTTCAGATTTATTTCCTACTGATCCATTATGCTGATCTTTTTTCCTCATTTTTCTTTTTTTGTCTTTAAAAAATATTTTTAAAAATATTTTAAAATATTTGTTACACAGGATGGCTTTCTGTGTGGAAAAGGGAAGATACTTGGAAAAATATGGTAATATTTAAAAAGCCAAAAGATATGCATAAAAGCTTATTTTCTTAAAATACAGGCATAGAAATATCCTAGTATTAGAATCATCAGTTGATTTTTTTTTAAATGGCAAAAATCCCCATACCGTTTTCCTCAGAGATCTTACATGGTGAGATCAAAGACAGAAAAAACTGGACCAAATACATAAAAAATTTTCATGGAAACCCTGGTAGAACTAAAAAATTAGAAACAAAGAAGATAATCTTGAGATACAGAGCTCTGATTAGTGAAACACTAACCTTATCTTGAATATCTACTAAGCACATGTAAACAAAAGAGATTAAAGAAAGAGGAAAAGGACCCATGTACACATTAACACTTACAGGGGAACTTTTTGTCATAACAAAGACCTGGAAACTATAGGGAATATCAATAAAATGGGGAATGGTTGAACAAATTTTGGTTTATAAATATAATGGAATATCATTTTACTATAAGAAATGATTCAAAGAAAACAGAGAAAAATGTATAAACTGATACAAAGAACAGCTGGAATAATTTATACAATAACTACAACATTGTAAAGAAAAATAACTTTGAAAGACATAAGAATTCTGACTGATGCAATGGTCAACTACAACTCTAGTACACAAATGTGAAACATGCTATCTACCACCTGAAGAAAAGTGGGAGACTAGTGAGCTAGATGATATTGGGAAGGTGTGAATTAACCCTTCCTACACTCTCACTCAGTTTTCCGAGTAAGAAAATTGTGGTATAGCCCTGGGGAAGTCCAAGTTAACTTGGCACACAAGTGAACTGGTCTGAGACCTTGGGCAAAAATATAAAAAGAGCTTTGGAAGAGAGTCCCTAAGACCCCAGGGAATCATCTCCTTAGTTTTAGTCCCTGTTAAACTTGTTTTTATCTTCCAGAATTGCCTCTAGTTGCCTTGAAAATTACTTTTACTAGGAGGCTTTTGAATAAATTCTTATTAAATGGGTTATCTATTTGAATTATTGGACTTTGAGTGATCTATTTCACCAGATGTAAAATCTTGACTGACAGGTACTCAAGAGGTTTTGGATGTGACCAATGTGTAAATTTATTTTTTTGCTACAGTTATTAATTGCAAAGAAGAGTTTGGCTTTGTTCTTTTTTTTCCTTTAATTTGGAGGGTTGAGGGAGGATGTAGAAACTAGGGGTATTGATGATGACAAAAAAAAAAAAAAGAGGGTTGCAACATTTTTTAAAAAGAAAAGCACAGAACAGAATTGAAGGAGATTCAGGACACACAGAGAAGCAAGATGACTTTGAAACTGTTGAATGAACATATTATAATGTAAGATGTTCATAATAAAAATTTGTATTTCACAAATTCTCTTTTTTGGCTCTGCCTACATGAAAATACTCACTTCTAATGATTGCTATTTCAGGATAAAAAAAAATTTAAGTGAATGCAATGCAAAGACAATATTAAAATAAAAATTAAATAAACAGACAATATTAAAATTAAAACAAATTCATGCTAACATCTTTTGAAAAGTCCCAAGAGAAATTGCAGGGGCTGGGTTTTTACCCTTCATAACAAAACCCATAGAACAGCAGAATATAAGAGTCAGAGAGGTTGTTGTTCAGTCCTGCCTAACTCCTCACAACCTCAGATACAACACAGCATGAGAGGACTGTCTATCTTCCATTAACTTTCAAAGTCTATCCAAGTTCATGTTCATTGTTTCCATGTTATCCATTTCATCCTCTACTACCTCCTTTTCCTTTCAATCTTTCCCAATATAAGGGCCTTTCCAATAGTCCTCTTCTCAATATGTGGCCAAGGTATTTAAGCTTCAGCTTCAGTATCTGTCATTCCAATGAAAAGTCTGAATTAATTTCTGTAAGTATTGACTAATTTGATCTCCTTGCTGTCAAAGGGACTCTCAAAACTCTTCTCCAGTACCACAATTCAAAAACATCAATTCTGAGGTACAATCCAACTCTCACAGACTTACACTGCTCCTGGAAAAACCTTAGCTTTAACTATATGGACCTTTGTTGGCAAGATGATGTCTCTACTTTTTAGTATATTGTCCAGATTTACCATAGCTTTCTTTCCAAGGAATAAGCATCCATTAATTTCAAAGCTGCATTCATCATCCACTGTGATTTTTGAGCCAAATATAATATATTAAATGAAATATAAAATCTGAATAATAAAATATAAAAATAGATTATAAAATCTGACATTGCTTCCATTTCTTCTCCTATTTGCTAGGAAATAATGGAACTAATTACTAACATCTTAGTATTACTGACATTTTAAGCTTCAAGCCAGCTTTTACACTCTCTTCTTTTTTACCCTCATCAAAAGGTTTCTTAATTCTTCTTCACTTTCTGCTATCAGAGTAGTATCATCTGCTTATCTGAGGTTGTTGATATTTCTCCCAGCAACCTTTATTCTAGCTTTTAATTTGTCTAGGCTGGCATTTCACATGATGTACTATGGAGATAAGTGTTCCATGTTCAATTCTAACTGTTGCTTCTTGACTCAGTTTCCTCAGAAGACAAGTAAAATAATCTGGTACTCTCATCTCTTTAAGGACTTTTATTGTGATCCACATAATCAATGTCTAGTATAGTCAAAGAAGTGTCAAATATTTTTTCTTTAACTCCCTTACTTTTTCCATAGTCCAGTGAATGTTGGAAATTTTGTCTCTAGTTCCTTTACCTTTCCTAGAATCAGTAAGAAAAGACCTCTATAAAGAATAAGCTAGCCCAATCCATGAACAAAATAAATCTTTACCATAATATAATTAGCAAGTACTGCCTGACCTTGTACTAGAAGACCCCCAGGGAAAGGAAACCTACCACCTCTGTAGGCAGCCACCACTTTGGGACAGTTCTAATTAAAAAGGCCTCTTTTTTTTCCTCTCCAAACATTATCTTTTGCAAAGAAATGGAATCCCAGAGGTTGACAAGCCAATACCAGCACTACCACATCGAAACAAAAAAGGATTATTTTCACACTAGCCACAACTACAAGTTATAAAACTAAACAAAATTGATTCATGCAAGTTTCAAGTTTCGGGATAGTTTTATTAATTCAATTTTCATTGATAACAGGCCAAAATAATACAAAGATAATCATAAATTTGCCCCATAGGAGTTTTCAGTAGAAACTTCTAAAAGACTTTTTAGAATTAAATTAGATCTTTCCTTTGCCTTAAAGAATTAACAGAGTTTCCCAGAATCAAGAAAAAAAGGTCAGTTTGATTTTGACTAGGGTAGAAATCTGAATATACAAAAGACATATTCTCCTCTTTTCTTTATTTCAGGAAAAACTATTTGGAAGAAATAAATTCATTCCCTCAGCAAATGCTCTTTCATATTCTGTTTTTAATATATGTTGTGGATAAAATGGGAGGTACGCTAAGTTGGGGGTGATCTCCTTCCCTTGCTGAGTGATGGAGGGGTAAAGGTGATTGTGGTGATAAGAGAGGAATGAAAGGGATGGTTGAGTTTAGGGAAGCATGGACAAGGCGGTGTTTGGATGGTAAGGGTACAGGAGAGGTGTTCAGGAGAGGCAGCTAATACAGACTAGACACTCAGGCTAGAGACAGAGGATACTGAGGGGAAACAGGTTGAACCCTTCCAGGCAGGAAAGGTACTTTTACAGACACAAGGAATAGGGCCAGACAGAAGTGGTTTGAATCTGACTTGAGGACTTTCTTGTCAGTTTCTCAAGTCCTCAAAGGAGGAATCACAAGTGAAACTGAAGGGATTGAGGAGGAAGCATTGGGCAACTACTTCCTCCCAAGATGGATGCCTCCAGTTTCCCTCAGGAAATAAAAGAGAATAAATCCTTCCCCTTTGCTCTTGCCTAATTCTTCAACACAAAGATTCTCCAGAGGGTTTAATTAGGTAATCAAGGGTTTATTAATGTTTCAGGGTTGGTCTGAAAGGAGAAGGGGTTTGGGATCTGACAACTGCTAGGGAGAAACTCAAGATGGGGGAGGGTCTCAGGAATGGGTTAGACTGAGCAAGAACCTGCTCTTTCAGCCGGGGAAGATTTGGCTACTTTTAAGGTAGAGGGTATACTAAAGGGATAGTTTGACTTCAAGGATGTCCTACTTGTCTATTGGGGAAAACTAAACCCACAAAGTCTTTCACTAAAAACCCAAAAGCCACCCTGCCTCCCAGAGCCCCGGGAAAACAGGCAGGGAAAACAGGGAAATAATATGGAGAAGGGCAGGGAGAAGTCCAGATAAATTAGCTAGGTACAAATTGTCCAAAGACAAGGCACAGGCCAAAGCAAACCAAAAGCCAAAATAGAGCTCTGGTTGATCCTTCTGCTCTGTTCAAGCGTCTGGGACCAACTGAACTTTGTTGCAGAATTCTAAGGCTTAACTGCCAGAAGTTTTCAGTTGGCCCCCTGCAAGAGCAAAACTCCTCTTGCCTCTTTTGCATTACATATATAAAAACAATAACTCAAAGCTGAAAAATAAGCAAACAACAAATTAGGCCCAACATAGAGGCCAAAAAAAGGGGGGGGGGAGTTAAAGGATTATGAGTGAATTCAGAATTAATCTCTCCAATTCTATAAGGAACCAAGAATTATTCCCTTTCTGTTTTCATATGCCAATATGATTTCATCACTATAGTATGTAATCTGGGAGAGTTACCTAGGGCACCAAAGAGTTGTGTCTTTCTCATAGTCACAGAGCAAGTAAGCAATTAGAGGTGGGAACCCCACGCTTCTCTTCTAGATTCCAAGACTGGCAAGGCTTCCATTATACTATCGTGTGTCTCTTAATTAATCCAAATTTTTTTTTAAAGGAGATTCCTAGATGAACTGAGATTGAGAGAAATATTCACATCTGACAGGAATAATAATGATAATTACTTATATTTGTTTATTATTTTATAGTCTTTTGAAGTACTTTCATATATATTGTATCAATTTCTAAAATTTAGGACAAACTAAAAAGAGAAAATACACCTATTATTGCCTTTGAAATAGATATCCTTTAGTAATAAGAATTACTAATGACATTTCAACAAGATAAAGGGCACTTCTACTGGTAAAAAGCACCATTCTTGAGGACGGTAGGTGGTACAGTAGATAGTTGAGCCTGGAATTGCAAAGTCCTGGGTTCAAATCTGGCCTCAGACACTCCCTACGTATGTGACCTTGGGCAAGTTATTTAACCCTCTTTGCCTAGCCTTTGCCCTTTAGTCTTAGAGTTGTTATTAAGGCAGAAAGCAAGGGTTTAAAAAAAAACATTATTCCTATTTATCTTTCTTTAAAGGTTTTAATAACCAAATGTTTATTATAGAAAAAAGAAGAAAAAAATGTGTGAAGGAATCTTAAAATTTTATATTATCACACACTATATGAGTGAAAACTGTAATTCAGCAAACATTTTTTGAGTACCTCATTTACCCAAGACAGGTAGTCACTAATAAAAATTTCATGGACTAAGGCAGCATTAGCAAATGTTTTAGACATTATGTGCCCAAACTGCACCTTCAAGCTGCCTGTGAGCCCCCCCACATTACCCCACACATCAGAAGGAAGAAATGCTTGCATTGGGTCACTGAGTGGAGGGGTAGGGCATGCAAAAATGTCCTCAGGTGCTGTAGAGAGGAGGAGAGCAGCCCACTCCAGCACACCAGTGCATATGTGCCACATCTTTGCCAACAAGAGGTTAAGACAAGAGAAGAGAACTTGAAACCTCAGTTCTAATTTGAATTCTTGGTAACAATTCTGCCCGGTCACATGAGCTAGACATTTCTCTGAGCACTTCTATCTTAACAAAAAGCATTCCCCAAAAGAATTCAGGTTCCTCAGTACACATTAAGTTTAAACACTTTACTCCCAACATCATGAAGAATTTTAAAGGAATAAAGTCTATTTAACCCCCAAAATAGAAGAGGGAAAAGTGAAAGATGGGAGCTTCTTTTTGTCCTCTCCACCTGCTTA
Source organism: Gracilinanus agilis (assembly GCF_016433145.1). Taxonomy (NCBI): domain Eukaryota; kingdom Metazoa; phylum Chordata; class Mammalia; order Didelphimorphia; family Didelphidae; genus Gracilinanus; species Gracilinanus agilis. Next base: position 139,980,609 of record NC_058131.1, on the reverse strand, counting down.
TTATCTACCTCAAAAGCTATCACAGTAATCTATTAATGACCTTAAAAGGGCTTTCAATTTCGAAGAGAAAAATAGAGATTGTTTGAGGTTTCCCTTCCCCTTCTTCATGAAAGGACATAATTGTCAGCAAATCCAGGTCAGATATTTCTTGTGAAATCATTAATTAGGGAAGAACTTCAACTGCTACATTTTCATTGTCCCTGGAACACAAACTGTTCAAGAATAACCTACTCTGATACTCTGAACTGTAAACACAAGGAAGAGTAGGAAATATAGATGTAGTATAACTTGACTGCCCCCCAGTGTCCCAGTAGCTCCACAGTATTCTGCCAGGGAACAAAAATTCACAACACTAATACAGTTAGACCTTCCATCTTCTAGGAGCATTCCTTGATTCAGCTGTGAGAAACACAATCAGAAGGGGAAAATGCTTTGCTTATTTCATGAGAATTTTAGGCCTGAGATAACATATAAAAGAGAATGTTAGGGCTAACTGAGATAACATATAAGAAAGTCTTCATGAGAAAGACATATAGAACTGTCACACACAACAATTTGAAGAGACATACAAGAATGAAAATAGTAACACATAATTAAGAACTAAAGAAGCATTCTTCTTTCTCCAGAGTATGAGCCTGTGGGAGGCTTACCTGCTTGGGATCTGCAGTGGCAGTCGCTGGGGACTCTAGTTCTATAGTCACAGGTCCATCATTCTGGATGTGTACTTGCATGTAGGCTCCAAATTTGCCATCTGAAATATCAATTAAGTAGAAGAAATTAGAAGAAATGAAGACATCAAAACTGTTATCAAAGAACCTCATTTTAGAAGCACAAAATTAACTGCCAGTTCTGGGTATTAAGCTAAACAACAATATCAATGACCCGGAAAGTATCCAGAGGATGACATCCAGAATGTTAAAAGTCCATATCATATAAGTTTCTGTTGAAGAATCTGGAAATGTAAAACCTGGAAAAGAAAAAGATCCAGAGGAGACATGAGAGTTGGCTTCAAGGATCTCTTGAGCTGTCAAATCGAGGAAGAATACAAGCTGTTCTCTTTGGTCCTAGAGGGAAGAACTAAATGTAAAAGGTAAAAGTTACCAAGAGGCCAATTTAGGCAAGACATAAGTAAAATTTCCTAAAATAAAAGCTTTCCAAAAGGAAGTAAGATACTTCAAAAAACAGTGAGTTTCCCCTCCTTATACATCTTCAAACTGAAACTATATAACCATTTGTCAGATAAATTGTACTATGGATTCCTTTTAGGAATGAATTGGACTAATTGAACTGATGAGGTCCGTTCTACCTCTCAAAATTCAATGATTCTATCACAAGGTAATCCTGGCTGGGAAGGTACCAGCATCCCTAGTGACCAGAAATAATTTCAGATAGAAAGTGGCACTTTAGGAGAGTCCTGAAGGACACAAAGTATTGTAAAAGATAGAGGGAAGAAAGAAATATATTTCAGAGTGGGAAACATCCAGGACAAAGGTACCAAGAAAGAAGATGCAGTGTCATAGGTAAGAAAGAGCAAGATGGCAAGTTTGCCTGGATCTCAGCTTCCTATGTTTCCCTATCAGCACAATACTGTAATTTAGGGAATGGTAAAAGGTTGTTAGTGACTTGATTATCATATAAATAATGATATCTCAATGCCTGAAGCAACAAGGCCTCTCAGCCAAGGCAAGAGATTGCCTATTCCATGAACTAGTTCTAGTAACAGTTCTTACTATCTCTGTCAACCTCATTCCCTCCAAATTCACCCTTTCCTCCTAATCAGCAGAGACAGGGTATGAACAGTAGCAAGCACTTCACAGACCCTAGTCATAACCACTACTTAAGTCAAATCTTACCAAAAACATTGAAAAGTTAACTGGCTCAGGAGTCAAAGGACATAGGTTCAAGTTCCACTTCTGACATTGTGTGACTATGGGGTTTCCTCACATATCAAATTAGTGGATTGGAACAGATGGCTGTCAGTATACAGAACAATCACTGAGACAGGCTTACGCTAGTAATTTTTAATAATGGTAGTAGCCTTATGACTTTTTAGTTTTAAGTGGTCATTCAAAGAAATTGAAGAGCTTTATCTTTAACCATGTCATACTGGGTAGGAAGGCATCTGCTGGAGAGGAAATCATGTATTTAATTGCCTGCTAAGATTAGGGCTATAATTAGTTACAAATTTCAAACACTGTTCTTTTCTGGGGAACAAAATACAGGCTCAAAGGTGAAGAAATTACTTCCAACCTTGAATTTCTATTTCTAGTATTCAAAATAACATGGCATTTGTTTTCTTTTCCTGCTTTTTTCCAGCTAAGAATAGAAACAATAAGAGTCTCTATTTATACCCTATGTTTTAAAATACCTAGGAAGACCATGAAGTGCTATTACTTTCTTCCAAAAGGGTCAAAGCATTGAACACATTATGTAAATCTTATGTATGAAAGACAGCCATAAAATGTTCCTAGATCCTGAAGAGCAGTAAGTCTAAAATCCAATGACTGTTCACTCCCTCAGTAAAAAAGTGTTTGAGTGGGCACATAAGTACATTTGCTTATTTTAAAAATTATTTCTTTTTATATTATTACATAATATTAATTATGTTTCAATTTGTACAGAAAAAGAAATTAGGAAAGGATATTATAAATATGAAACAAAACTTGATCCTAAAGTCAATATGGAGCTACTAGAATTTAATGAGTAGAAGACTAACATGGTCAGCCTAAATTTTTAAAAAATGATTTTGGGAGGTTCAGGATTAAGATGGTGGCAGAGTAAAAAGCAGCTGCCTGGCCTCTCCTAACCCAAGCATACAGGACTCCTCAAGAAGACATAAAAACAAATCCAGAGGAAAGAAGGGACCCCACAACAGGGTGCAGCATCGAAGATATGTAGAATCAAGGCATTTCCATGCTATAAAGGGGTGAAACAGCTCTCACAAAAACACGAGCGGAGCAACCCCCTCCCCCAACCCACACCACCTACAACACCAAAGCCAGCTCACAACAGTCAGAGCAAGTTTGGGGCACCCATTAAGTCATTGGCAACTCACCAGGACTTGTTCCTGAGAGCAGCAAGACTTTAAGACCCCCCACAAGAGGCTAAAGAACTCACGGACTCTGAACACAGACCCTGAGCCCAGGCGCAAGCTCAGGGGCTGACACAGGCGCGGGCTAAGGCTCGGACTAAGGTGGACGAAGGGGCTGATTCTGAGTGCAGGAGCGGACCTTGAGTGGGGGCCCAGTGCAGAGAGGTGCTTGACTGCGGAAGCAGCTCCCTGAGACTGTTAAAAGAGCCTCAGGCAGAAGAACGAGCAAGGAGACCACCAGGAGCCTTGTCCCAGAACAACTAGACTTGAGATCTCAGAAGTCTAAAGAGCACAGACAGATCCTGGGCGCAAGCATAAAGCTGAGAGGGAACTCAGCTTACAATGGCAAGCCAGAATCATCAGGAAAACCAGAAGAGAAAGATGAAGAAGAAAAAACCTTTAACACTTCACAACTTTTACACAGAAAAAATCCAGACAACAGGACAGCAGAGGAGAACAAACAATCCAAACCTTCCCAAAACAATGAAAATGGGTCACAAGGTCTTGAAGAGTTCAAATCTGAGATCATGAGAAAGATGGAAGAGATCTGGCAAGAAAATAACAGTTTAAAAGGCAGAACTTCACAATTGGAAAGTGAGGCAAGTAAATCAAAAACCAGAAATGACCAGATTGAAAAGGAAAACCAAAAGATTGTAGCCGAAAACCAGTCTCTAAAGGCTAGAATTGGGCAATTAGAAAAAGATACCTCCAAATCAAAAGAATTAATAAGCAAATTGGAGACCAAAATCAAACAGCTGGAAAACAGATCAGACCAAACTGAAAAGGAAAATCAAAAGCTTATAGCAGAAAACCAGTCTCTAAAGACAAGAATTGGGCAAGTAGAAGCCAATGATCTATCAAGACAGCAAGAGCAAATAAAACAAAGTCAAAAGACTGATAAAATAGAAGGAAACATGAAATATCTCAATGAGAAACTGACAGATCAAGAAAACAGGTCTAGAAGAGACAACATTTCCAGGGGAAAGTTTGGGCATTCAACAAGATAGAAAATTTCCAAGCATTTGCACAGAAAAGACCAGGACTAAATGGAAAGTCTGATATCCAACCACAAAAATCAAGAGAAACATGAAAAGGTAAATAAGAAACAGAAGAGAAAGTAAGAAAACTCATATTTTTTAAATTTGCCTCTTTAAGGGCTTCAATAAGATCTAATTATTGGAACTCCTATGTGGAGAAATGTTATGTACAATTCTCTGTAGTGAACTCTGTTCACCATTGTAGCATTCACTATTATAATAATTAGAAGAATTATTCATAGGGAGAGGTTGGAATACTAAATGGTCTAAGATAATATGGGTGGGAAGGAAAAAGGGGGATGAATAGTAGAGGACACCAAGAGAATCTTGAAGGAATAAGAAAAATAGGATATTCTATTACACACAAAGAGGGCATGGGAAGGGGAAGTGATGAATACTATTATAAGAAGGAGAGGAAGAGAGCATTAAGGGGTAATATTTAAACCTTACTCTCAGTGTAATTAACCCTGAGAGGGAAGAGTAGTTATATCCATTGGGATATAAAACTCTATCTAACCTTACTGAGAAAGTCAGAAGGGATAAACCAAGGGGAGCAGAGGAGTGGGGAGGTCAAAAAAGGGAGGGGAGAAGAAGAGGGAGGGAATTTATTAGGCCTTTGAAAATAAAAAGAGGGGAATAATAAGGGAGGGGGTAGAAAGGGAAATTAATCAAGGGAGGGGATAAGGGATACCGGCTTAAAGCAAGCCACTGGTTTAAAAGGAAACAGTGTAAGAAAAAGGGGTGGAATAGGGGAGGATACAAAAACGTCAGCGAATGCACAACTGATAATTATAACTCTGAATGTGAATGGGATGAATTCGCTCATAAAACGAAAGCAAATAGCAGAGTGGATTAGAAACCAAAATCCTACCATATTTTGTCTACAAGAAACACATATGAGGCGGGTGGACATACACAAGTTTAAGGTTCAGGGCTTGAGCAAAATCTTTTGGGCGTCAAATGAGAAAAAGAAGGCAGGAGTGGCAATTGTGATTTCTGACAAAGCCAAAGTAAAAATAGATATGATTAAAAAAGGCAGGGAAGGTCATTACATCCTGATTAAAGGCAGTATAAACAATGAGGAAATAACACTGCTCAATATGTATGCATCAAATGGCATAGCATCCAAATTCCTAAAGGAGAAACGGGCAGAGCTCAAGAAGGAAATAGATAGTAAAACCATACTAATGGGAGATCTAAATATTCCTCTTTCAGATCTAGATATATCAAACCAAAAAATAAATAAGAAAGAGGTAAGAGAGGTGAATGAAGTCCTAGAAAAATTAGATTTAATTGATACATGGAGAAAAATAAATAGGGACAAAAATGAATACACCTTCTTCTCAGCTGCACATGGTACATTCACAAAGATTGACCATGTAATAGGGCATAGAATCATTGCAAACAAATGCAAAAGAGCAGATATAATAAATGTAACCTTCTCAGATCATAATGCAATAAAAATAATATTTAGTAAGGGCACCTGGACAGGCAAATCAAAAACCAATTGGAAATTAAACAATATGATTCTCCAAAACCAATT